>NW_024070189.1:64832459-64995325 GCF_014754425.2 Oryx dammah | reverse complement strand
ACAGACACAGACACACACACACATACACACAGACACAGACACACACACACAGACACACAGACACAGACACAGACACAGACACACACACACACACACACACGGGTAGGTTTGCACTCTCCCACAGAAGGCCAGCTTTCAGGGAAATACCAGTCCCACCAGGAAAAGGGTGAATAAAGTAGAGCAGGGGTGAGGGCTGTCTTGGCAGAGGGCACCTCTCTGCCAACCCAGTGGTACAGATAACACACACACAGACACACACAGACACACAGACACACACACACACCGACACACACACACACCGACACACAGACACACACACACACCGACACACAGACACACACACACAGACACACACACAGACATACACACACAGACACAGACACACAGACACAGACACACACACACACACACACACACACACACAGACACACACACGGGTAGGTTTGCACTCTCCCAAAGAAGGCCAGCTTTCAGGGAAATACCAGTCCCACCAGGAAAGGGGTGAATAAAGTAGAGCAGGGGTGAGAGCTGTCTTGGCAGAGGGCACCTCTCTGCCAACCCAGTGATACAGATAACACAACACACCTGAAGAGCAACAGTGGGCAGCTGACCCCGCTCAGTGCCACACGTGGGCAGTAGGGTTACCTCCACCACCAGGAACCCCCCTGACTTGCATTCTCCCCGAGAACCACTACAACTGCCTTGAACCATGTCTCTTCACTACTGTTTAGAAAACTCCATCATGGTCTTTCATCCTTCCCACAAGTGTTTCTCAAGCACCTGCCATATACCGGTTTCTGCCTCATGGAAAGCTCTGGGTTTCTCTCTCTCCTGCTCCTTTGTCCTCCAATGGGAACACGATGCCTCAGAAATAACAACCTTGCCCGCTCTCAGAGGCAGCCCCTACTTTGCCCTCTTTGCCTCCTGGCTTTGTTATTGCCTCGCCTGTTCTGCTGCTACCTGCGTTCAGGCACTCTTGGTCATGTGGCCTCTGCCCATGCTTTAGTCACTCACCACCATCCCCAGTCCTCAGGCTGGAGAGTGGCTGGAGAGTAACATTCATGATAAAATGAGGACCGGTGAGCCAGCAGGTATGGCTGATGCAGAGGACACCTGGATGGGTCATGGCCAGTGGTCTAGAATCTCCAACTCGCCCCTAGTGTGCCACTGGAGTGCCTGTTTGAGGCAGCAGCAGCAGCTTGGGTGTCCCCCATCCTTCCCTTCTCTCTCTGCCTGTCCAGGTCCCGTCTGTGCCCAGGGCCTAGCTCTCCAGCCACCACCTTGCCAGGGACAATCCTGGTGCTGGGATGTGAGTGCCCCCCTGCTCCTGCCTCAGGAGTGGCCCCCATGGTGCCAACCCAGGTGGTCGCTGTGCCCATGTGAGCAGAGCCCTAGCACCTCCACTCCCCAGCATCTCATTCCTGTGCAGACTGTAAGCTGGGCAAGCAGAGTGGTGGTGGGGGTCTTATGGGACACCGTCATAGAGCCTGAATTAAGGTGGCTGGAGAGGAAGGAAAGATCACGAGGCAGAGGATAGGGATTTATGCTCCAAGTACCTTCCTGGGCACGTACAGCCCTGGGAGAGCTCTCAGACACATACTTGGTGGGTCTCTCCATGCCTCAGAGCACTGGGGGTCTCAGGAACCACAGAGACCCCGAGGCCACCCCCACACTGAGACTCAGGTGCTGCTGCTGGGATGAGGAGGCAGTGAGCTGGGGGAGAGGGGCACCCTGCCTTGCTTTCTGGGCTCTTGCCTGGAGTCTGGGAGGCAGTCTCAGCATCTGAGGGGTCCGTTGCAGAGCTGGGCTCTGGGCAGCTCAGCCATTCACATCTCAAACCTTCCCAGCACCCCAATCCCAGGGAGCAAGTTTGGAAATCAATAATGCGAACTTAGTGCTTAATTGCACATTTAGGGCCTTTGGAGTCCTCCAAAAGCTTTGCAAAAATACAAGATTTACAAGGACGGTGAGGTGTTATCCCGGTAAAGAGCTGACATTTAAATTGTTCTCATTTTATATCTTTGTAATGAAATGCTTTGTTTCATCTGCAGCCATTTCTAGGTATTTACTAACATTCAGAGAGCTGTCTGTTCTGTACAAAATGTAAGCCTCTCTACGGTTTGTACATCAGGCTGCCTGGGTAATACGTGAGCATAAGACCCGGAGCCTGGCTGCAGTCCTGCTGGGAGTCCTTACCCTGGAACAGGGACAAACAAAGTATCCAGCCACCCTGCCCCTGCTTCTCCCTCCAAGAGGACATTTCTTTCGTTTTGTTTTTTTTTAAATCACCAAAGGATCGCATTTTAATGAGTTTTCTTTGCAATTTGTATATAATAGATTTTCAATAACAACCTATAATTAGTTCATTTTCTACTGTTCAATTGCTCTGCACTAAGGCCATTGACAGCTTCCAGCTGGGATCTTTAAAAATGGAAAGTGCTTGAAATCTCAGCTCCTGACAATGTTAGCAAGTGCTGGGCTCTACGATGCAGCTGTTAGCAGCAAATCACTGGAGATGGGAAACAAGTGGTCTCGATTTGAAACTTCCAAGACCCTCTGCTTGCCAAGTGTATTTATTTCTTCATATGCTTCATCCCTCTCACTGAGCAAAGATGTACCAAGGGCTTTCTGGACATCAGACCCCACGCTAGGCGTGAGCCCATGGTGAGCAAAACAGCCTCCAGCCTCATGGAGCTTGCGGACTATTATGGGCCAGATGACAATGACAGAGCGCAGAGTGACAGGGGCTGGGAACACACAGAAATCTTTATCATCACCATCATCACCTCCATCACTGACCTACTTGGCTAATGACTACTTGCCGCTGCTGCTGCTAAGTCGCTTCAGTCGTGTCCGACTCCGTGCAACCCCATAGACGGCAGCCCGCCAGGCTCCCCCATCCCTGGGATTCTCCAGGCAAGAACACTGGAGTGGGTTGCCATTTCCTTCTAGCATTTACCATACACAGGGTATCATTCTAAACACCTTACACGAATTATCTCACTTAGTGTCAAGTAACCCTACGTGGGATTTGATACTTTTGAACTGTGGTGCTGGAGAAGACTCTTGAGAGTCCCTTGGACTGCAAGGAGATCAAACCAGTCAATCCTAAAGGAAACCAGTCCTGAATATTCATTGGAAGGACTGAGGCTGAAGCTCCAATATTTTGGCCACCTGATGTGAAGACCCGACTCATTGGAAAAGACTCTGATGCTGGGACAGATTGAGGGCAGGAGGAGAAGGGGGCAACAGAGGATGAGATGGTCAGATAGCATCACTCAGTGGACATGAATTTGAGAAACTCTAGGAGATAGTGGAGGACAGAGGAGCCTGGCATGCTACAGTGCCCGGGGTTGCAAAGAGCTGGACATGGCTTAGTGACTGGACAACAACCTTATATGGTGGTTATTATACCCAATTTACATGTAAGGAAATTGAAGCTCAGCTTAACCTCTGGTAAAGACCTGTCCAAGGTAAAATGGGCAGCAGAGAATGAGATGGTTAGGTATCGTCCCCAACTCAGTGGACATGAATCTGAGCAAACTCTGGGAGACAGTGGAGGACAGAGAACCCTGGCGTGCTGCAGTCCATGCGGTCGCAGAGAGTCACAGCTTACTGACTGAACAACAACAATCGTGTTTATATTACTTGAGTCGTAAGAGCTCATTACTAACTAAAGTGCTATTAATAAGCAAAAAAGCACCCAGATGGCTGGCCCGTTGACTTTGGCTTCAGGGGCACATAGCAAACTCACACAGAAGCCTTCTTGGAGGCCCTCTCCCTGCTGGAGGCAAGGAGAAAGTCCTTGGGGAGTACTGAGACTGACAGCACTTTCCGACACCAGATTCCAGTGGCAGCTCCAGTTTAGCTCTTTTATGCCCTTGAGCAAACGAGGGACCATCAGGGAATCAGTGTTTTTGCCACTTGATTTGCAAGTCCTGCATGAGGCAACCAGTTCCTCCCTTTGGGATTAGGGGAGTCATCCCACCAATGGTCGTAGCCTCTGCCAACACTGAAACAGGTAACTGCACACAGGTAACTCTTGCTCTCCAAACTCAAAAGCCAAATAGATTCAGATAAAATTTTTGATGGACTCTATGCCATCTGTAAGGAGATCAAACCAGTCCATCCTAAAGGAAACCAGTCCTGAATATTCATTAGAAGGATTGATGCTGAAGCTGAAACTCCAATATTTTGGCTACCTGAAGAAAGCTGAGTGCTGAAGAACTGATGCTTTTGAACTGTGGTGTTGGAGAAGACTCCTGAGAGTGCCTTGGACTGCAAGGAAATCCAACCAGTCCATTCTAAAGGAGATCAGCCCTGGGTGTTCTTTGGAAGGAATGATGCTAAAGCTGAAACTCCCGTACTTTGGCCACTTCATGCGAAGAGTTGACTCATTGGAAAAGACTCTGATGCTGGGAGGGATTGGGGGCAGGAGGAGAAGGGGATGACAGAGGATGAGATGGCTGGATGGCATCACTGACTCGATGGACTTGAGTTTGAGTGAACTCCAGGAGTTGGTGATAGACAGAGAGGCCTGGCGTGCTGCGATTCATGGGGTGGCAAAGATTCAGACACAACTGAGCAACTGAACTGAACTGAACTGATGTGAAGAACTGACTCACTGGAAAAGACCCTGATGCTGGGAAAGATTGAAGGCAGGAGGAGATGGGGACAACAGAGGATGAGATGGTTGGATGTCATCGCTGACTTGATGGACATGAATTTGATCAAGCTCCAGGAGTTGGTGATGGACAGGGAAGTCTGGCATGCTGTAGTCCATAGGATGGCAAAGAGTCGGACACGACTGAGTGACTGAGCTAACTGAACTGATGCCATATGAAATTTTGCTATTCAATATCCCAAACGGAGGAAAGGAATGGAGGAGTATAAAGTGGGATTTTACTGGCTGAAATTCCTGTCTGAACTCACCATACATGGATAAGGGGCTGGATAGATTTGGGGGAGGGATAGTTGCTGTTGTTTTACTCTCATGGGGTGGTGGTAAGGGCTACGATAACGGGTCTGGCAAGGCATCTGCCCTGTGCAGGCATTATTTGTTCCAGAGGATAACCACGGGCCAGATGAACCCACAGTGCCCTTTCATAATGCAGCAACAATGGCAGAAAAAGCAGCTGCAAGTTTGCCCAGGGACTACCTCCTCTGGTTGACAGAGTTGCCCTGGATACAGAAGTACCACAATAATCAGATTAAATCACTGTTTTCCTTTCTGCTGGCCTGGCACTAAGGGAGGGTATCTGACTCCCACACGTTGGTCCCCCGACTCAGGTCCTCCTCCTGGACACTGTGCATCCGTGACCCTCGGATGGTAAGGTGGGAAGACCTTGATCCTGCATGGTGAGCCTGTCCTTTCCATGCAGCACATTGCTCTCATAGGATTAATTAAAAGGACAAGTATCTTTCTAGAAAAGCAGAAGGAACTTGTAATGAATTTAAAGTGAGAGGAAAAATCCTCATTTAAACAACATGTTTTTTTCCCACAATCCCAACCCAAGCATTCAGAAAAGTGCAAAAACATGCATTATTGAAAAGATTTTTAAGCAAGCAACTTCTTAATTCATTGAGATGAACAGACAGGAGGGCACGCATCTCGCTCACCAGTAACCCTGGAGCCTGGGTCTCTGCCTCACATCAGGGGTGGGAGGTTCTGTGGCTTGTTGGGGGTCGGCGGGGTGGGGGCAGAAGGAGGAGTGAGGAGGAAGGCTTGGGGGACATGCTGAGAAGACACTGGACCATTAGCTCCAAGATGAGTCTATGATTTGGAAAACCAAAAGCAACCTGAAGAGAACATTTAGGTGACAAATAGAGGCAGAGAGGGAGGCCAGCCTCACTGTTCACTGCCATTACTGTACAGAGATGAATGATTGGCAGTTTTTGTGACTTCCACGGCTAAGGGACCTGTCTTCTGCCCTCCTCAGGTGGGTGGGGGTCACCTGTTCTGCAGAGCCAGGAAGAAGGTGCAGCCCCACCACGAACCACTCAACTGAGCACGGCAGCCACCAGCCCTGAGATTGCTGGCACTGCCCTCAGCCAGCTGCAGACAGTGGCAAACACCAGCGCAGCCTGGGCTATGTCAGCTGCATGAGAAAATATGACTTAGGAGACTGCACACTGCTCCAACCCCCCCCAAAAAAAACCTTTATAAATATTAATACAACTTATTTCACCAGGGAAAAGCCCCTCAAATCCCATCCTTTAATAAAGTGGCGGAATCTGTGCCAGTCACCCTACATACCCTGCCCTGCCTGGAACCCAAGGATCCTGGCAAAACAGAGACTAGAAAATGCAACTTTAAAGTCTCAACCTTTGCCAGCCAGTCAGCTTCAGTTTTGAAAATCAAATCCAAAATGTTGTTGCTGAAATGTCTGAGATATTACTTTTTGTGTTTTAGTGAGATGTCTTTAATGCCCACTGATTTCTGGGTAATCAGTTGTACCTGTGTGTCTCATTTCAATTTCCTATTTAATATCCACTGGACCATAAATCCATTCGCAGAGCAAGGGGAGTTTAGAGTTCCTGTGACTTTGAAAGACCACTGATCCCAAGTGACGCTGAGTCTCTGAGTGCTCCGAGTGACTGTGTGTTGGGCCTTGAGAGCAGGGTTAACTCATTTTGTGGCTTCCTTAATGGCTGTGAGTTTACGTTTTATCGCATGTCTATTGTTTGGGTTGGGCTGTGATGAATGGTTTGGCTGCCCAGTTCAAAACAAGTCCAAGGCGACAGCAGAATCTAATTTGTTTTAAAAATGATGATTATAAGGCTTTTCAAATAATAATCTAGGAACAAGGGAAACAGACAGCACATTGCTCTACATGGGACATACGACCAGAAGTGAAGTGAGGGCGTCCCTCCTTTTCTGCGGGCAGCTCCCGCTCTTAACAGCCTTCACTAGGGAGGCCAGGGCGGCCTCTCTCTCACCAGGGGCAACAGGGATGCTGCCATTTCCTTGAAAGGAGAGTCAATAGCCCCTGCTTGGTCCCAGACCAGTTCCCAGGAAGGAAGTGGGCTCATAGATCAGAGGCTTCTGTGACAACTGGTACCAGGACAGTACCCAAGGAGTGTTATTTTTTGCCTAGTGATGCCATTGTGGGACACTCGTGTGTGGCTCTGGTGTATCCCCAAATCCTTGAAGTCCAGCCTTGGGCCCCAGCTTTGAAAATGCAGTGATCTTTTTCTTTACAGCTCCTTTTATAGATGGGGGGAGGGGGGTGCTGAGTGCACAAAGCATGCTGGGAATGTCTCAGAACTGACCCTGGAAAGCGTGCTGCTGTTTCTCTGATGAGGAGGGAAGCTCCACCTGCTCACTGTCGTTGGCCTGACATCTACTCCTTTCTTGTTCTTGGGATTAGTATCATCAAGGGGGGTCTGTTTGAAGAAGGCGGATGGAGAGGAGATTCCGGGAGGTGGTGAGGACAGGTGGGGAGGGAGGGTCTTGTCCAGTGTGTGGAGGTCAGTGCCTCACAATGGGCTCTCCAGAGGGAAGAAGAGCCCCCTGCCCCTCGTGCAGCATTGGTGTTGTGTATGGAGACTTCTGTGTTGTAAACAGTCCTGCTAGGGCTGATTTAAATCTTCCATCTATGTAACCATTTGCCTTTGCAAAAGTCCTGAAAATATAACAATCATTGCACGAGCTAGGTCTCCAGAGTTGCCGATACTGCCACACATTCTAAAATTTAGAGATTCATTTCATGGAATAAGCTCCTCAATCCACAAAGCAAACACCTCCCAGGCAGATTGAATCTACCAGCCATTCACACCTTATTATGAACCACCACTTGTAGAGTTTAAACTGTGGGCACGAAGGAGGAGGCTGCGGAGCAACACAGTCATCATGTATCAAGCAGAGCCTGGGAACTGGGGGTTGGACTTTGGTTCTTGGTAACTGGGATGCCGTGGACTGGAAAGGTGCAGCCTGCAACAAGCTCATGGACACTTCCCACAGGGAAGAATCACGCTCGTTTCCCTCCTTTCAGGTGGGTCATATGAGTATCTCTTCAACCTGCCACAGGAGCCCTTCTTGTCAACAAGTCATGAGGATGCCCCCTCAGGCCTGGTGAATGAAGTAACCACAGCCCACAGAGATGCTGATATGAAGCAGGAACACCTTCCTGGAAAACATACCTCCAGGTAGAGAATGGGACCCAGGATGCCTGGACCTGTGGCTCAGAGTACTCAGGGACCCTGGGGGTCTCACCCCTGCTTCCTCAATTGCAGGGCCCACAGGAGCTGCGAGCTTGCAGGTCATGTTCAAAGATGCTTCATACAGGGTACACACGTTACCTGCTTTAAACAGAGCCTGCTCCACATGCTGTCTGACAAAAAGGAGCTTCACTTCTTTGGGGCCAAGAATGTCCCCTCTTGTCTCGAGTCAGGGTCCCACACTGCCTTCCATCTCCTAGTGAACTTGTCTGGACTTGGCTGGAGCTTCTTGCATCTCACATCTCTTGGAAGCCCTGTCCCAGCTCTAGCTATGGTTGACATGAGGTCATCTCTTGGAAGAGCACCTCAGGGAGAAGACCTGGGTCCCTCAGACACTGTACCTGCTCACCATATGCATCAGTGACCCCGCAGAGGGTCCATTCTGAGCACCGCCTCCATTTTCAGGCAGAGCAGCCCCATTTCTCTTCTTTCCCAGGGACTCCACCACCTCTCATCAACCTGGACCCTCATTCTTCATTATCCTGCATTGTGATTCCTCCTTTGTCTACCTGGCCAAGCCTCCAGCGCCCTCCTGCAGGATCTGCCCCCAGGCAGGGCTCTCTGATGGGGCTGGGCCACCTCCTTGGGAGGATCCTAACGTCTGCTCTGTCCAAGTGCAGTCACAGGATCCCCTAACCATGTGAGGCAGGGCCTTCTTAATCATGCTTAAACACAGTCCTGGGTTCCTCAAATGCTATCAACAGTGAGAATAACCTTCATCCCAAAGGAACAGAGCAAGTATCCCACCCCCCACTTCTGCCCTCCGCTTACTCTTTCCTTAAATCTCAGGCTTGTTGCAAAACAAATTCAACTACTTTCACCTATAAAAGAAACCAACCTTGGAAAACAACCAAAGACAGACTCCAGACCCTGACACCACTTTGGTGAGGAAATATCTTTTTGCTGACTGTGAGCCCCGACGGGGGCCTGACTTACGGAAGGCTGTGTAGAACTCATGAAGGGTCAGGAGGCCGTCTTTGTTGTAGTCATCAAATCGGAGGAGGGCAGCCGGTGAGCAAGGCAGGAAGTCCTCCTCCAGGTCCTGCTCCTTCAGCATGTGCTGTGGGTGAGAAAGGGAGAAAGCTAGGTCAGGAGTGAGTTCAGAGCTGTGGGCACTGTCAGGCCAAGTGGGCTGCAGTCACTGTTTGGGCAGATGTGTCTGTGTGTGTGCCTGTGGACACCAGCGACAGCTCCGTAGGCCATGGGGAGCATCCAAATCTCTTTGGTGTTGTCTTGTCTGACCTTCTCCTTTTATAGATGAGAAAACTGAGGCTCAGAAAGGAAAGGGACTTTCTCAAGGTCACACGGAGATTGGGCCTGAGTCAGTAGCTTTCAGGTCTGTCTTTTCCCTGCCAGGGCAAACAGACCCCAGATGATCTGAAGTGAGAAGGATCCATGTGGTCAGCTGGTCTACCTCTTTGTGTTATAGATGGGGAAACAGGGAAGAGACAGGGGCCTGATCAAATAAGCCCAATTAACAGTGGCCATACTCAGTGGGTCCCAACTGTGTAGAGCTGGAAGGTCACTGCTCCATCAGTGTGCCCCTCCCCCCCCCCTCCAACCCCCACCAATCTCAGGTCAGCACATCCTAGCCACAGTACTACTCCTGGGGAGAGGAAGCTGCTGTTCTATTGGCCTAGGCCTGAGCCCCTGCTCTGCCTGCCTTGTCCTGCCAGGAACACAAACCACTACCCTTGGGATTCTATTGAGGGGATCATGGGTGGGCCCTTGTGAACTCCTCTCTGGATGTGGTCTGGGCTGCAGGGTGGGGGCCTCCCTAGTAGGACCATTTGTGTGTGGGTCTGAAACTAGAGTCTTGCAAAGAAAATGCTCAGAAGGAAATCTCAGAAGAAAGAAAATGATTTTATTTTGGGGGGAAGAGGGGAACAGAGGCATTTTCTCTTTATTTAACAGTCTCAGCTGGGCCTGGTATATTAAAGGCAATTTAATGTGATAATGTTAAAAAAATGACCCTTCACCCAGCAAATAAGAGTGTTCGATAAAAGGGAGATCAACCATAACGCCCAAAATCAATCTTCCAAAGATGGAAATTTCCCTTTGTCTATTTCTGCACTGGAAATTGATTAACATTTCATAGGATCTACAAGTTTTCCCCAATGCCTCTGATTCAGTGTCAAGGAAAGGCCCACTTTAGCTGGGCCCTGCTTGGCAGATTTATGAAATGGACTTTAAACACATTAAATTTTAAAGAGGAAATCATAGTCCAATTACCACGCTTGTTAATGGCTGCAGGTGCCTCAGGGCATGTCTCTGCCAGGTTAGAGCCATGCACCCAGGAATGTTCTGTTTACCTGGCAGCTAAGCTACCTGGATCCACGTGGGCCTGGGGTACCGAGATCCCACAGTTGCCTCTGTCTGGGGCAAGACAGAGATGCCTGCCCTCTGGGCTCCCCACACAGCCTGCACTGTGGGGAATCGAACTGCTAGGTGGCTCTTCTCTCAGGTAACCGTGACCAGCAGGACCTGGGCTCTCCCCAGAGCAGCGTGGGTCATTGGTGGGCCTCTGGTCCTGGCCCATGGGGTCTTAACCATAGCTGGGGGCTGAGGGTTGATGAAGTAGTGACATGAAGGCTGGTGCGTGTCTGGGAGGCTTCCTGGAGTGTGGGCCATGGAGGGACTTGCCTGTGATGCCAGGTATGAGTGAGCAGAGCAGGGTTTGCAAGTGCCTTAGGAGCTGTGGTTCCCCACCCACTCCCTGGAAGCCAGCTCTGAACTGGCTGGACTTGAGAAGGGGGCCCTGCATGGGGAAGTGTCTGGATAACTGCTCTACTCAGAGTTTTTGGGCACTTGCTGTCCCCATAGATCAGGTGGAGCTGGTGCTGGGAGCTGTCCTCCCAGGGAGCCCCGTGTAGTGTGAGGAGAGCTGGTCCATGCACACCTGGCACCCTGGCTGCGTCTGAGTTCACCACATCCTAGGCAATGAGTGCTCCGCAGGCAAACCATTCGATTTCTTGGAGCCTCTGCTTCTTCATCTAAAAATACCTGGTAAGTGGGGATAACAGCAGCACCTACCACACAGCAAAAGGTGGCTGAAAGGTTTAAGGAGGAAATAACAACAATAGAGGTGATGGTGACAAAGGAATGCTAACGGCTGTCACCTTCTGAGAATGTACCACCTGCTGGGCACTCGGCTGAGAACTGCACACCTCTTTGCTCATCTAACCCTCCTGATGACCCTGTGACAGTCACAGACAAGAAAAGGGGCACAGGGCCAGGCAGTTGTCTGCCTAGACCCCCTAGGTCCCCGTAAATGCTGGAGTTGGACCTGAATTCAGGCAGTTTGACTGTGAAGTCTGTGTTCGTAGCTCTCTATTGAAGAGTGAGGGACATGCCTGTGCAGGGCACATTGCAGTAAAGGGCCTCGCTTAGTGCCAAGCCCCTGGTGGGTGCTCTAAATGCCATGGCCCTCCCTAGCCCGGCCTTCCTGGTGACCTGGTCACAGTTTTGATGAGGTCACTGCTGTGCCCTGTGAAAGATCTTTTTAAAGTAGTATCAAAGGTGGGGAACCATCCTGTATCTGTTCTCAGGGGGCAGGGCACTCTGTGGTCTCAGGGGCAGAGCTGCCCCAGGGCGGCTGACCTAGCCTCCCTCCATGTCTTTGAACCTGGTGTGGCTGTGGGACCCCAGGCTCTCAGACGCAAACCAGCAGAGCAGGAGCAGGAATGCAGACCCCTGGGCCCATCCAGCCTGCCTTTCCGCCACCAGCACCCAACAGGCCTGTCCTGCAGCTGGTGTGCCTGATGCCCTGGGTTACTCCTTCCTTGTTTCTTTTTGCTGCAGATGCTTATGGCCCTTGTACCAGCTGGTAGCTGGGCAAAGGGCCACATGTGCTGTGTTTGGGAGGGAGGCAAACCACGGACTCCATCCGAGTGTTTTCTCAAAGGGGAGAGCAGTGCTCAGGGGGTGGCCACCGGGCTGCCTGCAAGCCATAGGCTGGAGTGTGGGCTGCTGCTACCCAGGTACCACTACTGGTGAGGTCCGAGGGGGAGAGGACGTGGGGACAGCGTGTTACAGCTCCCAAAGCTCTTGGTGGAAACCAAATCTGCTTTCTTTGAACCTTCCTGCTAAGGACAGTAAAGGACTCAGGAAGAAAAGACTTGTTTCCTAATGAAAGCCTCAGAGCTCAGCCTGTGTACAGTGTATGTTTTGCCAGCTAGCTCGGAGCTTGTTGGTAAATACTGGCTGAAGGTGGCTGGTGGGAAAGAGACACTGACATCATTTTGTCAGATATTTCCAAGTGTTCAACACAAGCTCTCTGACTCCTGGGAGATGCTTTCTGTTGCAGGAGCAAGGCCCCCTCAGCGTCCCATTTCAGAGGGAGTGACAAACGACTCTTCCCACATGGGTCTGCTGGTTCTCTTTCTACACACCCTGAATGGAAAATTGGATCCCCCCGTAATGTGATTTCACCCCGTGCTGTACCCACCTGGGCCAGCTCAGAGCTGCCAAGGTGGCCGTCTCCATCTGCATCGAAGTCCTTGAACAGAGATTCTACCAGGAGGCGCTTCTGGGAGGCGGGCTCTTGTCTGCTGTCCCCTTCGTGGAGTGGCTGCAGGCGGCTCTGCAGTGCCAGCAGGACCTTCTTCAGGCGGGCGTAGTCGGCCATGGTGCATGGGTCACCTGGAAGAGAAGATCGGGTTACTCCAGTCAGACTCCTCCCCGGGTCTGGTGAAGACCTCCCTCCACCCACCACCCATTGGCAGGTAGTAGGCACCTGCTAGACGCAGTGCAGGGTGTGGCCCGAGGACATGAGACCTATCCAAGCAGCGCGGCTGGCCACCAGTCCATGCCACAGTCACTGAGCACCGGATACAAGCGGCACATGATGCCAATGCTGGGAGGAGCCCGTTCGTCCACCCTGCACATGTTGATCGAGCACCTTCTACAGCCAGACACAGGGTGATGGTCAGACAGAATGGGAGTCTTCATTTGCGAGATTTCGCAGTGCAGCCCCACAGCAGCTTTAGGAAAGCTGGCCCCAATTCCACTTTGCAACGGCTCATCTTTGCCTTAATCCTACCTTAAAGGCTCCTTTGGAATCCGTGGCCTCATAGATCAGGGAGTTGCAGTTAACAGGACTAATAAGCCTTGCTTAAGATAATTAGAAACACTCCCAGGGCTGGATTACTTCAAGACGAACATGTGTACACAAGCCCACGACCAAGAAACAAAAGGCAGCTTTTACAAAAGTCAGCCCGAAGCACACAGCCCATTGCCCTCAGGTCTTTCATCACGGCTGTGCTTGGTCCACAGCATCAGAACCAGGCAGTATTTTGGCAAATGAGGCCTGTGATACACTGTGACATGATATATAGTTTAACTGTGCTGGTAACGGGCCATGGAGATGCTCCCCACCCACAGTGCTGTGAGCAGAGCAGGGGAGCACTCCCCGCTGCCCCACTTCCCCTCCTCCTGGGATGAGGATGAAGGATGTGCCCCACCTCCTGGCTTTGCCAAATCCTGGGGCATGGGTGTGTGGTCCTCCTCATCCATTTCAGGTTCAAGCCAGAGTGCTGTAGCAAGGGAGTGTCTGAGGTCTAGGTCTTTTCGCCTTAATTTCAAGGCCAGCTTAGGGCAGGCTGTATCAGCTCAGGGCTGGAGGCAATATAAGCAGTGCTGGAGAGCCCTGGCTCTGTGGTCTGCTCGGTTTGAGTCCTGGTTCTGTGGCTGCCTGAGTGTGTATCTTGCACAGGGTGCATCAGTGATTTCATCTGTGAAGTGGGGGAGAGTAGAGCCTCCCACATAGGGCTGTTAGGAGGGTTAAATAAGATATGCACATAATAAAAGGCACAACACTGGCCTAGCACTGAGTTGGGCTCATAAAATGATAGCGACTCTCCCCTTTGTCATTACTGGAACCACAGTAGCTGCAGAGCAATAAACAGGGAGCTGCTTGGTGGGGACAGGGCTGCTGGGAAGTCTGTCTGTCTCTCTCCCTTCCTTACTGGACAAGCCTGGATGGTCCGACCACTTTCTCTTGTGCTTGTTTGTGTTTCTAGATTTTCTTTCTTCCAATTTGGGGTCAATTGATTTTGGTCAGAAACAGATGTCTGTTACCATTTCACCCTGCATGTTTATTTAGAAAAAAATCAATCGCTGTGTTCAATATAATCAAATCTATTTGCTCTCTAGGAGTTTCTGTGCTCTGACAAGAATAGCTCTCCCACTCCTCTTTGGCCTGGTAGCATATCCATTCCTGGGAGCTCATAGGGCCTCCAGTTGGTAAACCTGATTCTCAAGTCTGCACAGTGAAAATCACGGCTGTGTCCCACAGCCACTCTTCTGCCCAGGGTCTGTCCTCAGCTTCCTGAGCTGGACAAAGGCCAGGATGGGGAAAGAAGAGGAAGAGGTTTGCCCAGGTCTTGCTGCCTAGCTCCCCAGAGGATAAAACCAGTCCTGGCAAATGGCAGAAGCTGGATGCAGTGTATGAGGGCAGAGAGACGCTTCGGTGGAGGTGGCAGTGGAAATGTGGGGGGAATCTGCAGGGGCCTGGAACGGAAGGCCTGTCAGGCTTCCCAGGGGACAGGCACTTGTGCCCTGACACTGGGAAGCTGGTGTTCACAGCAGATGGCTGTCGGATTGATAGAAGGCTCAGTTCAGAAATGCTACCATACCATTAGGCTCCCCCTGCCTCCCCCAAAGCAAAGAATACATCTGAAGATTGGAGCAGGCTGGGCCAGGTCAGATGGGCAGAGCTGTCTCATCCTCCCAATCTTGGTGCGGCACAGATCTCTGAGCTGCCTGCTGCCCCAGGCCAGGGGTCCTCACGCAGCCTGACAGTACCTCCCACTCTGGTGGCCAGGAAAACCAGCTACGCAGGTCCTGTCGGGTGGGCTGCAGTGCCTCCCCTGGCTCGCCTCTCCTATCACACCCCTACAGTTCACTGTGAGTTCATAGAGGCTTCTCCACCCTGGCAATGCCCAGCCCATGCCTGCTGGTCACGTGCCTAGATATAAACTCGGCAGAAGAGGTAGGTGCCTCAGTGTCCAGGGCCAGCTCCCCGAATCCCTGGTCTGGCCTCTTGCTAGGCTCATGCCACCCATGCCTTTTCCATCTTTTTACCAGCATTTACTCACAAACTCTGTGCTCTATGTTGGGTGGTCCTTTGAGTATACAATGGAGCTTTCTGTCTTGGGCATCGAGGGTGCCCATGGAAGGAGAGCTAACGAGGCCAAAGTAAAAGAAGTTTCGCTATGGATCAGCCCCACAGGATGAGGGATCTGTGGGCACAGGAGGCCGGGGGAAGGGATTTCTGGGTCACAGGGGTCGCAGGTATAGGAGTCAGCAGCACAGTGTGTCCAGAGCCCCAGGAGGCGGGTATGGCTGGGCCGGGGTAGCAGGGAGCAGGGCTTGGATGAGGCTAGAGGGAAGTGTGGAGCTGGGGCAGGGTGCCAGGCCCAGCAGATCGCACTTTGCCAAATGTCCTCTGTCCTTTCCTTTACTGAGGCCCTCACTGTGCCTGGCTGCTGCTGGGCATGGAGGTCGTAAGACAAACCCCCTGCTCCTAGAAGGTGATCTGAAATCCTTCTTTATCCCAGGAGCAGCTGTGCTTTACATGAGTCTCAACCTGGAATAAATAAATCATTGCCTCAAAGTTCCCGGCTCCTCTAATATCTGTGTAGCTCTATGGGGGCGTGAGCCTCAGAGGAAGGGCACGTGATGGTGGCGTTTCTGCGCCCGTGGAGATGGCCACTTCAGCTTCCACAATTCAGCCTCTTTCAAGACTTCTGAGGCTTCATCTCCAGCAAGGACTGCCCTCTCAAAAGCTGTCCCTTTTGGTCCTAGGATGCATAGCTTCTGAGAGAGGCATGTAAAAGTGCTAGTTTACCAAGTCCCAGCCTTACTTTTTCCTTCACAACCTCCTGATCACGCGGTGGGGTCAGATGCAACGGCTCCCCGAGGCGGGGTGTGGGCACCTGTGAGTCCTTGCAGAGCTGGCCTTCAGCTAAAGGGTCTCGCTCTGCTGCCAGTTTGAAACCTCCGTCTTAGTATAAAAGGAACACATGCATCAAAACAGCAAGAAACACTTGGAAAGTGCAGATAAATATAAAGAAAGACAGTAAATTACCCACGATCCCTTTTCCAGAGGCTGGCCAGGCCGGGGGTGAAGCCTAGCCCTTGGCACAGGCGACCCTGAGCCAGGAGCCAAGCTAGCAGAGCCCTGGCTGGCCTCATGTGATGCACAGGTCCTGAGGCCTGGCCCATAGCCTCTGTTTTCAGATCTCCCTCTCCCCTTAATCAGTACAGGCAAGAGCTTCAATACCCAAAGGTTGGGTGTTTCTCATTATTATGCAGGTCATTTCCGGCCACCCACCTGGCAAGCCGACTGGGGACTTGAGGAGGTTGGGGTGTGGAGGGAGAAACAATCTCAGCAGCACCAGCCACACGACTGTGCTGCATGGGGGCCGCGTTTACTGCTCCCCTCCGTGTTCTTTACCCACATCTCTGCCCGGCCTCCTCGTCATTGCATCTTGGCCACAGCTGAAATAGCGCCTGATCTAAACTAGCCCTTTGGCTTCATAATTCTCTGTGCTCTGCATGTTTGGGGATGGGCCTGGTCCCCAGGAGGGACCCTGCCCCTTTGGAGGGAAAGTCCCTGGAGGGGAGTACAGCAGAGGCGTGGGGACCACAACACTCTTCCCCAGTGCCCACGTGGAGGCTGACCACGATGACGGAGAGTGGGCTGACTCACAGGAACCTGGATGGGGTGTTGTCAGCGCTGTCCACATCCCGCTGTGGGACCAGCCTGGATAGTCGCGCACATGGCGGGACAGTGTTAAGCGCCTGTGAACGCGGCTGAGTCCTGCGGCTCCAGGGCAGATCCTCTCATCGAGAAGCCAGGGTGACTGGGCCACCCTGTAACAACCTTTCCTGGGGTTCTCAGGCGGAGACAGGCTTCACCGTAGGCTGTGGCACCCGACACCAACTCCACTGATGACAGTCACTGCAAGGCTGGACGGAGCACCGGACAAGGAGTCAGGAGAGCAAAGGAGAGCAAAGGCTCTGCCTTCGAGTGGCTGTGAGACCCCAGGAAGGGCAGCCACTCCTGCCTCTCTTGCCCCCATTTCCTACCTTAGAATGGGGACAATGAACACCTTACAGGGTCCTGACGTAAAAGGAAACATAATAGACGTTGCAGGGTCTGCGTGATTGCCAGGCCCAAGGGCCTCTCTGCATGAAATGCCCTACAGGAGCCACAGGGTCAGGTGCATTTGTCTCTTCCCCTTCACTGATGCCCAGCACCTAGCACAGGTGGCCACTAAATCGGTGGAGACTTCCTCCCGCCTACCCATCCCCATGAACGTTTCTTGTCTGGGGCCTCTCAGGGAGGGAGGCTCATGTCCTCCAGCCTGGCAGTGATGAGAGTCCCCAGCAGGCCCCCTGAAGGACCCAGCCATCCTCTGCTGGCCGTGGTGTCCCCCAGGCAGCAGCACTGGCCCCGCTTGGCCAGGCCCTGGCACTGGCCTCGGGCTTCCTGCTGGCACATGTGTGTGGGGGCTCCTCCTGCTCACAGACCGGGCCTGTTTTGGCAGATAAAATATTGATCAGCTTGCTGAGGAGCCCAGAGTGTGATCCTATTTTCATGTCAGAACTTGGTAATGAACTACATTTATCAAGCCCGTTCTCCACGAGAAAGGTCAGCCGTGGATCTGGCTAAGTTGTTATGACACCTCATTAATCTAGTTCCCTCAATAATTGTCCCTCTTTGAAGATTCTAATGTTCTCCCATTCCAGCCACACTGCCTCCACTCTGAGGGAGATTATTACAGCAGGAGCACAGGCACGTCCGCATTTAATTTTTTGAGCAAAGATAGGACGCAGGTAGCAGCCTCTGGAATTGAACGTCTGTCAAAGGCATGCTTTCTCTTGCAGAACAAAGGGAAGCCAGGGAGACACTGAATAGTCCATCAGCCACGTGCGCCCCTGCCAGGTCGGCCTCAAAGGGACAGTCTTCGCTGTGGCAGGCAAAGCTTCTGGGCACAGATGTGGGAGGGGCTGGTGGCTCCAGAGTCGGGGAAAGAGGTGTGGCACAGCATGGGCAAGGAGGGCGAGCCAGCCAGGTAGCAGGGAGCTCAGATTCTAACAGAGAGGGAGACAGGCCATGTGGTCAAGGCCCTGGACAGGCCCAGGGCCTGGATACTGGGGGGACATGGAGGCAGGAGGGAGGGTGGGCTGGAGATTCCTGGCATTAGGAATAGAGGTGGTAGGGAAACTGGAGAGAGACCATCTCTGCTTGCCTCCATTGCCAAGCCATCCTCATCTAAAGACGTCCCTGTGCACTGACCCATTCTTGTCTGTCGTGGTCCTTTCCCCAGCCTTCACTCTGTTATTCATACACTATTGGCATCAGGCTGCCCCGTTACATGGGAGCCCCTTGAAGCTGGGGCCCTGCCTTGTTGTAGGTGTGATGCCAGCACCTGGCCCATGCACCTGCATGCAGAAGGTGCTCATTAAATGTCTGCTGACTGGACGAAAGTGTAATCTTGGTGGATAGTGACTACAGCCCTGTCCTGAGGAAGGGGACAATCTCAGCCACCCCGAGGCATAGGGACTGAGGTCTAGAACTCTGGAGCTCTGGGGGGCCATGCCATCTATCCTATCAGCTCCTGGCTGCAGGGGGCATGACACATGAGTGTGTAAGGCAGCCCCAGTGTGTGGTTTGTGTCATACTCACTGCCAGGGTCACGGACCCTTCCTCACTAGTGGGGGCACCCCAAACCTGCAGCAGTAGCTCCAAAGAGTCTAGCACAACCAGCCTGGGAGTCATGAAGGAGGTGGGGGGCCACAGAGAGGCTGTCACCTTGCTGGGCACGGGGTCACAGGGGAGTGTCCCCTCCGAGCCCCTCTAGGGAACACACAGCTCTTCAGGACCTGCCCCTGGACGGCAGGAGGATGAGAGGGTCTGTCCTCTGGTTCTGCCATTGCTGGTCAGGACAGCCCTGGACGGCCCTGGGAAAAGGCCAGGCAAGGGGCTTCTGCTTGGAACAGTGTCCAGGTGGGGAGGCCTGAGGGCAAATTCAGTTGTGGCACAGCTTCAGGAAAGGTTCGGTGTCACATGAGGGTTCTGATCAGTAACTGAACACAAAGCTGACCCTGGGGACCCTCCGAGCTCCAGGAGAACTTTACATGTGGGTGGAACTGTGGGGAGTTGGGGCTAGGGGGATCCTGAGGCCCCTATGAAAACAGCCCCCCCATGGCCTCCAGGGTGCTAGCCCTTCCCTTACTGAGGCAGCCTTGTATTTCGAGAGTCCCTGGCAAACCCCTAAATTTATGGGAGAGGGGACTTCAGGACAGAGGTTACTAGATATCATGAAGAACTCTTCTGCCATTAGCAGGAGTCATCTCACTTGGGGATGGGTGTGAGCTAAAGAGCAGGGGGATGGGAAGGAAGAACATGCCTGGTGGGGGCTGGTGGGTCACGCTCTGAGATGCCACCACCTGGGGGAGGGCAGCTCCCTTCCTGAGCTGCACACAGGTCCCTTCAGAAGCCACACAACAGCCTCCCATGCCCTTGAGCCACAACCTCTGGACTCCAGTCCTTCCTGACCAGGCCAGGTGGCCCCTGGGCTCAGATCCAGATCCCTCTCCTGGGAGGACCCTCACGGGTGTGCCCACAGTCTCTTGGCTGCTGCTGGGTTTGCTCACGGGCAGGCTCTGCCCCAACCCCCACCCAAGCATCTGCCTCCCTGGTTCCCACACTGTCCCCAGCTGGCCTGAGAAGTAATGTCACTGCTGAAGACAAAGCTGCCGTCTTCACCACCAAAGCAAAAACTCAGCTTAATCGTCTGGCACCAACATCACAGCTCAACATGCTTTTGTTACATGGGCCTCAGTTGCAATGTGGCATTCTGAGGTCTATTTTGAAACTGCTAAACTGTGCAAAGAGCAAGAAGCATTTTCCTCCTCCATCTAATTTATGAGCCACCATAACTTTACTGGAGTTTAGCTTAAGAGGAACAGATGTTTAATTTGATGTAAATCCATGAACATTAACAATCTTTCTGCTGCCATTTCTGGGAAAATTCAATTAACAATAAATACCAAAACCAATGGGTTTATCTTTAGAATATGTTTTTGTTAATACGTGATATAGTTTTACTGATGGTGTTGACCAAGCCACAAAATTCTGACAATTTCTAGAGATTGCTAAGCACACATGATATGGTCCCCTCACAACCCCCAAACAGGTGTATTCAAAGTCATGCCACCTGGTGATCCTCTGCTGGCTGTCCCTTGGGACCTATGACTTCTGAGCAGATGGGTCACTGCTGCCATACTCAGGTCCTCTGGGGAAGTGTTTACACCGTGGCCTGAGCTGCAGTTCCTGACTACCCCCACTACCTGCCAGAAAGCAGCCTGCAAATTTGCTTCCCTTTCCTGGAAGGCCCTTTCTTCAAATCTGGCTTTACTGCCAAGGTCCAGCTCTAAGGAGGTGCTCTGTCCATTTTGTTGGTCATAGCAAACACCATCTTCCAAAAATAAAAGAGATGACTCTACAAATGGACATCACCAGATGGTCAATATAAAAATCAAATTGGTTATATTCTTTGCAGCCGAAGATGGAGAAGCTCTATATAGTCAGCAAAAACAAGAACTGGAGCTGACTGTGGCTCAGACCATTAGCTCCTTATTGCAAAATTCAGGCTTAAAGTGAAGAAAGTGAGGAAAACAACTAGACAATTCAGGTACGACCTAAATCAAATCCCTTATGATTATATGGTACAGGTAACAAATTGATTAAAGGGATTAGATGTGGTAGACAGAGTGCCCAAAGAACTATGGATGGAGGTTTGTACCATTGTACAGCAGGCAGTGACCAAAACCATCCCCACAAAAAAGAAATGCAAGAAGGCAAAGTGTTTCTCTGAGAAGGTCTTACAAATAGCTGAGGAAAGAAAGAGAAGCAAAAGGCAAAGGAGAAAGGTAAAGATATACCAAACTGAATGCAGAGTTTCAGAGAATAGCAAGGAGAGGTAAGCAAGTCTTCTTAAGTGAACAATGCAAAGAAATAGAGGAAAACAACAGAATGGGAAAGACTAGAGATCCCTTTATGAAAATCAGAGATACCAAGAGAACGTTTCATGCAAAGATGGGCACAATAAAGGACAGAAATGGCAAGGACCTAACAGAAACAGAAGATATTAAGAAGAGTTGGCAAGAATACACAGACCTATACAAAAAAGATCTTAATGACCATGATGGTGTGGTCACTCACCTAGAGCCAGACATCCTGGAGTGTGAAGTCAAGTGGGTATTAGGAAGCATTACTACGAACAAAGCTAGTGGAGGTGATGGAATTCCAGCTTAACTGTTTCAAATCCTAAAAGATGATGCTGTGAAAGTGCTGCACTCAAAATGCCAGCAAATTTGGAAAACTCAGCAACGGCCACAGGACTGGAAAAGGTCAGTTTTCATTCCAATCCTAAAGAAGGGCAATGTTAAAGAATGCTCAAACTACCATACAATTGTGGTCATTTCACATACTAGCAAAGTAATCCTCAAAATCCTTCAAGCTAGGTTTCAAAAGTACATGAAGTCAGAACTTCCAAATGTATAAACTGGATTTAGAAAAGGCAAAGGTACCAGAAATCAAATGGCCAAGATCCATTTGATCATAGGAAAAGCAAAGGAATTCCAGAAAAACATCTACTTCTGCTTCATTGACTATACTAAAGCCATTGACTGTATGGATCAAAACAAACGTGTGGAAAATTCTTAAAGAGATGAAAGACCAGACCACCTTACCTGCCTCCTGAGAAGCCTGTATGCAGGTCAAGAAGCAACATTTAGAACCAGACATAGGGCAAGAGACTGGTTCAAAATTGGGAAAAGAGTATGTCAAGGCTGTATATTGTCACTCTGCTTATTTCACTTATATACAGAGTACCTCATGCCAAATGCCAGGCTGGATGAATCACAAGCTGGAATCAAGACTGCCAGGAGAAATATCAACAGTCTCAGATATGCAGATGATACCTCTCTGATGGCAAAAAGTGAAGAGGAACTAAAGAGCCTCCTGATGAAGGTGAAAGAGGAGAGTGAAAAAGCTGGTTTAAAACTCAACATCCAAAAAATGAAGATCATGGCATCCAGTCTCATCACTTCATGGCAAATAAGATGGGGAAAAAGTGGAAATAATGGCTGGTTTTATTTTCTTTGGCTCTAAAATCACTGTGGATGGTAACTGCAGCCATGAAATTAAAAGACACTTGCTCCTTGGAAGAAAAGCTATGACCAACCTAGACAGTATATTAAAAAGCAGAGACACCAATATGCTACAGTCTATATAGTCAAGGCTATGGTTTTTTCAGTAGTGAGAGTTGGACCATAAAGAAGGCTGAGCACTGAAGAATTGATGCTTTTAAACTGTGGTGCTAGAAAAGACTCGAGAGTCCCTTGGACAGTAAGGAGATCAACCAATCAATCCTAAAGGAAATCAACCCAGAATATTCATTGGAAGGACTGATGCTGAAGCTGAAGCTCCTACTTTGGCCACTTGATGCAAAGAGTGGACTCATTGGAAAAGACCTTGATGTTGGGAAATATTGAGGGCAGGAGGAGAAGGGGGCAACAGAGGATGATATGATTGGATGGCATCATTGACAAGCTACACATGCTCATCTTGTCTTTGTCTCTGCCTGTCTCCTCCATAAATTATGTCCCAAAGCACTGGCATCTCTTGCATGAGTGTCTTCAGTGTCTTAGAGAACCGGCCATGGGGTCCCACACTGGATGCTGTCATGGGCTATGAGGGGCTTGGCAAGTTCCTGCCTGTCTTTGATGCATGGTGCTCAGCCTGTCTCCCCTCTTCACTCTCTAATCCTAACTCCCAAACCAACAGCAGGCCCACCACACTCATTAGCAGCCCCTCATTGTTCCAGACTCCAAAGAGGGCCTAGCATCAGGCTGGGTCACTGTCCTTGCTCAGCATTCTCTGTTCTCTTCCATGGACAATGCTACTCATCATCCCGGCTTCTGAGTTGAAGACACAGGACCCACTTTAGGCCCACAAACAGGATTTGCACGTCTAGGGCTCCACATGGCCTCTGCCCTGCCTGGCCCAACACACATGCCACGCAGACCACACACCTCATTCCCCAGCTGCCCGCACCAGAGCTGATCAAGGCTGCTCAGACGCTGGGTGGAAGTAACCTGAATTTGTGGACAAAACCTCATCTCAAGTTTTTCCCCAGCATCAGGTAATTTAAATTAACAAAACCACCCAGAGCTTTGCTAGATAAATGGTACATTTGCTCATGAATGCCTGGTTCAATTGATGTTGCTATACAATCTGCTGTTTGACATTTACAATCCTCTCTTCTATTCCTATTAGAGAAAGCAAAATTGGTTGGATTCCTAGGAGAGGGATCCACATACACTTTTTATGGTTGACTGGCACATCTATCAGGTGGCCCCTGAGTGAAAGAGTAATGTTTGAAAACTTGAATAAATGCTAAAGCCCTCCTGGAATTAAGAACTCTAGCTTTTACTCTTGCGTTTGTGGGAAACCCACATGACTAGGTTCCGTACCAAGTTACTCACGCTTTCTAGGAGGAGGACACGGGCCCCTTCCAGACTCTGCTCCCCTGATGCCCTGCCCAGAAGCTCTGTCCCCTCCCTGCTCCCCTCCTGCCCTTACCTGCACCATAAGGAGAAGCGGTGGTGCTAGACCAGGGGATGGCAGATGGGGACACTGGAGGGGACGAGAGGAGAAAAAGTGAGCACCACCCCGTCTGCTGTGATTCCCCCAGAATTGCTGGGAGGCTTCATCCTCCAGACGCCTAAGCAAACAGAAATGTCCTGCTACTGAGGCTGCAAAAATTTAGTTCCTCGGGGTCAGATGTCCAAAAAATGTCACTGCTTTGAGCCGCTCTGATCTTCGAGTGGCCACTGAGCTGAGGGGAACCTCGCCCAGAGGCGCAGCAGGGTCTGAGGCCGCTGTGGACTGAGTGAATGGTGGGGACAATGTCTCCTGGCCCTAGAGCCAGGCTTACATCCAGGGAAAGGGATCACTTTGCTCTGTGAGGACTCATAGCCCTGGAGAAGCACTCTGTAAATGACCTCAAGAAGGGCAGTGCCGTTCCCAGCGGGCGTTCTGCAATTCCACGGGGTGTTTTTGGTTCTCACAGTGACTGGCGGGGGCCCTGGTGGCACTTAATGGCTGGACCAGGGACCTCAGGGACCCTTCTCTTTGTAGCGCTGTCCAGTCCAACAAACATTTCAAATTGCACCCTGGACAGTCACTTTTGGTTAGCTGTTTGGAGGATGAAGCCTCCCAGCAATCCTCAGGAACAAAATCGATGGGATCACAGCCAGTGGGGGTGGTGGCCACTCTCTAACTGGAGTGAAAGACCCACTTATCACTCTTGGGTTACTAGGACCTACCGAGGTGTTACACACAAAATACTTCCCCTTCCGGCCTTGAAAAGGATTTTCCAAGGATGCACTTATGCTTGTATATTGTAAATTTGGTTTACATCTTTAAAAAATTTTTTTAAATATATATTTGAAAAATTTTGACTGTGTCTTGTGGCTTTCAGGATCTTAGTTCCCTGACCAGAGATCGAACCTGTGCCCTTGGCAGTGAAAGCATGAAGTCCTAACCACTGGACCACCAGGAATTCCCTTGTTTACAACTTTATCAAGAATTGTCCACTATTTTGGAGAATCATCCTTCCACACTCAAGGACACATGAATACTCAAACTGCCAATCTAACGTGCCCATCCTGGGCTCCACCTGCAGCCTCTGTGTTCCCAAGATCTGCATGCCAGGGCTGACATCTTACCACTGTGAGGTGGGGTGTGTAGCTGGCATCCAAACAGTTACTTAAAATGAATGCTTTATGCCTAGGACTTTTCTTTATATCCCAGTTTTGGTTAAGACACATATTCATTCAAGATTATACAGGGACGTTACAGAATACTTGCTATGGAAAGGTAACTTCGAGTCTGGAAGGATTAAAGACTAGTCATCTATGGAAACAACTAAAATATGTTTTTCCTCAGCTTATTTTTATCAGGGTAAAATACACATAATATAAACCTTACCATTTTAAAGTATACAGCTCAGTGATATTCAGACTATGGTACAACTATCACCACCATCCATCCCCTTAACTCTTTCCATGTGTAGAATTTTAACTTTGTCCCCACTGAACAATAGTCACCTATTCCCTCTTCCCTCAGCCCCTGCAAAAACCATGCTTTCTGTCTCTGGGACTTCCACTCCTTTGCGCTGGGCTTAGTTGCTCAGTTGTGTCCGACTCTTTGCAACCCTGTGGACTGTAGCCTGCCAGGCTCCTCTGTCCATGGGGATTCTCCCGGCAAGAATACTGAAGTGGGTTGCCATGCCCTCCTCCAGGGGATCTTCCCCACCCAGGGATCAAACCCAGGTCTCCCACATTATAGGTGGATTCTTTACCAGCTGAGCCACCTCTCCTCTATGTATCTCAAATAAATAGAACACATTTGACGAGTGAACATGGGTGAACTTTGAGAACAGTATGCCAAGTAGAACAAGCCAGTCACAAAGACTACGGTATGATTCTATTTATTTGAGAGATGTAAAGGAGTGGATAAATAGATAGAATCATACACTAGTTTTCTTTTTATGACTGGCTTCTACTCCTCACATTGTTCTTAAGTTTCATCCATGTAGTAGCATGTGTCAGAATTTCCTTTCTTTTTAAGGCTGAATAACATTTCATTGTACATATATACCACATTTTGCTCTTCCATTCATTGGTTGATGGACACTGAATTGCTTCCTGTTTTTAGTTATTGTGCATAATGCTGCTGTGAATACGGGTATGTAAATGTCCCTTCAAGACTCTGCTTTCAATTTTTTAGGATAAATACTCAGAAGCAGAATTGAACACAATTCCAGAAGTAGAATTGGAATCCATATGGTAGTTTTCTGTTAAATTTTTTGACAAACTATGATACTGTTTTCCACAGCTGCATTTGACATTCTCATCAACAGCCCACAAGGGTTCCAATTTCTCCACAGCCTTGCCAACATTTAGTATTTTCTGTTTTACTGTGAGTGGCTGTCCTGATGGCTGTGAAGTGGTGGCCTTACTTCCTCTGACATTGCTTGGTTCTGGGATTTTAAAGGACAGTGGGAAAGGTATAGGAGTGCACTTGAGTGTGTGTGTGTGTGCAGCCCCATGGCTGTGCCATGTACACTTGCACTTGTGTGCAAGCCCAGCCTGCAAAGGCCAAGCACAGGGAGGCAGAGAGGGAAGGGCCATGCTTTGGGCTGTGGAGCTGCCTACTCCTAGGGCAGCAGCCAGCCGCAGCCCCCAAGGACAGGGCTTCGTGCCTGCCCCACTGGTGACAACAGGCCCTATGTGGGCAGTGCCAGGGCACAGGGAAGGACCCACCTCCCTCCCCCTCTCTCCAGAATGGGGTTCTTCCCTGCCTCTGTCCTTCTGGGATGCCTACTGGGTGGGCCCTGTACACTCTGCGCCCGCAGGTGAAGAGACTGGGGTGGGAAGATTCTGAACCCGCATCTCACACGTCAGCACGGCCTGAGGTGTGTTGCTCTTCTCTGTGTTGTCTGGGGTGTGTGCTCAGAGGCAGTAATCCTCAGCTTCAGAGCATGTCAGAGAGCCACTGACTTGTAAAGACAACAAGCAGAGATGTTCCTTCTTTGGCATGAGGGGTGTGTGGACTGCAAATCTCTGCCATTGAACTAGGGTCTCCAGGAAAGAACTGCCCAAATGTGAACAAGGTCCACCTTTCCACCAGCAGAAGCTTAGCTGGGCTTGTGGGACATTTACTTTAGAAAGAAAGGTATTAGAGGAAAACTGCCTGAGAACATGCTCAGAAGGCAAGGTCTACTCTAAGTCGGGGATTCATCCTATATGTGGCCTTGGCAGGGCATGGCATTTTGGAGAGAATTACCTGAACAGAGGCTTTTAGACCTGACGTGACTTGGAGAAGTTCCCTGAGGTTTGAAGATTTATCTGAACCTCTCTGACTTGTATGATTGACAGTAAATCCCAGATCAAAACAAAGGAAAACAAAACTCCACAACAACAACTCCAAGAGAGAACAACAGCCTTTACAGAGCTTTGGAGCCTTTCTGGTGCTTGAGCTGCTGGAGGAGAGAGAGCAGGCTCTCCTTTCTGCATCTGCTCTGCTGTTCAGGGATTATCCACCCTGGAAACCTATCAAAATGCAGGCGGCCCACAGATAGAGCCCCAGAAACTGTTGTCTCCGTGAAAGTCAGCTCCAGGCAGGACGAGTCTGAGCTGATGGGTGGGCCACAGTGGTCCTGGCTCGGTGTTCAGAGCCCGGCTATGGGGGTTTGGGGGCCAACAGCAAAGGTGAGGAGCAGGGGGACTGAAGAGGCATCCAGGGTTCAGCTCCTTTGTGGCTCAGAAAGCCCCTCCCCTCCAGCAAATCGAGTTATTCCAGACACAGCTCAGCCGCATCACTGCTCTGCCTGCTCTGTTCGCTCCCCAAACACTGCGGTGGGATGTGTGGATGCGCTGACTCTCATTCAGTTCACACGCTGGGAAATCGCTGGGCCTGCTCCTTGCCCTGCTTACTTATAAGTTTTCGCATCCCGAGAATGGACTCCTCTTTGCTTTATCTGTCATGAAAATGGATGCAGGTGTTTTAAGAGGGCTCAACACCCACAGGAGATGGGAGCGACAGGGAAATTCCAGGATTCTCCTGAGGATAATGTATACAACCCGGGGCACCCCTGGGGTCAGGCAGAGTGGGGCCAGCGCCCCACAGCTTGACACTGTCCTTCACCCCTGAGGCTGTGACCAGGTGTCCGGTGTGAATCCCCACAGACAAGGTGCAGCCTGCATGTGTCACAGGGCTGGCATGCTGTGCCTCAACCTCAGGGGAGGCTTACCTCCCCTCTTTTGAGTTGGGCTTTGAAAAAGGTGGATAAAACATTCACAAAGAACTTTCCATGGAAACGGGCAAATCTGAAAAGCCACCTGGTGAGGCTCGACACCCACCACTTAATGATGCTAATGGCCCCTAATAAACATGGGAGCCATCATTTAAATAAGCCAATCCTACTCTCGCCTTGGTGTGAGTTTTGTGAGTATGGTGAGTATGGTGTCCTGTTGAGATTTTCAAGAGCGTGGGGTGAAATGCTCTTTCATTTCCTTTGTAGGCCCTCAGCCTGTCACCCAGGGCCAGGTGCACAGAGGACACTGGATAAAAAGCCCCCATGTAGGTAGACAGATGCACACGCACACACACAGCTTCTGATTCAGGGCTGCAGCCCAGTGACTGATCCTGTGCCAGTGGCTCAGCCCTTGCCTCATCCCCCAACCTTGTTGGTCTTTTAAAGACCCCTACACAGTTATGACTGACCTAGATAGCATATTAAAAAGCAGAGATATTACTTTGCCAACAAAGGTCCGTCTAGTGAAGGCTATTTTTTCCAGTGGTCATGTATGGACGTGAGAGTTGGACTGTGAAAAAAGCTGAGCACCGAAAAATTGATGCTTTTGAACTGTGGTGTTGGAGAAGACTCCTGAGAGTCCCTTGGACTGCAAGGAGGTCCAGCCAGTCCATCCTAAAGGAGATCAGTCCTGGGTGTTCATTGGAAGGACTGATGCTAAAGCTGAAACTCTAATACTTTGGCGACCTCATGCGAAGAGTTGACTCATTGGAAAAGACTCTGATGCTGGGAGGGATTGGGGGCAGGAGGAGAAGGGGACGATAGAGGATAAGATGGCTGGATGGCATCACCAACTCGATGGACATGAGTTTGATTGAACTCTGGGAGTTGGTGATGGACAGGGAGGCCTGGCGTGCTGCAATTCATGGGGTTGCAAAGAGTCGGACACGACTGAGGGACTGAACTAAACACCACCTGTCCAGCATAAATAATTGGCCACAGACCCTAAGAACATGGGGTAAAGGCTTTAGCATGGTGTAGTCCAGACTCTTCATTGCACCGACATAGAAACTGAGGCCAGGAACAGTCAGGGTCTGTCTTGGGTCCTAGGGTGTGGGTGATGGAACCAGGTTATCACCTGCCTGGTGTTTTGTGCCCATACCCTTGGGAGTCTTTCCTGACCCAGCTCCACCTCCCTTCTCTTTTATTTCCAGCCTTTTTGCAAAGAAACTCTACAAGATGTGAATACACTTGTGGGGAAGGATGAAGGAGACGGTGGTGGGGGAGAGAATGGGATTTCCTGTAGCATGAGGGGGAGGTGGAAACCCTGCCCAGATGTGAGGCCTCTTCCTGGGCAAATCTTATTATCACCACACACTGGCAGGTCTGGTCTTTCATGGCCAGGAGCCTTGACTCAGAGCTGCTCTTAGCAGGCCTGAGGGCAGAGTGGACTGGACTCGGCCTGACCTGAGAGGGGTCTTCAATGCCCTGTGCCTGACCTCTGGGGCATGCGAAGACCCAGGCCCCACCCAAGTCCCAGGGAATCACCAACAGCAGGAAGAGCCGACTGGAGACATCTATTTTCTATTCCACTAACAATTTTTACTGTTTCCATTCAAAAGTCTCTTTTCCTCTGGGTGTAGAGCCTAGAAAGGGCCCAAGTCAGAAGCTGATGTTGTAATCTATATACTATTGCTATATATTGTTGCTTTGTGTTCTAAGTGATAGGGACAGAGTAAAGGGACAAAGCAGGTGATTAGAAAGTTAATCCCACCAAGGGATCGTAAGTAAAGGAAAAAGTATGGGAGACCCTGTAAGTTAGTGATCATTCAAGAAAGCCAGTTTGCTTAACCACAAAAACAAGCAGGCTTGTTTCACAACAAGACCTGCCACAGAACCAAGAGACATGCCCCCAAAGAATACAACAGCGGCGGCATGAGACCCATCTAATTCCTAGGACACGCTCCTCTGTACACACTAAAGACAAAAATACAGCGAAAACTGACATTATATTGAAGCCTGAGATGATTTACTGAATTTTAGTCCATGTTAACACCTTTTGGTTCATGCCATCACACTATAACAGTCCTGGCTTGACCATGTAGGGACAAGAAAACTCCCCTGCCTGACGTGGAGGAGGAGCTGATGATGGAAGCTTGACCTCTACTCAAGGATGAGGAAGAAGGTGGTCTTCTCCCCCTGCCCTTTCCTCCTTGGATTATAAAACTGCAGCTCGCTAAGTTCTTGGGGCAGCACCTCTCATGTGCCGCCTTATAAACCTCACAAGTGGCCCATCTATCACTTTGCCTCTTGCTTAAATCTTTCTGGGCTGAGACATAAAGCACTGGAGCTCCTCAGAGCTCCCTCGCCGAGACACATTTCTGTGGTTTCATAAGTGCAGTGACACATCACAGTCGGCCTGTGTCTGCCACACTCACTGGGTCACTTTCTTCCACGCTCACACAGTTTCCTTAACCCTCTGGTCTGTGCTCCGTTCCCCAGCGCATCCCCTCTTCCTAGGGCCTCCTCTAAGTGATAAGGCGGGCTTCTGTCTCTGATCTGGTTTGTCGCATTTGTTCCTCTTTCAAAAGGCAACCTGAATAGAGTGATGCTTGGATGGAGACTTGAATGGGGCATTGTGTGGGGTGCTTCTGGGTGCTGGTCAGGAGATGTGTTTTCTGTAAAAACACATTGAGCTCTACACTTATGATTTATTCATTTTCTGTCTATGTTATACTTCAACAATACACTTATTTAAGAGGCAACCTGACAGTTCTCAATGTCTGTTGCCTCGCGTAGGGTCTTTGTCCTTGGCCAGGCACCAGTCTGAGTACACAGACAGGGAGTGGGGCTCAAGGAGGGAGTCTGTGATGTGCAGCAGCTGCTTGCCTGGTCACTCAAGCTCCACCCTGGGGCATGACTCTGGCCTATATAGCAGCCTGGGGGCCGGGTTGCCTACCTTCCCTGGAGGTGCGGTTTGTTAGGTCCTCTGGCCTGGGTCTCTGTGGAAGGGGTGGGGTTTGCAAAGGAGCCTTAGGAGTATGAATGGAAGAAGCTGAGGCCAGGGGATCACCAGTTCCTGGGGCATCCTGGCATCACCCCCACACTTGGCTGGGAGCTCAGTCTAGCAGCTGGGATGACCCCTCACAGGCCCTTGGGCAACACTCCAAGGTACCCCTCTGTGGACCCTGGCTCATGTTTCAGGCCCAGCTGGCAGTGGGTGGCTCTTGGCTCAGAGCTATTGCTGTGGAATCAATCTGTTTTCAGTGAGGGCTCACCAAAGGTTCCTGGCATCACCACGGCCTCCTTAGAGGCCCCTGAGCACACGGGGCCAGTGGGGAAGGACTTGGAAACCTCTCACAGACCACAGCTGGGCCTGCTCTGTCCCCTTGTCCTCTACCGGGTTCCCAAGTTGCCGAACTGAAATGAGGGCTCAGGCTCAGTTGGGACCGACCTCGGTGGCCCTGGCTGTTTAACTTGTGCGGCCCAGAAATGGGCATCAAAGGTCTGCTCAGAGGGGAGTGAGATGGACCCTTCTGCAACCTCACCTCATGGTCCAATTGTGCCCAACTCACTATCGATGACAGCGGCACAGCAGGCTCAGCCATACCCTCCTCTCCCCACATCCCTCCCGTCAAGGCCCTGGCCTACCCTCCCAGGCACAGCTCAGGTCCCCTCCTGGAAAGCTGTCCCTGGCCAGCCCCCTCCCCGTCTTCTGTGGCAACTAGGGTCTGGACACTCCACCTGACTTTCAGCATGAACTTGCTCTCCAGTGGGTGGTACACCTGCCAAGCGGATGGCAGCTGCAGGGGCAAGAACGGTGTGGGCCCTCTCTGCACTTCCAGTACCCACGATGCCCATGTCCGATCCCTGGGGATGGACTAATTGGTCTTAAGCAACGTGACATTCAGATAATTTGCATCCAGGGAGCAAAGGGAGGTTGACTCCACAGCGGGAGATAATTTATAACCATTTTGGATGTCTGGCTTGGCAGAGACGGCAACCTCGTCACTTACCCCTGTTCTGTGAATTCACGAGCTCATGAATTACTGCCTGGCTTACTGTAACTCTGTATTTCACGCCAAATGTAGGCCACAGGGGCACTGGGCAAAGAGTTCTGAAAACCCCGAACCAGGCGGCACCCCTGCCCCTGCTCACTGAGAGGTCCCAGAAAACACGCTGGCATCCTCCCCAGTAAAGTTTTTCAGCTGGGGAAGGAGGGAGGGATGGGGTGCGGGGAACAGCACAGCCAGCCCTGAATAGTCCCTGGGTCCTGTCCCCATTCACTCAATAGATACACACTAACTCATGGTGCACTTGGGGTGAGGGTGTGCCAGCCCTGGGCCAGGCAGTGGGGTGCAGAGGGGACGAGGCACAGGCCCTGCTCTCCAGAAGGCCAGGCCACAGGACGTGAAAAGATGAACAGCACAACGGGGCTGCCTCCTCACCTGCACCAGGGCAGGCCCCAGGTAGGGGGTGGGGTGAGGGGTTGCAGCCCATGGGGCTCGACTCAGGGCAGCATCCTTCCAAGTGAGGCTGAGAGCCCTCTGCCTGCCCTTTCAGGAGTGCAGAGATGGGACAGGCATGCCTGGTCCCATCTCTGGACCAGCTGCACAGGCTCATCAGACAAGCCACCCACCCAGGGGAACGATGCTTGTGTTCTGGGTGGGGGCATCTCTCCCTGTGACCCAAATGATAGAGCCAAAGGCACATTTGCCAACTAAGGGGAGAGCTGTAAAGAATCCTCTGCTACACCTGTTCACATGATTTACTGTCTTTAAAAGGAGATGAGAGAAACTGGCAGGGCTGGCTCTGCCTGTTAACTGGGGTGCATTAGTACAGAATTGGAGCCCGGGACATCTTCAAGAAGAGGGTCTGGGTCCCCTTATCTGGATCATGTCCACCTAAGCAAATAGCCGTGATCCTAGCCTTTAAAGGACTTAGTAGAACTAACGGACCACAGAAAAGAGAGTGGAACTAAAAGTAAATATGTAGGGAGGGAGTCTGCTGGCACAAAATCTGGGGCTGCACATGGGGAATACATACCAGTGATAATTACATTTAAAATGCTGCCCCTGCCTTAGGAGATTCTTCTCCCGAATTGTGTCTCCAAGTTTCAGGCTGCATGCTAGAGCTACACGCCTCTCAGAGCTTTAAACATGCACCAGAGTGACAGATCACCACCCCATTCATCAGAAAGCCAGCCCAAGAGCTGGAGAAGCATCCTTGCCAAGGTCGGCTAGCTCAGTGAAGTTGATTTAGCTTTTAAGCAAAATGGAGTGAGCATCCTGCGGACATTGTTTGCAGAAATGGAGATTTAGTACTGAAAACAGCCATGCCTCCTGTCTACAAGTCACCGAGGCCCGTGCGACTCCAGAGGAGGGTGTTGGGGTGGTTAGTACATGTGTGGAAGGCATCTAGCAGTGGGGTTCTGGGGGTGTTGTATATCACAGGTGTGTGTGTGAGTGTGAGGCTGAGTCTCTGGGTGCATCAGTCCCCTAGGTCACCCATGTGGAGACATGTGGTTGGTAGGTGAGGCTGGGCGAGGGGGCTGGAGAGAGCTGGTCCTCTCTGGCACCTCTGCCTGCCTTGGGCAGGTCATAAGCGAGTTCTGGTTGAGCCATGTCTCTGGAGGGGCCTGGTTCACCCTGACTACCTCTGTCTTGGCCCAGACCACCCTGTGCGCTGTAGAAGCTGCTATCTGCCAAGAGAGGGAGCAACGTGGACCACTGACTGGCCCTGTCAACTTCATACTCGGCTCTCGGAGGCCCCAGAGCCTTGGGGATGCACTGACCTGCTCATGCCAGTGGCCCTCTCTGGACCAGCTCCTGTGGGCAGGGCGTGACTGTGGCCCCCAGGACTGGCCCCTCTCCATCTTCCTGCCCTGTTCTCTGCAGGCCCTTCCATACCTGGTTGTTGCTGGGGTATCTGACTGTTTTTCCTGCTCCAGTGCTTTCTGGGTTCCTAGAAGCTTTGGTTCTTTGGAGACTGGGATGACATGAGCTGGATAGAGCTGCGGGTGCTCCTCAGTAGACTCAGTCCCTTTGATCAGGGGCTGGAGTCGGGGAAGCCTGGAGAGGTCTATACTCACTGTCCAGCCCATACCCTCTCCTGAGCTCCAGACCTCATACCTTGATGCTGGTCTGACACCTTTCCACGTTGTCCCTTAGGCTTCTGACTCATCCTGGCCCCAAGTGAACTTGCCATCGAGATTACTCCTCCCTTTATATCCCAATCCCAGCCAGTGGCCCCTCCGTCAACGTCTCTAGCTGCCTAACCACGTACCCGACATTGACCTTGCCACCCTGCCGTCCCCAGCCCATCAGTCCTGGCTCAGGCCACTCCGGCCTCCTAAGTGTCTCCTTATTTCTTTTTTTTTTTAAATTAACTTTTATCGAAGTATAGTTGCTATACAATGTTGTGTTAGTTTCTGCTGTACAGCAAAGTAACTCGGCTGTACATACACATATACCCCCTCTTTTTTTGGATTTCTTTCCCATTCGGGTGACCTCAGAGCACTGAGTAGAGCTCCCTGTGACATACAGTAGGTTCTCAGTAGTGATCTATTTCATACACAGTGTTTTTTATATGTCAATCCCATCTCCCAATTCATCCCACTTTCCCTACCCGCCATGGTAGCCATAAGTTTGTTTTCTACACCTGTGACTCTATTCCTGCTTTGCAAATAAGTTCATCTGCACCATTTTTCTAGATTACACATATAGAGCAATAACGTAGGATATTTGTCTTTTTCTGTCTGACTTCACTCTGTATGACGGTCTCGGGGTCCATCCGCATTGCAGCAAATCCGACTCCTACGTACTTCTTGATGGTGCCAGTTTCCCCCATTCCTTCTGTCTCCACTCTAGTTCAAGGAAACCACGAACATGACTTGGATGACCACTTTGTACTGGTTAGCCAGTGGCTCCAGTCTTGCTCTGGCCAACCCCCTCCACTCGGCATTGAGGACCCACACTGTCCTCAGCGGAGAGCCAAACTGCTCCCGGTGGCCTGAAGAGTCCTCCCCTACTGGCCTGGCCCCGTCACCAGCCTCACTTCTTCCCACGTGCACACCTGCTCCGGGGACCCTGGGCCACCTTCAGTATCTCACGCCAGCCTGGCACCACCCTTGGTTCACGGCACCACAGCCACACCAGACCCCATCTTGGCAAACTCCTCGCCACCTCTAGGTCTTAGCTGGCACGTGGCTTCCCCTGCATGTCACTGTCCTATCTGCTCTGGCCGGGTTCACGCTCCTCTGCGTGTCCTCAGCCCCCTACGGGCACGTCCTCCGGACATTTACAGTCTCCACTTCCCCTGCTTGCCCATCATGCCCCTCCTCTCATGGCCTGAGAACCAGTGGAGGTCCTGGCATGTGATCAGCATTCGGCAAACACACGCCAAAGAAACGAAGGAGTGCCCAGATGCACAGGCAAGTGACTTTTGCCCAGAGTCCCTTCTACTCAGACACACAAGGCCTCTAAGTTTCCCTCTGACCCAGGATGTCACAGAAGAGCTAGTGGGTGAGCTAAACACGGATATTCCATGCTCCCAGGCCTTCCTTCCCCTCCACTCGGAACCTCCCTCCAGCCAAACCCACTTCCTTCACTTGAGTGGGGGCAGGAGAAGAGGAATGAGGAATGGTGACAAGTAGGCATGAGCATGGAGCGCCCTGGCCATGTCCAGGAGCCAGCCTGGGCCACCTGGGATCTGCTGTCTCCTACTGATGGGCGAGGGAGCTCTGCTCAGGGTCTGGAAGTACGGGGACTGGGGTCACAGTGGCCAGACAGTCCTCCCTTCCAGGCCCTCTTTCACTTCATACTTTCCCCCAGGTGTGCTCACAGGACAGGCAGCAGGGCTGGGTGTGCCCGCCAGCACTGTGTGCAACTGCTCGGGTTATGTGTGTGAGCAGAGCAATGCCCGCTTGCTGGGAATTTCGCTCTTCTCTCCCTGAGTTGTGTTTCCTCATGTGTGCGAGGGGCCTGACCATCTTTGTCCCCAGGGCTGTTGGACTCAGTGGCCCTGGATGGCACCTCACCTGGCACAAAGGAGGAGCACCCTGGGTGGCTGGGAAATCCTCTTTGCATTTAATAGGTCAGATTCCCAAGACCTTCGGGTGTGTGGTGAGTGTGGGGTCCATGGAAGTTTCTATGAGTTCAATCTCCTTACCGAGGAAACACCTCCAGGGCCTTGATCCCAGGGAGCCCACAGGGCCCAGGATGGACACCCCTCTCCCTGGTGGCACTGGCAGTGGGTGGGAGAGGGCACCCGTGAAATGACTATAATGGAAATATAAATTATTCTACTTCAAAGCAGGCACTTCAATATTTCATAATGACCATTATAAACCTGTTCTCTGCACGCTGCTAATAAATACCTCAGCCCCGCACCACATTTTCTGGTATCTCTAAAGACACCAGGGGAAGGCAGGGGAGCCATAAAAGAAACATAAAAATACAGTTGCAGATGAGCCTAAAACTCATTTTGTTGAAGCTTAATTGATGGGAAAAGCTTCTGGTCCCAGAGAACTTAAAGGCCCATCATGCGGATATTTGATTAAGCATCCCCATATCACAGACCACACGGAACTGGAAATTGTTAGGCAGTAATTGCAAATGCATTAATAAAATGATGATGTGGGTTTGTTCGGGACATAAAACAGGAATAAAATAATTCACTCAGATAACTCCACAAAAACGTACAGTCGCCCCTGAGCAGCTGGCAGCAAGGCTTATCTGGGTCTCAGTCTCACCAACCCTCTCCGGATGGGGCCCAGGCCTCTGTTTTCAAAGGCTCGTGGGGTAGATGGAAGCATGGCCAGGCTCCTGAACCACTGCTTGAGTCCAGGTATGTGATCCCTGAAGGTCCTCTGAAGTTACTGTCCCAGGGAACCACCAGCACACTTATGTCTCTGTCACCCAGCCGGGGGGGAGACAGCCAAGCTCTGATGATGGCAACTTCAGCCATTATCTCTCTCCTAAAGTACTACAGGGTAACGCAGAAAATGTGTGCAGGAACTCAATCATCTACATCAGGAAAGGAGTCCGTCAAGCCTGTATACTGTCACCCTGCTTATTTAATTTCTATGCAGAGTACATCATGTGAAATGCCAGGCTGGGTCAATCACAAGCTGGAATCAAGATTGCCAGGAGAAATATCAACAGCCTCAAATATGCAGATGCTACCACTCTAATGGCAGAAAGCAAAGAGGAACTAAAGAGCCTCTTGATGAAGGTGAAAAAGGAGAGTGAAAAAGTTGGCTTAAATCTCAACATTCAGAAAACTAAGATCATGGCATCCAGTCCCATCACTTCATGGTAAGTAGATGGGCAAAAGTGGAAACAGTGGCAGATTTTATTTTCTTGAGCTCCAAAATCACTGTGGATGGTGACAACAGTCACGAAATTAAAAGGTGCTTGCTCCTTGGAAGAAAAGGTATGACAAACCTAGACAGCATATTAAAAAGCAGAGACATCACTTTGCTGACAAATAGTCCATATAGTCAAAACTATGGTTTTCCCAGTAGTCATGTATGGATGTGATAGCTGGATTGTAAAGAAGGCTAAGCACCAAAGAATTGATGCTTTCGAATTGTGCTGAAGACTCGACAGTCCTTTGGACAGCAAGGGGATCAAACCAGTCAATCCTAAAGGAAACCAACCCTGAATACTCACTGGAAGGACTGATGCTGAAACTGAAGCTCCAATACTTTGCCACCTGATGTGAAAAATCAACTTATTGGAAAAGAATCTGATACTGGGAAAGACTGAGGGCAAGAGAAGGGAGAGTCAGAGGATGAGATGGTTAGACAGCATCACTGACTCAATGAACATGAGTTTGAGCAAACTCCAGGAGATAGTGAAAGACAGGGAAGCCTGGCATGTTGCAGTTTGTGGGGTCACAAAGGTCGGACACCACTTAGCAAATGAACAACAACTTAAGATCTAAGCCAAGGTCAAGATAACTGTAAGATGACTATCCCTTACCATGAGCTGGCTTCCTACTGGACATTAGGCAGGCTTGGTCATGGACTCCTAGAACACAACCAAAGAAAGTTCACCAGCCTTGTTTGGGTCCCAGGACTCTCTGCAAGCTGCTGTGTGAATGTATGTACGCACATGTGTGCAGAAGAGAGGGGGTGAGAAAAGTGTCATGGAGACCTTCCATGGAGGAAAACTTCTTCCTTTCTTCCCTCTTATTATCGACAAATGAAGCACATCCAGCTACCAAAACCTTTGTACAAACTCCAGATCCTGTCACTCCTCTGGACCACTGCCCCCCTGCCCTGCTCCTTCCAGGCCCATCTTGTCCTTTTAGGCCCATTTTGAAGCAGTCTTCCTCTAAGAAAGCCTAGGTGTGGATCCTGGAAATGCCATTTTACAAGCTGTGTGACCTCAGGTAAGTCACTTCACCTCTCTGAACCCTATTCATGAAGCAAGAGCTGTAAGAGTACCTATATTATTAACATATCTGAGGCCTCCAGCGCACTGCCAGCTATGCCTCCCCCCAGCCCAGGCCCACAGGAGTGCACTTGCCTGCTCTAGGTGTGTAAGAGGGCCTGGTCTCTGCTCTAGCACTGCCTCTCAGCCACCCACAGCTTCCCGAGGGACCTCCTCGGGGCCCAAGTCACCTCATCTCTGGCTCTGGGAACTCCCACAGCGCTCTCACAGAGCGAGGTTGATAGGGGAGCTGGGACCAGATGACAAGAGGACAGGAAGGAGAGCCGGGAAGGACCGCCCCGGAAAAGGTAGGGCTGGAGAGGCTGAGGCAGCATCACTTGAAGCTCGGGGGTAGTGGGCATGGAACAGAAGGGCAAAAGTTGCTGGGTCCTCACGTGGCCAGAGAATGGCAGGAGGAGGCACTGAGGAGAGGCTGAGAGGGTCGGGGGCGGGGGCTGGAGTTGGAGTGCAGGGAAGGGGCAGGAGCAAAGACAGCTCAGAACCAGAGAAAACATGACTGTATCTTCATTAGAGTAAGGCACACTAGCAAGAAGAGTGTGGAAACCCTGTGTAATTCATCCCTGAACGAGCAGCATTGCTCATCTTCTGCTAACCAATACTTCAGTGAGGAGGCAAGCTGTCGGCTTGCTCATTCACTACGTTTTTACCCCAAACAGCCGAGGAAGGAACAACACTTGGAGTCGGTTTCTGCCTCTCCGCTCTGGAGGGGCCATGTGTTGCCGTGTGTTCTAGCATGCAGGAACCATGCGATCGTCAGGGAGGACTGCTCTGGATGGTCGGGTGAGCTGCAGACACACAGGGCCTCTGCGCTTCCATGACCCGTGTGTAAACATAGGATGTGAGAACCAGTGATACAGAGAGGACATGTCTGTACCCTGGTCAGGTGCGGTGGGAGGAGGATGGGTGGTTCTCCTACAGCCTCGACACCAGGAGCAGGAGGAACAGATGGGACATTAGGCAGGGTGGCTCCCCCGGGGCAGGGCCTGGGACAGCTGATGGGGCCCCAGGGCTGCCCAGACCTGTTACTTCATGGGCACCCGCCTCAGCAGGTCCTTGGAGATCTGCGTGTGTGGCTGACTTCAGCCCCCTCCTGAGCTGAGGATGTCCTGGGAGAGCTCCATCTCTGACACAGAAAAGTGTTCTTTTCTCTGAGCCTGGATCTGTAGGTAATTGAGATATTCTCCCCTTGCTGACAACAGGAGAGAGGAGGAGAGGAGGTGAGACGCAGGCAGTGTGGATGAGTCTCATTCCTCCCTGCAAGGTGGCCTGCTTGTTTTAAAATGATGAAGAATCCAAGGAACGGGGCAAACTCCCGTTTAATGCAAATAACTAAATGGTAGCCCTAAAAGTTCCTCTTTCATGGGGATTTTGAGAAAGTTTTGAAAAAGAAAAAAAGAACCACCAGTAATTCCTGAGCCTCTGATAGCAAGGCCACCTCTGTTCTGCACGGTCCCTTTTGCTCTTTGCCTTCATGTTGCATGTTTGCGTCATGGTGATGACAATATTCGTGACTCCCACAGTTGTGCCTTCGTAACTGTCTCCCAACCCGTCCATCCTAAAGGAGATCAGTCCTGGGTGTTCATTGGAAGGACTGATGCTGAAGCTGAAACTCCAATACTTTGGCCACCTCATGCAAAGAGTTGACTCATTGGAAAAGACCCTGATGCTGGAAGGGATTGGGGGCAGGAGGAGAAGGGGACGATAGAGGATGAGATGGCTGGATGGCATCACGGACTTGATGCACGTGAGTTTGAGTAAACTCCGGGAGCTGGTGATGGACAGGGAGGCCTGGCGTGCTGTGATTCATGGGGTCTCAAAGAGTTGGACATGACTGAGCGACTGAAGTGAACTGAACTGGTCTCCAGGAAGACTCTTGTTTTTCCATTTGCTCACGGATCTTTTTACTGCAAGGGGATCCACTTACCACCATCTGTGGAACACCCCAGGGCTTATCATAGTGACTGTGGGGTTGGGGGCTTTCCTTCCTTCTGGAGAGAAACAGGCCTGGGAGCAGCCCTGCCAGTTCATCAGGATGAAGGATGCTCCTGGCATGTGTGTTATTATTATGCATTATAATGAGGGCCCACCTGCCCTGGATAAATCCATTTTAATTAGCAAGAAGTAAAGCAGGGCATAGATTTCCTTAGCAACTCTGGAAAAAGAGGGTTTCTGGACGCATCCTCTGAGCCTTCTGTGAGGAGGACAGAGAGAAGGCTGAGGCTGGCTCTGATGTGGAAGTTCTCCTCTGGGCTGCTGGCTGTGCCGACAGAGGCCCGGATGCTCAGCACAGATGCAGAGACCGCCCGCAGCCAGCCACATTTTGGGCTCCCTGGGAGGTCGGCCCAGGGCCACCTCTCTGTCCTGGAAACATCTGAGCAACCCTGGAGCTTCACATGGAATGTGGAATACAGGGAAATTTTCAAACACTGTGTCATCCTTCCAAACCCTGGGGTTTGAGAGTCTCAGATCTAAAATCACATGAGTCAAAAATACACTTTTTTTGCTCAAACGGCTTAGCACATTTGAAAGAGGATTCTGACCCTAAACTTGCGACATAAAGTTTTTATGACTGGGGGCTGCATTTGGTGATATTTGCTTTGTTGTGTTCAAAGCAATAAGAGACATTTTTATTAGCGGCGTGGTTCCCATTTACTGGGTTTCTATTTACTCTGCAAGATCTAATTCTGTATTGTCATTCCAAGAGCAATGCCACTGGAATTCAATCACTAGGATTGTGAATTTCCTCAAGCAACTTCTATTTAGTCAAGGCCAGAATCGCAGTAGGTGGTAATAAATATCAAAGTACAGGATGGTTGAGGAAGCAAAGTAAGAAGCCCAAATCAAATATGATTATTGATCAACACTGAACGGTCTTAATCATCTCTATGCTAATTCTAGATATACACATACATAGTGGATTTTCACCACATGACTACATGGACATTTTTAGCTGAGAAAATATATTGAGGAATTCAAAATGGAAGTCTTTGGAAAGCAGCAAATAAATAAAAATACAGCAAAAGGCACAGAATAGAAAATGCTGCAAACTCTTAAAAGCGTGAGATAGCTGGTGACAGAATTGGGTAGAAACTCTTCAAATGTTCAACATGGCACCACTTTTTAAAGAATTTTGAAAGCAAATTACCCTCACCATAAAAACAAAACCCTAAACTATAACACATTAAGATCAATTAGGCAGTCTAGCCTGCTAGCAGGTTGATGGATTATAGCACAGTCTTCTGCTATAGCCCAAGAACTGCTAAGTCACTGATTGAGAAGCTCAGTCACTTAGAAAAGAACTAGGCTGTGTCTGATACAGCACAAACTGTTTCATGCTCTAAACTAAATAAGTGCAAGGGTAAAAGTTCTTGTCCAGGGTTTTGAGAACAAATAACAAAGAGCCTTGCTCACCACCCAGTTCTATAAGGGCTAAGTCATGTCTGTGTCCCAGTGACCCATGGACAGCATACCCTGAGGGGGAACTCAGTTTGGAAAACAGGATGAGGCTGTTTGCTTCATGTTGTTTTGCCTGTTCATCCAAACTGTGTGCTTTGGATGAACAGGCCCTTAGGTAGATAGGTGCACACCTTGCCAAGAATCTCAATGAATCAGATTCTCTCTTCTTTCCCATACATAGAAAAGGACTAAAATCATTAACTTGAGAGGTCTGTTCTTTGTGATCAGCAATACTCTTTTCCCCAAGATGTGGTGCTTGACTGCATATATTTCCCAGTCAAAAGTTATCAACTGGCATCTCCTACTTCTTTGAGCAATTTTCTTAGAGCTAACTGAGTGAAAGGCTGTCTCCCATGCTATAGTTCTCAGGAAGATCCTGAATAAAACTTAACTCACAAAAACAAAACAAAACAAAAAAGATCAATTAGGCAGTCTTTCTTGCCCCTTCACTGTGGACGAAATCCAACCCTGGATCCTTCCCTGTTACTTCTGATTTCAATGATCTACAACATTCATCTTTACCTTGCTGCATTCTGTAACTGTACGTACTAAGAGCCAGTTTCTGTTCATTGCATCTAAAAATGAAAATGAATAAAGAGCATTAAGAACGTTCTGGTCCATCACCCTCAGCAGAAAAACAGTGACCCTCCCTGTCACCGGGGAGAAGTTGGCAGTTCCCCTGACTCCACTGTGCTGTTTGAAGGAGGAGGTTTCAGGCCTCAGTCAAATAGTTCTGCTTTTTTTACCTTCCCTCAGTTACTCAAAATGTGACATATTTCAGTTTGCTTAACATGGGACTACGTCTTTCTTGTTTAGCAGTTTGTTTTCCCAGAATTTTTAAAACTGCTTTAAAAATGTCTTTAAAAAGTTTATTTTCTTATCATGGAGGTTTAGAGCATCTTAATCTGATTTCTATGAGATGGAGTCTGCTTTGTTCTTGCCGACTTTCTTCTCAGAACCTCCTGGCTTCTTCTTCTTGCCTGTCTGGATCATCTCCCAGGTTCCTTACCCACCTACCCTACCTGTCATGGTGGGGCCCCTTTCACTACATCTGGTTTGATTCTGCTGTTTCTTGGACCAGCTCTTCTTATTAAACACCTTTTCTGCTTTAGTGGATTACACTGCCTCTCTCAATCTCCCCCTTTTTCTCTAAGTTAAGAAAGGAGACAATTTTCTGTGCCCTTACATGTCTGAAAATGTCTTTATTTGGTTCAAGATTCCAGGTAAAAGTTGTTTCCCTCAGACATTTGAAGGCAACTACCCCACTGCCTTCTAGTGTTGATAACTCCTATCTGACAACAGTGATCTCCTGACTCTGTTGATAACACATCTTTTCTCTCTGGAAGCTTTTACAATCTTCTCTTTGTCCTTGATGTTCTGAAATCTCAGTTCAGTTCAGTTCAGTTCAGTCTTTCAGTCCTGTCTGACTCTTCGCAGCTCCACGAACCACAGCACACCAGGCCTCCCTGTCCCTCACCAGCTCCCGGAGTTCACCCAAAGAGAATATGCACTTGTGGATCTCTTTCATTCCCCTGTGTCTTAGTTCTAATCTGGTCTTTCTATCTGAAGGTGTTTTAATTCAGCTCTGAGGAATGTTCTTCTGTTACTCCCTTGATCATTTCCTCCTCTTGGATTTCTTGGTTCTCCCTAAGTCAACTTGTTTGAGCAGATGGATACTGGTTCTCCTAGACTGATCGTCCCTATCACTCAGTTTTTAATCTCACCTTTTCTCCTCTTATGTTTTTAGCCTATATTACAGGACACGTCCTCAACTCTTCCTTTAAGTCCTACTGAATTTTTAACTTTAGCAACAGTATTTATAATTTCCAAGACATATTTCTTGCTCTATTCTTCTTTCTCATAACAGCTCTTTCTTATTTAATGAAAAACATATACTCAAGTCTAAGGGTTTTTACTAGATTAAAAAAAATTTCTTTTGTTCCATATCCTCCAGTGTTAGTTGTGGGGTTTTCTGTTGGCATTCATCTTGGTGCTTCTCTTTTAGGCTGTTCATTTTCTCTAAATGTCTCATGACCCTGCTTGTCCAAGTCATCTGTATGTGATTAGCTTGATTAGTGCACATGGCTGACACTCCTTTCCTCTGTGGTTGTGTAGCTTGCCTTGGGAGGGCTGACTGAACTCTGTGCATAATGGGGTGGATGTGGGGGGGGGGGCGGGGCGAGGGGGAGGGAGAGGAGGGGAAGGAGAGGAAGAGGTGGGGAGGGAGGGACACAGTGACTCATTTCAGGATGCACAGACAAGCTGTCCTGCCCCAGTCTCCTGGACTTCCCATTCCTTGAGATCAGATCTGCCCCATGTAGTTTCAAGAGGAAACTAGCCCTCAAGAGGACTTTGAATAAGATAATTATTAACTAATAAAAGCAAAACCAAACAAAACAGTTCTTATTGTTCATTAAGGGCCTATTCTGAGCCAGATGTTTTATAACTGATTTATTTCCATTTATCTTATTAAATTCCCCAAACCACTTTATCTTTCCATTTTAGAGGCAAGGAACAACTCAAAGACTGTATGACACCTGCTCAAGTTAACACACGTGGGATGTGGCAGAGCCAGAAGAAGTTCTCGGCAACCCCAGAGCCTTGCTTTTTCTGGCACTGCTTCCACATTTGTTTGAGGCCAACAGAACAGACTGTAGATCCCAGAAATCTACAGTCACTACCAGCTGCCCTCACCTTATCACCTCCGTGCTGTGTGTTTTATAAATTCATAGTGTAGAGAATTATATTCAATGTAATCTTCAGATCTGAGCTTGGGGAGAAATAGCCTTCTTTTGAGATGTATAGTTATACAACAAAGCCTCCATGATAACATGGCTGGGGAGGTAGGTGGGCTGGTTAGTAAAGAGTTCCTGAAAAGGACTTATCCCTCCCACGAGCCACTTATAAACAGACCCCGGGCTTCAGAGTTGGGTCCTATCCACCCCATGGGGACTTCTGGTTCTCCAAACACAAGAAGGCAAACATACACATCGCACAGCACACAGCTGGGCTTGCTCTGATGGCCCAGGTCAGAGCTCTCGCTAAAGTCGGCAGTGGCAGCATCACCTGCAGTCATCCTGACTCAGAGCAGCTAAGTCCCAGGTGGGCCGCCCACCAGCCTCCTAGAGCACTAAGCCTGATCCTGCCCTTTGCTCAAAGGCCCTGTGTTCCTGGAGAGAACCAGCCATTAGGAGACCACAACACATCCAGTGCAGCCGGCCCCCTACCCAACAGGGACAAACCCTGTAGATGTTCATCTCTGTTGTGACACTCCTGAGCCATGGTCCCAGGAACTTCCTGCCACCAAGCAGTACCTTGTGGACCTAAGAGCTAATTCAGGAAACAAAAGAGGGCCTGGAGGGTCTTATCATGGACTAGCAGCTACTGAAAATAACCCCTGTGGTCACGTGAATGCCCTAAAATCTGTTCATGCTTTGAGTTACCAAGGATCACAGCAGCCTTGGGAGGCAAGCAGAGCCTGGGGATCAGGCCATCTTACAGACAGGCAAACTGAGGCTTGGCAGTGAGTATATTAGTCAAATTCCTCTAAGGGCATAAAATAACAGCTTGGGAAGTTAATTTTCTCCACTAATTCCATTTCAAGATTAAAATTATACTTTGATCCAGAAAGTTGCCCTAGATGCCCCCAAAAGTGTAATGGCTGTTGGACAGAGAAAACCTTGTTCCAGAAGGATCTAAGGTGTCTTCAAGTCCTTTAAAGTGTGTGAGGCTTCAGTGAGCCTGGTCAAGCTTGCCAGTTCCTCTTTGCTAGTCTCAAATGTTTCCTGTTCCTCCCCTGGGACCCAGCTCCAGCTGCACCAGAGCTCCAAGGCTCTTCCCAACATTTCCTGCTCATGGGACCTAAATCCCTTCAGAAGGCCTGTCCCCTACCAGGCCACAAACAGAGGACACACTGAGATAGGCAGAGGAGGGTAGAGGTGCAGACCAGCATTCAGCTGCAAAGTTCCCTTGGCTTTCAAAACTCTGAAAATAGGGGCAAAATTCTAGCCGGGTCTGAAGATTTCCCAGAAGAAAGCAGGCAAGGGCAGTCCCTGGTGCTAGACAGTGGCAGCTAACAGGAAGTGTCTGGTAGTTGAATTCCCATTCAGTGGCATCTGTGGTTCTCTGCCCAGTGGCACTTGCCCCGTTTCCACCCTGTTGTCCCACCCCCTCCCCTACACTCCACCTCCCACACTGCACTCTATTCTATGAATGCATGGGACGTGAAATCACCAAGTCTGAAGATGGAAGATGGAATGTGTTAGCTGCAGCGAGAGACAGCAATGAATTTTACAAATAGCTTTCTAGAAGCCCTCATTCAAGTTCACAAATCAGGCCCATAACAACCCCAATTCTACATTCCCGCAGATAGAGACTGCCGGCTTCTCATTTCTGGTGAGACCATTTGTCTTGGGCCTAATCTTGTTCATGCAGTGTGGGAGGCTCCAACTGATCCCAAATTTCCCCAAATGCCTCAAATTGTGGAGGAGAGAGACACTTCTTTGCTTCGGAAAGGGCCCCAGCTGGAATTCCTGCTGAAATGCAGGAATCATGAGGTGTCATTGCCAGTAAGGATGGGGAGACCAGCAAGTTTAACTCCTCCCTCAAGAACAAGGAGCCCAAGGCTGGGTTTTACCCAAAGTCATGGTCAGAGGAGGAGGATAGTCTTTCAAAATGATAGCTGGTGCTTTTTCATTTTCAGCAAATTATTTTTTTCTCCTATGTTCTTTCACCATTAAAACTAGACCCAAGGCTGAGCGTTAAGGCCTCCGGGGAGGGACTGGAGCACAGAGCACAAAGGTGTCAAATTCTTGGCTCCTAGTGGAGACAATTTTCTGGAAACTAAGGCTTTCAATTTGCAGAAGACAAGCTTTCTGAAAAATAATTTATTTCTAAAGCTCTAAAAGCTTGACTTTTAATAGCAAGAAATAAAGCTATGGAGTTCATAAAATGTGGAGCATAAGCGTCTGAGCTGGGGAGGATATGTGGGAATCCAAGGGCTCGTTTTCCCTCCCAGGAGGAGATCGAGTCACCAGACTGGGAGAGGAGAGGAGAGGAGAGGAAAAGGACAGGGCCCTGACACCAGAAAGGCTGTGTCTGGGTCCCTCTTCTAGACGGGGGTGGTATCTTATGGCCCCTTTCCTGGGAGGAGATGATCAAAACCCCATAAAGGCTGGTGGGGGTCCCAGAAGATAGGAGGATTGTGCCATAGGAGAGGGGCTGCAAGTCTGCTAGATTAGACAGGTCCTGGGTCTAGCTGGGAGTGGGAGCTGGAGGGCAGAAGGGCTGTGGGGTGTCCCTGAGGGTGAGTCTGTAGGAGCAGGAGCAGGACCCTGTCAGCTGGGGGTCCCCACCTTACTTCCCATGACTTTCAAGTCCAATAGATCTATACTTATCCATGGTCTGCCTCCTCCACTTCCTTGTGGAGGGAATTAGCAGCTGATCAGTGTCTTCATCTGAAAAGTGGGGACAAGTAACAGGGCTGACCTCACTGGGTGGTCCTGAGGATTAAGTGAGATGATGCATGCAAAGTCCTTAGCATGGAGCATGCCACAGAGAAACTGCCTGAGAAACGTGGTTCTTATTATCGTTGTTAACACCACCACGCTGGCTTTGAAATCAACTCACTTAAACTAGCGGAACCAGGGAACTCCTGCAAGCAGGCTAATTAAGACATCTAAGTCATCATCATCTTTTCAATAACTGCCTGTTAAAGCCAGGCTGCAAGGGCTTGTGGGGTTTGTAATCATATTCACTGAAAACTCAGAAGAGTTCTCTCAAGTTCACAGGCCAAATATGAAACGCATCTTGTGACAACTTCACTCCTCTTTGCAGAGGAAAGGCTGGGGTGTAGAGCCTGCCTTTGTGCGAGAATCACAAGCCTAGAGAGAAGCACTGGGCAGTCCTGAGGGGAAAAGAAACAGTGCTCTTCTAACTGCCAAAAAATTGAGTGCACCGTTGCTCCTCCTCTTGGAAGCCTGTGTGTAGGTACATGCCTGTGTTGTGTGTGTATGCACACACACATGCATATGGGTTTCTCTGTGTTCCTCCTCTTCCCTGTGGCCCAGCTCTCTGAGGAGCTTCCAATAGTACAGAAACCCCCTCACCGATAGGACACAACCTCACTTCACCAAAGAAAAGGAGCCCAGCCAGCGCAGCGCAGCACTCTGAATGGTAAGGCTGTGATGCCAGCTGAGTGGTCATACCACAAAAGACCCACTTTACAGGGTAGACTGTATCTTTGTTCATCCTTGGAGAGAGTGTCACATATCTCCCAAGGGTGACTGTTATTGGAAGCACTGAAGTACGATCCCTGAGGACAGCGTGGCTGTGCTGAGCCGTGGTCAGCCTCTCTTGGCCTCCTGCCCAGTGAGGACTCACTGTTGCAGGAAGGGCCCATGCTCTGTCAACACAGGAGGGTCTTCCCTCCAGGCCCAGGCTCTCAGACTTGACCACCTCCCTTAGTTCTCCCCGGCACCCTTCTTTTTCAAGGTTTCTCCCAAGGTTTGGGTTCCTGTTTTCATTTCTGCAGTCAGAAGCTCTTCACCGTCAGCAGACTTCCCTGGTGGTCCAGTAGCTAAGACCATGCTCCCAATGCAGGGGGCCTGGGTTCGATCCTTGGTCAGGGGACTAGATCCCACATGCTGCAACTAAGAGTTAGCATGCTGCAACTAAATATCCCACGTGCTACAACTAAGACCTGGCACAGCTAAATAAATATTAAAGAAAAGGTTGTTTTTTTTAATCTCTTCAACATCAGTTAAGATTAAACTTGCTATAGCAGAAATTAACATACCACTATAAATCAACTATACTTCAATAACATTTTTTAAAAAGATTAAATCTGCTGTGATTGGAACCCCCAAACGGTGACTTAAACATAAGTTTTTGTCATTCATCTTTTTCATGTAAAAGAATCCAGAGGTAGGAAATTCAGAGCTGGGTTGGTGTGTCCACTAACTCGTCACAGATCTGGAGTCATCCTAGTTCACCGTTCCCTGTCCCCTTGGTGTGACCTTTGGCTTCATGGTCCCAGATCGAGCTAGAGCCTCAGCCAAAATATCGTCCTTCCTGGCAGCAATGTGGGCGAAGGGGAGCGCACGACCCCTCTAGTGTAATCAGCTTTCTGGAAATCTCACATAGCCTTTCTGCTTCATCCCATTGGGCAGAACTTATTTGCAAGGCCAATTGAGTGATGAGGAAGGCCAGGAACATAGCCTTTTGTCTGAATGGCAATGTGTCCAAGTAACTTTGAGATTTGTTACTGAAGAGGGAGTTGGGGAGAAGATATTTGAAGGCAGCTATCAGTTGCCTATGGAAATTTTTTATTTTGGTGAGCAAAGGGGACTGGACGCAGACCTCTCCGCCTCCCCTCACTGCACTTCCACTCCCGATCACCAAGGCTACCTTGCAGTTTTCAGTATTATTACACTGTGCTCCAGCATCTACTGTTGTCTTCGGCCAGGCTAAGAATTTCTCCTTTGTAGATAATACAGCTTTTAAATCTCTGGCGGCTCTTTTCTCATTGTCTCTGGTGGTCTACAGTTTTATTGTTATTTGTTTAATCTTGGATCTACTTTTATTATCTTGCCTGGAACTTGCTGTACTTTCTCAATCTGAAGATTAAATTGTTTCTTCAATCCTGGAAAATCCCCTGCCATTATCTTCACACATTGCTTCTCTTTCTTTCTCTTTGTTTTTGCCTTCTGTAACTCTTATTAGATGTGTATTGGATCGTTTTATTCTGTCATTCATATTTTAGCTGTTGTTTCCAATTTTCCTTATCTCTTCATGCTGCATTTTGGGTTATTTCTTCAGCTGTTTTCCAAGTCATTAATTTTCTCTTCAGCTGTCTAAACTATATTTTAAATCCTTAGACATAATGGCAATTAAAGTTTTTTTCTACTAGCTCCATTTGGCTCTTTTTAGAGTATTTAGTTCTTTCAGGATGATCTAATCTTCCTTATATCTTTAAATATTTAATATACTTTAAAAAGTTACATTTAAAACATGTTGCATAAGTGTATAATATAAAGAGCCCAATAGTTTCTTATGGCATCTTATGAAAACAGCAAGCCTTTGTCCCTTTCTTTCATTTCCCTTTCTTAGAGGAAATCCCTTTTAGCATTTTTACTTGGTTATTTTGGAATTAACCTAAAAAACATTCAAATTCTTTTTTTTTTTTTTTTTAGTGTTAGGCATTATCCAGTAACTTTCCAGATTGAAAGATGAGAATTTAGCTGGTTTTTCTTTTGCATAGTTCTTCCCTCGTCCTTACTATAGAAAATCACTGTCCTGTCTACCCTTCCTCCCAGTAGAAATATATTTCAGTTAGCTCAGTGTTTGGTGTTTATGTTATTGGGCTTTATAAAGGCTATTCACAGCCAAGCCAAGGTGCACTGGTCCATGGGCGGAGGAGCTGGGAACTTTTCTTGAAAAAAATTTTTTTTTCTCTGGATATAACTTTTGGTGACTCTGGAGATAATTTTTGGTGACTCTGGAGATAATGGTGACAAACAACCCATCTGCAGAAGAGAAAACAAAGGTCTGCAGGTGGGCTGGAGCCAGGCTGCCTCCCCAGCCTGAAGGGTACATGAGGGGTCCCTTCTACATCCCAAAGGAGGCAAGGCTGTGCTCCGGCCTCCCTGGGGTTTGGTAGGAGGGTGTGTGGGGCATCCCTTCTTGGATGGCAACAACGTGGAGTAAGAATGCAAATGCTGAAGGGCCAATACCTGAGAGATGGGGGTGGGGACAGCTGGAGCCACAATATGACAGGTTAACGCTTCCTGAAAGGCTTTCTTTGGAAAGTTGCCTCCTGACAGTATTACAGTGGAGATTGTGAGGAGTGGTATGTGCGTGCGTGTGCGCACACGCACACACACACGCACGCACACACATACACCTGAAATAACTTCAGGGGCGGAAGAAGCATGCTGTCTGCTGGGACTTTGCTGGCCTCAGGTGTCACCAGATTCCTAGAATTCAGTTCTTTCCAGAGGCAACAGGACTCTCAAACATGCCGGGTAGGGCAGGGGGCACTGTCCCCCTTGTAACCTCCCCTGCCGAGGATGAGTCAGAACAGAGCTGTGACCAACAGGGGCAGAGGAACAAGGGGTGGGCTTTAGAGAAGAGGGGGCCCTGCCATTCTGCACTGTGTACAGGCTTACGGGGCCAGGGCTGGTCTGGGCTCTGCTCCCACTGCATGGCCTCAGGCAGCTCACACATCCTCTCAGAACCTTAGTTTGTCCATCTGCAAAATAACTCCTGATGCAGGACTATCCTCAATTGAGAGAACTGGTATCAGGAAAACAGAGCAAAATAAAACAAAGCATGGAAAGCTTGTGCCACCCCAGAGTGATGGGCAGCTCTTACCAGAGTGAAAAGAGAGGAGCTAAAACCACACACACCAATAAGCCAGTCCCAAATGACCCTGCTGCCCAAATGGAAACATGATTGGAGGTTCCCTAAAAGGGTCCCCGTGAACGTGAATGGAGCAGGATGGAGATTTGTGGAGGAGATGTGGTGGTTTCCCAGCTCAGCCCTCCTGGCTGAGTGTGCATAGAAGCTGTGAGATGGGAAGGACGTCGTGGAGACCCTTGGTGACCTCTGCCCTCTGACCCACAGCAGCCCTGTGGTCACTCCGTCTCTGGCCTTGTCCATTACTACTGGGTATGGGTTCATTTTTACCTTCCCAGTGAGACCACGTAAACTCCTTGTGCACAGGCTGGCCTCATCCCTGCTACATCCTCAGATGGAGCCTCAGAGAGCAGGCCAGCTACCAGCTGGGCACTGCGCAGGTAATCGATGAGACCACCTGTAGGTATTAGATAAGTAAGTGGGCTTGGCACCCGCCCTCTAGCTGATGGCTTTGTGACAGTCTTGTAATCCAAAGGTCATGGCTGTGTCCCCTGCAGATCTCACGTCCCTTACACCTGACCTAGAGTCCCAGAAGCACTATGTTTCCACCAAATGAACAGAATGACGGCAGCCCATGATGGCAGCAGTGCGCGTGCGTGCGCAGGTGTGGGAAATGTCACCACCCATGCTGCTGTGAGCCTCACGCCTGCCTGGTACCTGCTGGCTCCTGTCATGCCGCCTGTGGACTCTGTCCACTGCTAATTGAATTTAGGAAGCCCCACGGTTAGCAGCAGTCAGGCTCCGGCTGCGATGTGGACTTTACTGGTGCTGAGCAGCTGTTAGTAAGTAGCTTGCATGTGAAAAGACTGGAAATACAGAATACCAGTCACAGGCGGTAGCAGCCTCTGCTAGACGTTTATCCAAAATAGTTGAGGGAGCAGGGTTCTAGACGCCTCAGCAGTCTAGTTCACAGATATTCCCAGATGGCTTATCAAGTTTCAAACAGAGAAAACAAATATGCGATGTTTAGCATGGAACTAAACTGAATGTGACTGAATCTTTCTTCAGGCTCAGGAGGCAAGCCAAACTCTAGTGGAAACTGAGAACCAGCATTAACAATGCCAAATTTAGTTGTAAAAGATCCCAAATCAAATCCTTCAGCTATTTAAGTTTTAATGGCCAAGAAGGGGTTTCTAATCCATTATTTTGGACTTGGCACTTCCTTTCCATGCAGGTCCAAGGTCCCGCTTGTACTCCTGGGGCCTTCAAACTGACACTCGTGGCCGTGGCCTGGTCTGTGGGAGGAGGTGTCGGGGAACGTCTGACGGTCACGAAGGGACATGTCCAGGCCTCCTGGGTGGCATTTTATCTTTTAAGAGAAAGACTCTTAAGGCCTTTCACAGAGGCATGGGAGCTGGGGGGTCCCCAGGGGCCTTTAGGGTCATGGAGGCCAGGTATGACTCTACCTAAATCCTCTCTGCAGCCAAGAGCTCAGAGGGTCCTGCTAAAGAAGTCTTCATGATTAAAAGATAACCTTGTTGAAAATGACTACCATCCAAAGCATCTAGAGAGTCAATGCAATTGCTATCTAATCACCAATGGCATTTCTTTCCCACGGAATTTGAACAAAAAAATCATACAGTTTGAATGGAAACACAAATGACTCCAAATAGCCAAAGCAATCTTGAGAAAGGAAGATGGACCTGGAGGAATCAGACTCCCTGACTTCAGACTATACTAGAAAGATACAGTCATCAAAACATTTTGGTACTGACTCAAAAAAAGAAATATAGGTCAACAGAACAGAATAGAAAGTCTAGAGATAAACCCATGCACCTTTGGTCACCTGATCTATGACAAAGGAGACAAGAATATACAATGAAGAAAAGACAGTCTCTTCAATAAGTGGTGCTAGGAAAACTGGACAGCTCTTGTAGAAGAATGGAATGAAAATACTCCCTAAAACCATACACAAAAATGAACTCTAATAGTTTAAAGACCTAAATGTAAGGCCAGGTACTATAAAACTATAGATAGACCACTCTTTGACATAATTGCAGCAAGTTCTTTTTCATCTACCTCCTAGGGTGGTGAAAATAAAAACCAAAATAAACAAATGGGATCTAATTAAACTTAAAAGTTCTTGCACAGCAAAGGAAACCATAAACAAAGTAAAAGACAGCCTTCAGAATGGGAGAAAATATTTGCAAATGAAATGACCAACAAGGGATTAATCTCCAAAATAAACAAACAACTCATGCAGCTCAATATCAAAAAAAAACAACCTAATTTAAAAAATGGGTGGAAGATCTAAATTATCATTTCTCCAAAGAAGACATACAGAAGGCCAAAAAGCACATGAAGATTGTCAACATCACTAATTATTAGAGAAATGCAAATCAAAACAACAATGCTGCTGCTGCTAAGTCGCTTCAGTCGTGTCCGACTCTGTGCGACCCCATAGACGGCAGCCCACTAGGCTCTTCTGTCCCTGGGATTCTCCAGGCAAGAATACTGGAGTGGGTTGTCATTTCCTTTTCCAATGCATGAAAGTGAAAAGTGAAAGTGAAGTTGCTCAGCCGTGCTGAACTCTTCACGACCCCATGTACTGCAGCCTACCAGGCTCCTCCTTCCATGGGATTTTCCAGGCAAGAGTACTGGAGTGAGGTGTCATCTTATAGCACTCAGCATGGCCATTATAAAAAATTCTACAAACAATAAATGCTGGAGAGGGTGTGAGAAAAGGGAACCGTCCTACACTGTGGGTAGAAATGTAAATTGATACAACCATTATGGAGAACAGCAGGGAGGTACCAAAAAAACTAAATATAGAACTCCTATATGATCCAACAATTCCACTCCTAGGCATATATCTGGAGAAAACCCTAATTCAAAACAACACATGCACCCAATATTCACTGCAGCACTATTTACAATAACCAAGACATGGAAGCAACCTAAATGTCCATCAACAGAGGAATAGATAAAGAAGATATGGTACATATATGCCATGGAACATTATTCAGACACAAAAAAGAAGGAAACAACGCCATCTGTAGTGCCATGGATGGACTGAGAGATCATACTAAGTAAGTCAGACAAAGACAAACGTCATATGATATCGCTTATGTGTGTACAAATGAACTTTTCTACAAAAGGGAAATAGAATTACAGGTGTAGAAAACAAACTTATGGTTATCAGGAGCAAGAGGGGAGAGGGATAAATTGGGAGATCGGGATTGACACATACTCACTACTATATATACAGTTAGTTGTTCAGTCGTGTCCGACTCTTTGAGATCCCATGGACTGAACCTTGCCAGGCTCCTCTGTCCGTGGGATTCTCCAGGCAAGAATACTGGAGTGGGTTGCCATTTCCTTTTCCAGGAGATCTTCCTGAACCAGGAATCAAACCTAGCTCTTCTGCATTGCAGGCAGATTCTTGACTGTATGAGCCATCATAAAACAGAAAAGTAATAAGAACCTGCTGTATAGCATAGGAAACTTTAGTCAGTAACTCTGTAATGGGGGAAAAATCTAAAAAAAGAGTGGATATATGTGTATGTATAACTGATTCACTTTGCTATACACCTGAAACTAACAGCATTATAAATCAACTATACTCCAATAAAAATTCAAAAGTTTATTCCTAAGTAAAAAGTTTATTAAAAATGGAAAAAAAAGAGATAGTCTTAAAAAGTAGACATGGGGGTATGTTATTTATGTTGCAAATTCTTATTTACCATAAATTCAATCACAAATGCATACCCCGTGTCTATTTTGTGCCAGACCCCAGGAACACAGCTGGGACATCGCCAGCTCTGGGTGCTTTGGTTATTCCCAGGTTGGAGCTGAACCTGGATTTGGGGATGATGTCTGGAAGGCCATGTGGAAGAGGTATATGGAGGGTGCACTGACAGACAGAAGCATGGCACGGTGAGTCTGGGTGGCCAGGGCTAGGTGCTGACCTGTGGGGAGAGGCCAGGCCAGAGAGGACAAGTTGGAGGCCCCTCAGCAAATTTCAGGGGACTCTTCAACCTTCTCCAGGTGGAAATACAGGAGACTACAAACCACTCTGTAGGTAGCAGCTGCAGGGGATGCCAGGAGACCAGAAACTTAAACCATAAAAGCAGTAAGGAGCCCACCATCATGGTTCCAGGCTGCTCTACAGCTGCCTTCTGGCCTGCCTCACTGGGAACCTCAAGCCTATGTGGTCTTTTCAAAAAGAGCCCCCCTGAAGCTTCCTCTAGGACTCTGAGGAGGATGTGGGGCATGCAAATGAGACCCTCAGACCACACCACACAGCCCCTGGTCTGGACAGTCCATCCCAAAGTGTACTCGCTCACATCTAAACAAATAGAGGGACACTTTTCTCCTTTTTAAATTTCAGGCCTGTTTCATGGCCCAGGGCAAGAAGGCGTGCAGAGACCATCTAAAGCTGCATCGGTCCTGGAGTCCGAGAGCTCAGGCGGCCTGAGTGCGGAGCTAGGGTGCATGGAGATCGGAAGGCAACCTCCAGGTAGAAACTGGCAAGACGCTGGCCAGGGGTCCACATCAGACTGCTGTGAGGTATGGGAGGAAAGAGAGCATTTGAGATTGGCACTGTAGCCTCAGCTCACGGCTAAGAAGAGCAAACGTGACAGTTTGGGTAGTTTCTCACTTCCTTCCAGTCTGCGCAGTCCTGTATCCCTACCCCTCCCCTGGCAGAAAGTCCTGCTGAACGCTCCAGACTGGGCGTTCTCTCCTCTCTTCTGGATGGATCCTTAGTGCCCACTCCCAGGATATGCCAATGAGTAATCACACAAAGAACCAACTGGCAAGAAGTAAAATAGGTCCATGGACCCGGTAGGGAGCCAGGGAACCACTTTCTAGCTGTGTTTGGGTTGTTGCCATTTTATAAAATGCAGTTTAGAAGGTGCTGATTTCAGCGACAGCTTTAAGCTCTGTCTGACATCATCCTTTGTTAAGCAAAAATGAATTTCTCCCTTGCCTTCCCAGATGACCTAATGGTAAGAACCGCATCCCACCCCACACCCCTCAATCCTAACCCTCCAACCTTCTCCAGTGCTCTCATTGCCTCCCACAGGCTTCATAGGCTCAGCTGCCTTCACGGGGTTTCTTGCCTGATTCAGTTCTGAAGGTTTGCCTCCTCTAGTCTCACTCTCTACAACCCCTCTTCCCCAGCACGAGGCAGGAGCAGGTGACTTGGGCTCTGAGACACCCACACTGAAGCCCCCAAAGGAACAGTGTTCTGGGGTCAGCCTCATCCCAGGCCCTTCCTGAGAACATACCTGCCTTGCCTTCTCCAGCCCCTCCCCGCTGCTGGCGACAAGTGGTGGAGAGCCCACGCAGGGCAGCTCTGCCTAGGATGACCAGTTAGCTGATCATGGTGTCAGCTCAGCCTGGTGAAGCATGCAGCTGGCCTGGACCCACCTGCATCAGCCAGGGCTCTCCCGCACCTCCCCTGGGGCATGGCCTCTCCCGCTGCTCCCCCTTGGTCCTTCTCTCTCAAGGCAAATGCAGTCATCTGTGGCCGCCTGAAAAGATTGCCATGGACTTAGTGACTTAAAACAATACAGATTTATTATAGGACAGAACTGGAGGTCAGAAGTCCAAGATGGATCTCACTGGGCTAAAATTAAGGTGTCAGTGCTTCCACCTTCCTCTTCTGTTTGCAAGGACCACTGGGCTTGCATGCATAACCTCCCCATTGCAACAGCCTTCACTTTCTCACACCTGCAAAGTTCCCATCGCCATGTGAGGAGCACAGTCACAAGTTTGGGGATTAGGGTGTGGTACCTTTGGGAATGAGCATCCCTCTGCCTCCCACACTGCCCAACTCAACCGGTCAGCTCAACACTAACTGAAAAAGTCTCATTAGAGAAATTATGCTTCACATGTCACTTTCTCAAAGGATCAAACAGCAAAGCTTGGACTCTGATAGCAAAGGAGGCCCCACCATGAAAGGGCACTGTTGGGAGGATGAGGGGGGCCCAAGCTCTCTCCCTATGACCCCTGAGGCCATGCGTAGACACCCCAAGTTCACTCAGGTGATGATTCCTTTCCAGCTAGGGTTTCATCTCTTCTCAGGGTTTGGCCTGATCCGAGCACCACAGCTAGAGTACCCGTGTGCCACCACAAAGGATGCCGCGGGTGCAACTAAGACCCAGCATAGCCAAATAAATAAGTATTAAAAAATACCCAGCTGAGTAAGAGAAGCCAGATACCAGGGAGAACATACTATATGATTACACTTGTAGAAGTTTTAGGACTGTCAAAACTAAAGTGTAATGATAGAAATCAGGCTAACAATTGCCCTGGTAGGTGAGGCCACAGACCGAGAAAGGACCGTGGGCGTACTTTTCGGGTGATGTTAATGCTTCACATCTTCGCTGGCATAGTAGTCACGCAGGTATGATGCAGCTGTCAAAATCTCCAAATTGGCCCCTTCTTAATGTTAACATTAGTGTTTTGATTCTTATAGATTTAGAGTGCATTCTAAGTAAGGGCTTTTCAGGTGGCACTAGAGTCTGCCTGCCACTGTGAGTTGCAGGTTCGATCCCTAGGTTGGGAAGATTCCCTAGAAAAGGAATTGGCAACCCACTTCAGTATTCTTGCCTAGAAAATCCCACGGACAGAGGAGCCTGGGGGCTACAGTCCACTGAGTTGCAAAGAGTCACATGACTGAGCAACTGAACAGAGCATGCACAAATGTAAGTAAAGTCTGCTCTCTCCCTGTCCTCTTCTGCTTTTAACAGCATTTCTTTACTATTCTTTGTCTTCATGAAAACTTATCTGAAACCCTCTTTCTCTGTTCCTCTGCTGGATGTGGTCTCAGCATCCCTCCTGGGAGTATTCCAGAAGAACGGGAGAGGGTGGCGCAGGGGTAGAGGGTCAGGCACTTTCCCCGATTCTCCTGGGTCCTAGATTCAAAACTGCCTGGACAGAGCAGAGTCAGGTGTCCAGAGCTCCAGCCTGCCTCCAGGCCCCTAGGCCCACTCCTTCCTAAATCCCACAACCAGCCACAAGGCGGTTCCAAGCAGAGCAGACTTCTCGCAGTGCTCCATCAGTGGATGGAGGCTTGGGGCTTCCCCCTCTACCATATGCAGGTGCTTGAGGGCAACACCCCGGCCCCCCGCCCCTACACTGCCAATCATCGAGCTGTATCACACAGTCCGAGAACAATACTCTCCTGGCGTGTTTTTTTTTTTTTTCAAACTGTGAACAAGGACTTTGGGTGATTTCCTCCCTACCTGCACCTAAGTGTTCTCTGATCTTTTAAAACCTGTTCTATGGTGAGAAAGGAAGAACCAATTGTTCAAGTCAAAGCTGGCTCCATGATTTGACCTTAATGCATGAAAAATGTGCTGTGGTCCAACGATCATTTTATAGAATCTAAATCTGAAAATATTCTCACTTCCCATCTGAAGTGAAAAATCATAAATGTTATTTTTAGTGTCTCTTAGAATTTGTTTTTCAGGCAATAAAAACTTTTTGCAATAAACTGGCATTTATTCTTCATGGACAACCTTTAAATTCACTAAGTTTGATAGACTGGAAAAGGAAACTAGAGAAGGCAATACAATCCCCATAGAAAGTTCCTATTGATGTGATTACAGCTTGAGGGAAATAAGAGATGACACATTTTAAAAAGTAAACTTCTCTTTACATCATCCAATTATGCTCAGTAAAAATAAAAATAAGCTCAAAGAAGAGGCTATGTCTTCAAAATTCACTTTAATTTCAGGCAGTTAAGAGCAGCAATGCATTTACCCTTCAAAAACAATAAATAAACTTCCAGAGTAATTGCAAAGACTCATCTCTTCTGAGATGGCATGTCCCATTCTCTGTCATGTTTCCAGTTATCACTGTGAGTAATACTCCTGCACACAGGGAGTTTAATTGCCATCTTACTGTGTGTAGCGTTTTTGTTTTTTTTTTCCTAAAGCAAAATTTGGGGAATTAAATCTTTGAGAATAAAATGGTTCAATCACAATAACACAACTGTGTATTAACTTTCTTCTCTCCCTGGAGTTTATAAACCTCAAAATTCTGCTCTGAGCAAGAAGCCAATTTTAGAAGTGGGTTAAATGACCCAGAGTAAGAAGAACATCCGATTAACTTTTTTTTTCTGGGCCCTTCCAACTGAGACCAAGTCTGAAACATGACTCCTGACCTCTTCTTGCTCTAATAAATTTTCCAAGGAGGGGTTCACATACCAACTAGGCAGTGCTGGCTTCTTTCCAGAGAATTTTATGAACTAGATGAGAAGCACTGTGTCTAGAAGAACACCATGCCAGGAATGGGAGCACCTAACCTCTGACCCTTTATCGGTTATCTTGAGACATTATGGTAAATTACACTAAGTTTTAGTATTTATTTGCTGCTCTAATTAAGAAGCATCCTCTTTTCTGTCATCTGCTCTTCCTTTAACAACAGCAGCAGGCTCTCTAGGGGGTCCTGTGCCCCTACTTTAGTTCATACATCTCCTTTTCTCCAGCAGCTGTGCTCTGTCTCCCTGAGACCCATTTCACTGTTCCCTGCCCGAGAATCGACAGAGCTCCCCACAGCATTCCACTCATTCACCTTGGCCGAAGCTCAAGGCCTCTCTTTCAGGCTTTCCTGCTCTAGCTCCTAATTACCTTCTCCCTATCCCCCCCCCCCCACACTCCCCTCCACCCTCCCACCAAAAGTTCCCTGACATTTCTGAGGCTTGGAAAATGTACCCAGATAGCCCTGAGGAGGTCCATGAGGCTGTCAAATACCTTTTTTTTTTTTTAAATTATTATAGTTGATTTACAATGTTGTGTTAATTTCTGCTCTACACTAAAGTGAATCAACTATAAGTATACACATATACACTCTTTTTTAGATTATTATCCCATTTAGGCAATTACAGAGTATTGAGCAGAGTTCCCTGTGCTGTACAGTAGGTTTGTATTAGTTATCTATTTTATATATAATAGTGGATGTATGTCAATCCCAATCTCCCAGTCTACAGACTCAATGCAACCTCTGTCAAATGACCATGGCATTTTTCACAGAAGTAGAGCAAAAAAGTGTACAATTTGTATGGAAATGTAAAGATCCTGAATAGCCAAAGCAATCCTGAGAAAGAAAAATGGACTTAGAGGAATGAGGCTCCCTGAGTTCAGACTATACTACAAAGTTACAGTCATCAAAACATTTCGGTACTGGCCCCAAAACAGAACTATGGATCACTGGATAGAAAGCCCAGAGACAAACCCACACACACACGATCACCTAATCTTTGACAAAGGAGGCTGCTGCTGCTAAGTTGCTTCAGTCGTGTCCGACTCTGTGCAACCCCATAGATGGCAGCCCACCTGGCTCCTCCGTCCACGGGATTCTCCAGGCAAGAACACTGGAGTGGGTTGCCATTTCTTCTCCAGACGAAGGAGGCAGGACTACACAGTGGAGAAAAGACAGTCTCTTCAATAAGTGGTATTGGGAAAACTGGACAGTTATATGTAAAAGAATGAAATGAGAACACTCCCTAACACCACACACCAAAATAAACTCAAAATGAATTAAAGACCTAAATGTAAGACTTGAGCAGTATAAAACTCTTACAGGAAAACACAGGCAGAACTCTGACATAAATCGCAGCAAGATCTTTTCTGACCCACCTCCTAATGAAAATAAAAACAAACACAAACAAATGGTAACCTAATTAAACTTAAAAGCTTTTGCACAGTAAAGAAAACCACGAAGAACCCTCAGAATGGGAAAAAAAAATATTTGCAAATAAAGCACTCAACAAGGGACTAATTTCCAAAAAACCACAAACAACTCATGCAGTTCAATATAAAGAAAAAAAATTCAAAAAATGAGCAAAAGACCAAATGCCTTCTTGATTAGCCATGTTTCTCCCTAACACTAAGTTGGACAGAACTGCCTCCCAGTGCGTTTTTTTTTGGAAATCACTGGAGCATTTTGTATTCTCACAATGACTGGGGGTATGGTGGGTAGGGGAGGGTTGCTGTTAGTATCGAATGGCAAAGAACCTTGGATGCCAGCCTTTCTGCATTGCACAGAATTGTTCTGCACAACGATGTATTATCACATATCCCCATTTTGGGAGAATGTCTCATTGGGTATCCATGTAAGGTGAAAACATAATGATTTAAGCCTAAACACTAACTCTGATTATACGTAAATACAAGATATCTTGTGCATGGTTTTAATATATTTAGAATTTTCCTGGGATAAGCTGCTATGAAAACCAAGGCAAAAGCATACATTGTTTTGCTCAGAACTTTATCAAAAGCTGTTCACCATGACCTCATTGCCAATGGCAACACATGTTTGCGGTGTGAGCCGCCAGCTCCATACACCTGAATCAGTTTTGTTTGTGGAGGTTGCTTTCATGACAACATTGGCTTCTTCATTAAGAATTCTGTTGTGATCTTGCATGAGCACTCACATATTGAAAGACATAGTAGTTTACTACAAATTACTTTCTTTGTTATTTTTCATTTATATTTCAATCAGCACACCCTCCTTCAAAATTACATGCGTAAGTACATTATATTATCTATAATTTTCATTTCAAAGTAATAAAGGGGGCATTACAAATAATTTGATAAAAAGTGGGCACCGGGTCTGCTAGATCCAGAGTAGGAAATGGCAACTCACTCCAGTATTCTTGCCTGGAAAATCCTATGGACAGAGGAGTCTGGTGGGCTACAGTCCGTGGGGTCACAAAGAGCTGGACATGACTAAGTTCATACGCATAGAGCTGAGAGCTAGGGCTTAAGATTTGGCTGTGGAACCCAGCCACCCTTCGTGGGAGAGGGCCAGGGAAACCTCTGATTGTGTATTTGCTTATGTATTGGTTTCTTGGTTCTCACTTCCCAGCACAAATTGCCTCCTAGGTGACGAGAGGTTCTCTAGCTGCACCCTTGGGGTTTCTTTGATGGGTCCTGGCTCTGAGGTCTTTGGGTCTGCTTGAGAATAAAGGAAGGACAGCTCTCTTCCACCCAAACTGAAAACTGCTGCCCCTCTGGTGCGGGAAGAAGGGACCCAGGGTGGGAGCTGTGCACAGGAGGCATGGGGGCTGCACCCTCTCTAGGACCTTCTCTCCAGGCTCACCTGCCCAGACACCTCCCGCCACATCCACCTCTTTTCTGCTCTACGACTATTTCTTCACTGTAGTTACTTTATATTTTAACACTCTATCTCCTACTTTTATTTGATCTTCACTTAATTTCTATGCTTTTAACCTATCTCCTTTGAAATTAAATACTTTATTTCAAAATTCACTTTGCTTTTTTATTCCTTTCTTTTCTATTTTATCTCAAGTTTAGTATTTGGGATTTCAGTTCGAGTCTTCTAATTCCTCTTCTCCTGCCTTGTGTAGCTGTCAGCTTTTTCAACCTCTTGTTTTAAACTTCATCCGTTTTATTGATTCTCCTCTCTTCTAACTTATGTCTGGTTTGCTTCCATTTGGGGGTTTTATGTCTGCTCTATCATTCTTGGAGGAAAAAAATAACCTCTTTTTATTTTTTCTCTTTCCAAATAATCTGGATGACCTACAGTCTAGAGAGAGGAAAAACCAGATGTAGAGAAAGCCTCCTGGTTCATCACTGGCGGGGACACCGCTGGCAGTGACAGGCCGGGCACAGTCTCTCACAGGAAGAGGTCTCCCGTGCTTCCATGGGTGGGCTGTGATATAGGGTCGGGGGGGGGGCTCTGGGAGGTTTCTGACTCCCAGTTCCAGCCCTGCAGTGGGAATCATCTCGGCAGCCCCCCCAACACTGGACTCTCCCAGCCAAGATGATTTTCCTTTTCCTTCCTGTCTCCAGCCCTGCCTTCTGCTGAGCCGACCCAGGCAAGCCCTCTCCAACCACTGCAGCCTGCAGGAGCCTGACAGCCCTGAGTTCCTACGGCCGGTCGCAACTCAAGCCTCTAACTCTATCAGCTACCTTTTCAGATCGCCTCCTTTGCGCTTTCCTTAGATGAGCTTAATTTGCAAAGCAGAAATAGGACACAGATAGAGAACAAACACATGGATATTAAGAGGGGGCTGGAGGAGCGAGGTAGACTGGGACTGCCTTATACAGACTACTATGTATAGTAGAGACCACTACTGAGAAGCAACTGTAGAGCTCAGAGAGCCCTACTCAGTGCTCTGTGGTGCCCTGAATGGGAAGGAAATCCAAGGAAGAAGGGATATATATATATGCATACACGTGTCTGATTCGCCTTGCCGCACAGCAGGAGTTAACAGCACTGTAAAGCAACGACACTCCAAAAAAAAAAAAAAAATTTCTTTTCAGTGTGGCTCCTTTGCTCTTTTCTTTTAAAGATGACAGCATTTAGCCTCCACATAGGATGTCAAGCAAGGTTGTTCCTGAACCTACAAACAGTACCCTTGGTGCTACAGGATAACACGTGGACTGTGGGTGAGGGGAATCTCAGATTTGGGTGGTCAGAGACCAGAGGAATCAGCTCCCATTCACTAGCTGGTTCTGCAGCAATTTCCCACACCAAGGGTTGCTTAAAACGAAGGCCGCCCACACCCTGCTCCACGCCCTGTCCTCCTATCAGCGTTAAAACTGTGTGCAGGCCTATCACTGAGACCATTTCACACTGAGCTAACGATAGTTTTCTATGGCTGGGTTAATTCAGAAACGGTGGTACAGAGGGCATTAAATTAACACTTGCCACTTTGCAGTAATTCACCAGCCTTCCTGCCGATTGCAGCCCACCTCTGGACCTTAAATATGCTGTTAGGAACAGATCTTTAAATAACCCCTTCCTACCGAACACACTGGCTAAGGTGGCACATACTGAATTCCAGCATCGGCAGGCAGACTGTGAGCTCAGAAACACAGGCCAAGTGTGCCCGTGGGGTGACAGTTCCAATTACTGCCCAGCAGGGACGAGTTCAAAGTACATCTTGAGCCAGGCTCAGTTTTGGAGAGACCCCAGACTGCTTTTAAGCTCTAAAGTCAGATTCTGTTGTGGGGCAAGGGTGGGCCGTGGTGGTCGCTATGAAGCCTGCTGCCTCCCTGTGACATCATGCTTCCAGGGGATGAGGGGCCCCTACTCTAGGTGGCAGTGGGGCTGTAAAGGGGAGAGTTGGCGGGGCTGCCCTGGAGCGGTCTCCAACTCCACTGAGTCCTGATTTGAGGCCCGATAAGCAAGATGCGTTGGCCCTCCTGCGCGAGCCGTCCCTCCCGACACACGTTAGCAAACAGCGTTTGGGAAATTGTGCAGTTATGAGGCAGGCACCGAAATGAATCCTGAAGGAGATGGTACATTTTTTTAGCCACTTAATTGAATCTATGGCAGTAAATCTTTTAGTCTTCTCTTAGCATTTAGAATTTCAATTTACTCCATGGATTTTTGTGCTCAACCCCCAGTGAAAATGAACATTTGTGCCGAAAAGCTTTTAATCAACTGTTCTCAAAATGTCAGTCCTCCTTATCTCCAAAGCCCACTGAAATCTTTGTGCCTTTGGTTTAAAAAATATACTCTGTGTATCCTGTTTCTCCCTTTCAGTTTCTAGCACCCTTTATCGTGGTTTAATCAGAGTCATTTTTGATGTTCATCCCTCTCTTAATCTTCTTAGATTTCTTTTTAAGGTGAGCCTTCCACTTCAATCCGGCCTCACCAATCTATTAAGATTCTCTGCGGTTGCTGCCTCGCAGATGAAGATACGCTTCTGTGGAAAGCCCTCGCAAAGCCCTCTGTTTTAGCACGCAGAAGGTTAATTGCCCAGTCTTTAATTAAATCAGTCATTTTTCTTGAATGTTGTTTGTGGAACACCATAATAAATGAAGCCATAAACCTGCCCTCATTTTATGAGGAGTCTGAGTTTTGACTGTTCTTTCTCACTCTTTCTCCAATGGCTGCTCATGGCAAAAAGCTAATTTCTAAAAAACCCTAAATAGAAAAAAAAAAAAAATTACAACTTTAGAAATTTTAATGGCAAGGGCTTTATTTAGCCCTTTTTATGGTTTAGGGAAATGCGCTTTTTAATACTTTTTGTGGTAAAAGAGAAAAGGCTAAACTACAGGTCTGGAAAGACCCATAGTCCCTCCCCAGGACAGGACCTTGACCAGGCTTCTTTGGGCCCTCCAGCTCGCCACCAGATGCCGCTATCATTTGAGCAGCCACCAGGGGGCAGCATGACGCCCCACCTGCTGATCTGTTCATCAGCTCGGTACTGCCCTGACCCCCTGCATGGGGGTAAAGATGTTCTCCCATCGATTTCTCCCTGGTCCTCTGATTTCCGATGAGCCTAATCAGCCACGCAGTTCAGTCCTTGCTCCTTGATTTGTCAGGAGAATGAGGTATCTGAGCAGACACTCTCTGTGATTTGTAGGTTGGAAGACTTAGCTGTACTGCGATGACCTTTTCAATATTCTGTTATTAGATGGGCTGGCCATTTCAACTTTTTCCTGAACAAAATGTCTTCCCGTGTGCTGAAGTGGGAGAATGGCCAGCTAATCAGGACACCCAGTGCTGAAAAGGTCGGACGAGGACCATGGGTATTAACATTCACCATCGGCATTAGCATCCTGCAGCCTGCAAAGCTCTCATCCCTTGGTCTCTGGAGGGACCTGACAAAAGGATGAAGTTCCACCCGCAGACCCTCTCCTATCTCTAGCAGACAGATCTCCAGGGCTCCCTCTGCCTGGGCTTCTGACTTTTTCCCCGACCTCATCTCCTACCAGCCTTCACTTCACTTTTGATGCTCCAGCTACAGTGACCTTTCGGTGCCTTGAGCAACCCAAGCTCCCTCCAGTCTCAGGGCCTTTGCACGGGCTGAGTCTCAGCATGGATCCCTCTTTCCCCTGATTTCTGAGTGGCAGACTCCTTGTGAACATTTAACTCTCAACTCAAACGTCACCTCACAGAGGCCTTCCCAATGGACCTCCTAGTCATGAAACAACACCCCATTGAAACACCATCCTATTTATTTCTTTTTTGAGTCATTTATCACACTCATCTGTTCATGTCTTTATTCTCTGTCTCCTGCTGCATGAATGTAGGCGACTCAAGGGCAGGATGCTGTCTGTCACAGTTACCACCATGTCGCCAGTGCCTGACAAAGTCACAGGTCCTCGAAAAGGATTACTGGCTGTCATGGACTGAATGTTTGTGTGCCCCCAAATTTCATATGTTGCGATTCTAATCCCCAATGTGATAGTACCTAGAAGTAGGGGCCTTGGGGAGATACCTAGGTTGTATGGGTGGAACCCTCAGGAATGAGATTGGTGCCTTTAAAAGCAGAGTAGGAAGAGCTTGCCTCTCCTCTGCTTCCCATCACGGGAGGACACAGGAGAAGGCTGCCATCTGTGAACCAGGAAGCAGGCCCTCATTAGACATTGATCTACCGGTTCTTTGATCTCAGCCTTTCCAGACTCTGGAACTGTGAGAAATAAAGGTTTGTTGTCTGAGCCACCGAATCTATGGTAATTTGTTATGGAAGAGAGAATGAAATCAACAGCACAGTTTATTAAAACATAATCTTGTAATTTAAATGCCACCATGGCCACTGAAAGCTCTCCTCCTCCTGCTTTGCTCTGCCAATGTCTCACCCCTTCTTGGTGGGGGCAGTGGGAGAGAATCCCCTGACACAGAGGCCAGGAGAAATTCAGCACCCAGGATTTTAATTCACTGCAGTTATTCACTCAAAATAACAGCAAGTGACCAATCTAAAGCAGAAGTTGCTCATACAAGCACAAAACAGCAGCAACATCTGTGGCAATAAATCGAAGGTTTGAATTTAGGCCTGCTTAAAGCACTCACCCTAGCTAAAAAAGAAAAGAAAAGAAAAAAACTCTACAAATAGCTTTTGCTTAATTTTTTGGTGCAGGGCACTTCAATGCCAACCAATGAGCCATCTAAACTTGGATTTATATTGAAATGTTGAAACTAAACAGTATCTACTCTTGTGAGATGAGACTGCATGATTCGACACCCTCCCCTTGAAGGCCTATCTGAGAGTGACTCTGTTAGAGGCTTTGGAGCAGATGCAGGTGGAGAGGAGGCGTCATTCCCGTGGGGACCTGAGCTCAAGGTTGGCAAGGGATGAGCAGACTGGACCACCTACCTGCTTAAGGCAGCACAGAGGGGTGGATACCATGACACCCAGAAGCACTTGCCCAACAGTGAGGGAAGACTCTGATCAACCAGCAATGCCGATTCCGAACGGCTGAGATACATGTCCACATCTCCACAAAGTAGGGGGTGGGGCACTGTTTTTAGCAGGACCTACACATATGGTTTCTCCAATGGACATGTATGGATGTGAGAGTTGGACTGTAAAGAAAGCTGAGCGCCGAAGAATTGATGCTTTTGAACTGTGGTGTTGGAGAAGACTCTTGAGAGTCCCTTGGACTGCAAGGAGATCCAATCAGTCCATCCTAAAGGAGATCAATCCTGGGTGTTCATTGGAAGGACTGATGCTGGAACTGAAACTCCAATACTTTGGCCACCTCATGCAAAGAGTTGACTCACTGAAAAAGACCCTGATGCTGGGAGGGATTGGGGGCAGGAGGAGAAGGGGGCGACAGAGGATGAGATGGCTGGATGGCCTCACCAACTCAATGGACATGAGTTTGGGTAAACTCTGGGAGTTGGTGATGGACAGGGAGGCCTGGCGTGCTGCGATTCACGGGGTCGCAAAGAGTCAGACATGACTGAGTGACTGAACTGAACTGAAACATGTGTGGGGTTGGAAGGGTTGTCTCTGAACAGTGTAGAATAGTCTGGCCGGAATGTCTCCCTACAGCCCTAAGGTAAACAAAGAAACAGCTGTATGGCAGACTTGATTCTCAGAAGGTCTTTTAGGAATCCAACCAAAGCTGCTTTTCAATTCCTTCCAGGCAGAACCTGCGTCTTTAGGATTGCGATGTGAAGAGGCCTGGGCATTCCTCTGTGAGCACTTTCACTCCAGATGCCCGTCTGCAGCGAACTGAACCACGGAACAGCCTCACGCTCCCTCCCCTTGGCCCTCCCTCACCTGGAGGATGAAAGATGTTCAGAAGTGCAAGGAAGCAGGTTTGCCTGCCGCTGTGGGGTTTTCTGCAGTAGGCCACACCAGGAGTTGGGAATCAAAGATAAGGAGAGCAGAAAAGGAAATTAAAGCTAATGGTTTTAAAGGGTCTGCTGGCTATGATCCTTGGGAGAGAACAAATCAAACACAATTCCACAGGTAATACGGGATGTACCTGAACAGAAACCTAACAGTTTCTCACTGTGTTTGGCTGGTTGGTTGGAACTTCATTCTCCATGATCTGCTGTTGATAAACCCAGGCCCAATAGGCAGGAACAAGACCCCAGAGCTTGAGACCTTGAAGGAGTCAGGAGACCAGGCTCTTCTCTCACCCTCTTCATAGTTTCAGATGGAAACTATAATGAAGGATTAACCTTGTCTAGGGAGAGTCTGGCCTCTGACCCCTGGCTTCTGGGAGGTGACTGCTAAGCTTTTGGCATGACTGGCCTGGTAGAAGTCTTTGTTGACCTGTGAGCTTTGGGCCACACCAGACAGTCTATGCTAACAATGCAATTTATGATGGGGACCACGGTCCACATGGTGTCAGGGCCACCTCTGCACAGGCTGGAGACCGACCAGTCATGTGGGCACTCAATCACATTTATGCAACTGAGTCACAGTGAAATCTCTGGCCACAAGGCTCAGGTGAGTGTCTTCTGCTAGCAAGACTCTGGGTATTGTCACACATCACTGCCGGAAGAAGCCAGCACACGAGCACAGCTGCTGGGGAGGACGGCTGGAAGCACTGCCCTTGGAGCCTCCTGGACTCTGCCCTGCATGGCCCCTCTTTCTGCTGTAATTTTAATCTGTATCCTTTTACTGCAATAAATCATAACCACTAGTATACTGAGGGCTTCCCTGGTGGCTCAGTAAAGGATTCACCTACCAGTGCAGGAGACACGGTTTTGGTCCCTGGGTTGAGAAGATGCCCTGGAGAAGGAAATGGCAACCCACTCCAATATTCTTGCCTGGAAAATCCCATGGGCAGAGGAGCCTGGCGGGCTACAGTCCATGGGGTAGCACAGAGTCAGACACGACTAAGTGGCTAAACAACAACGAGAGTAGTATCTTGGCTTTTTTGAGTTCTGTGAGTCCTTGCAGCAAATCGTCAAACAGGAGGGTAGTCCTGGGGATTCCTAAACTCGCAGTTGGTGTCTGAAGTTAGGAACGTCTTGAGGGCTACCCAGCTCTGCAGAGACTGAGGTCCAGTGAGCAGGAGGGAGATTCAGAAGAGAACCAGGCCTCCTGACGGCAGTTCAGTTCCCCAGCACCTCGGGGGTGTGGCACACAGATGCCCTGAGCTAGGAAACAGACACGTGCTAGAACAGAAGTGTCGGCAGGGCCCCTGCAATCGGGGCCCACAGACACCTGTGCGCTTGGCTTTGCTCTGAGATGCACCTGGGTCCTTCTACCAGGTCCTTTCCTGATGCCCCAAATGTGGACAGGTTGTTGGCCTCTCCTCTGGCCTGTCATTTTATTTCATTGAGTGAAGATCAGCTGGCAGGGCCAGGATTTTTCTCCTAATGCCAACTGCCTTTTCCTGCAAAAGGAGATTTTTTTCTGGTTGACAACACTTTGGTGGGAAAAGCTAGTCTTGAGTCAAATATAGGTGATCCTCCCAACAGGTGGATAAGCCATCCCAGTAGACAGAGAAGCTGTAGGCGTTACCTTCCAGGTCTACCTGGGTTTCACACGGGGTCTGGCAGGCCCACCTGCATGGGGCCGGCTCAAAGTCACCAGCCTCCGAGCCACCCAAGTCTGCCCTTTCCTTGATAATGTTAATCTCTTTATATCTTTCAAAGCTCAGTGCCCATTTGGCATTTGAAAGTTGATTGAACAGAATCATGCCTCTTCAAACAAAACACCGATTATGCAAGTTGCTCCATCCGACAACTGGAGTCCAGCTAATGCCCAGCCAGTGCCGTCCCTCCCTCCGCCGCCTCCCTGGGGCTCCTCACTGCCGGGGTCCCTCAGCAGGACCTGGGCTGAGCCCCCACTGAGACATGTCATGCTGCACAGGGAAGAGTCACGGAACGCCACGTGGGAAGGGACAGAGAATCAGGGCAATCCCTCACTGTGCCCAAGGAGACAGGCCACCTGCCTGGGGGCAGGGCAGGGACCAGGTTTGTTCAAAGCTGCGACCCCCGGAGGTTGAAATGCCAGGCCAGCCCACCGCACCTGAGCTCAGTGTGGGCCTTGTTCCCTCCACCCTGGTGCCTGCTTCCTCATTCTCCACAAAAGCTCAGTTTAGGCGGGCCCTGTTCTGACAGGTGGGCGTCTCCTACAGGGGGACACTTTGGAGACTCCCAACTGACATGCAGAGCCTGAGATGACATTGTTAAATGGCACTCGTGTTATTCCATTTCCTGGGGGGACTCCTCGTCACCCGGTCACCAGTCACCTGGTGTCAGCAGGACCCCAAGAACTCAGTCGGCTCTCCTCCCCCCTTCCAAAGCCCCAGAGCTTCCGAGCTGAGGGCAGAGCTCGGGGTGGCCAGGACGCGGGCCAGCAGAGTTTTGACAGGGCTGAATGAGCAGCACCTGTCTGCCATGTGACACTGAGGCCCTGCTCTCGGTGTCCTTTGTCGAGGCTGGTCTTGGCTCTGACCCAAGACCATTCTGCTGGGTTCCAATCCCACCTCCTCCAGGAAGGCCCCCCAGCCCCCCTGTCCGCCTCCTCCGGCAGCACTCACTGGCCCATCTGCTTTGTAGTCTTGCCATGTGGGTAATCAGAGCCCCACCGTCTCTCTTGGCGAGCATCCTCCTGAATCATGTCCTGATTATCTCATCTGTCCTGATGAGACTCTGAGCTCTGCAGGGCAGAGGAGAGGGAGAGGGCTGGTTGCCTCCAAGAGCGCTCAGCTCTGGGCCAAGGGAATGACACGGTAACTTGGATAGCGCAGCCGTGGTTGGCAGGCTAGGCGATGGGCAGCCAGACAGGGGCTGGGACAGACCGCCCCCAGCCCTGTCACTTTGCCAGAGATGGTTCCACCACTTGGCATCTGACCCTCAGGCCAGTCCCACTATAGTGAATCATCTGGATCATTTAAAGAGCCTATTACTGGGGACGTTTTAATTTTTAAAAACATTAGCTATGGACCCTGCAGGAAGCCTGGCGGAGGATACCTAAAGGAAGAGAGGGCCTGTCCCAGCTTGGAAAACAGACACAATTGGTTTGCCTCTAGGGCAAACCAGGTTGGTAAGGGACCTGAGGATGGGTTGGGGCCAGAAAGCCTGGTCGATAGGTGGCATCAAGGTTTGGACTCCACAGTTTCATTAGCTTGAGATAGGGGCTGAGAGATGAAGCAGTGCTGAGGGAGGGAGGGAGAAGGCCAGAGAGTTCAAAGGATGACCTATCCAAGTCCGAGGTGACTGGCTCCATGGAATGACAGGGCAGGTCAGGGGTGGCCGGTGGGGAGGAGGCTGTGTGCTGAATCAACCCGGGGTTCAGAGCCTGCTCCGTCTTGGATGAGGTGACCAAGTACAACCTGGGCTTCAGCACGGATGTGGGCTAAAGCCTTAGGCTTGATGACTGTGCTGCTTCCCTTCCCTGCATCAGGCCTGACTCTCGGGCAGCCTGGGCAAGATGGGCACGTGGAGGAAGGGGCAGAGCTGCTTGAGCATCCCGAAGCACTGAGAATGGGGCCCACCCCCAGGCCAGCAGCACAGGCCAGCCTTGGGGGACCCATCGTGGACCTCAGCATCCAGTGACCAGGTAAGCTCTGCCCACATTTCAGGGTTGCCTGGAAACTGGCTCTGCTTTCTGACGGCCCTCACAGCAGGTGGCATTCCTGGCCCTGAGCACTTCTGCTTACTGATATCTATCTGCCACCTGGGTCTCATGGAATTTAAAGCTGGAGCTGGTTTGCGTCCCTTAAGCCCCTGTGACTGAAAAAGCGGCATGACTGAAGAGATCTGGGGGGAGTGTGGAATGCCTGGCAGTAGGTTGAGGCCTGTCTGGGAGGTGAGGAGCTGCCTGGGTGTCCCTAAGGCAGGGCGGCCTCTTGTTTGCACAACCCAAGAACTCTCGGGGGTGGGGGGAGCCTGCTCTCCCAGTGAAGAGCCCACGGAACAATACAGCAAGCGGCAGCTGACTCATGTGCATAAACATCCACTGGAGGACAAGGAAATGTCATCTCCTCCTTTGTTCTCAGACCCCTTTGAAGTATGATGGAAAAAGATGGTCACAATGATCATCAGGCACTCTTTGTTATGGGAGCTTCATTTAAAGAAACTGATTTGGGCTTGAAAAATACTGAGGTCCAGCAGTTTCTCCTGGAGCAGACACTCAGGCTCAAGGCTGGAGGCTGTCCAGGTGACCCTCACAGGGCTGAGTCATTTCTCTCTTCTCTGTTACTGTTGTATCCCAGGATGGGAGGCCCCATACTCTGCTGCACATAAAAAGTGCAGGCTGTTGGAAGGCTCACCATTTTATGGGAGAGGCGTGGGGAGGAGATGAAAGTCATGATACTGACAAGCAGACTTTGAAACCTGCCTTTCTGCCTCCCACCCACAGGCCCAGTATCCACCTGCCATAGGGCCCAAACACCCACAGCCAACTCCCAGATGAAGGTCCTTCACACTCCGAGAGTTTTCTCGTTTCTCTTATTAGGGAGACATTGCTTTATGCTGAGATCCTGGGGACTGTTGCGGAAAACCTACAGTGTTGTTTTCACTGTCCCACGGGATGACATTTCTAGACTGCATGTTACCCTAGTCTTCCCTCGCTGGAGGCCACCTACTTGTCAGAATCCCCCTAAACATGCAAAACCAAGGAGAGAATATGCCATGCAGCCTGGTCCAGCCAGTGCTAGTGGGGTGTCCCTCCCCTCCCTCGAGGTCCCTGTGAGGATCGGTCGTTGCTCAGGCCTCCTGGTCACTGTCCAGCCAGACAGTCTCACAACCTCTCCTGGAGCCAGAAGGAATCCCACGTCCAGGCTTCCGTGGAATGACTTTTAAAGTGGGAAAAAACCAACAAGGGCAATTACAGAGATGTCGCTTCACTCTGGACCAGTTCCCAGTGCCACGTGTAGTGAGAATAATAAGCCAGAATGCAAGTCAGGTGTTGCAGTATTAACTCCGTGTACCTGGGGCGGATGGGGACGCTCTCTGGACGGTTCCAGAAATCCTTCCACATGTGGTATGTTATGGTGGAGATGGGGCTTCCAGGGTGGGAAATGGAAATTCAAGACTCTGACCAGGAGGACACTGTCTCTAGTTGCCCCCAGAGGGAGGATAGCTCCTTGTTTCAGGCTCTCCTAGCGGCTGTCCCCTGGTATGGACAGTGTGGCCGACCTTCCCCACAGAGGAAGGGGCTGGGGCTCTGAGGCCAGGAACCGCACTGTTGCATTTATGGGGCCATGCAGGGGGCTGTCTGCCCCTTAAGTCCCGACCTTGGAAGTGATGGGGAGTCAGCTGTTGCATCTAAGGGGACACGCAGGGGGCTGTCCACCCCTTAAATCCTGACCTCGGGAAGTGATGGGGATTGGGAGCGTTCGTTCCAGTGGGTAACAAGAAGCAAGTCCTCCTGGAAGCACATCTCAAGGGTGATAATGTGAAATCCGCAGAGAGTGGCCTGGGAGGGAGGGCTGTGTCTGCAGAAGAAGACGTTCACTGTGCACAAGAGAGGGAACCCTGTGAACGAGGAGCAGCGCCAACGCGGGACCATGTGAGCTAGAACAGTCTGCTCCTGGGGCCAAGCCAGTCTACCCAGTAATAGCCCACTGCACTGGCTTCCCCGCAGCGTCTCCATAGAGAGGCTGAGGCAGCTGAGCGGGCTGAGTGTCACAAGGGCACCGATATCATCTGGCCTTAATGATTTGGTGCAGATTGGCACAGTCCTTGAGCAGGCCGGCAGTGAGTCTGGGGTGCTGGCCCCTCGCTGAGTGACCATCTGGGGCAGATCCCACAACTCCCGCACTCTCTGCATGGGGAGCCCTGGCCAAAACCTAGGCCACGCAGTCTGGGAGGGGCCACTGAGCCCCTTGGTACCCCTCAGTGGGGTGCTAACGTGGGCGGCTGTGGATAGTCCCCCAAATCTCAGCACGAAGGGTCATCTGGCTTAGAAAGCGATGCTTTTCTCCCTGCTGACTTAAACAGAACAGTCCACAGAGCTTTGCAATTATCTCCTCCCTTTGGGAAGCACAGGAAATGTCTCCCCTTACGCTCTGCCTCCCTCCTGCAGTGCACATCCAGCTGGGCAGATAGAAGGGTCAGGCCTCCTGCCCCCATGGACCTGAAATGGAGGCCCTTGGACATGGGAACCCTGAGCCCACCGTGGGTGGCAACTTAGGGTGATTTTACAAGTTCTGGGGAGGTCCTCCTGCCCCCCTCCCCCCACCTTCCCCACACTCAAGCTTAGTGCCCTGGGCACAAGGAGTTCATTTTATAATTAAAGATAGTTTACCAATTTCTCCCATCCAGTCACTACGGACACAAGTTTGTCCACACTTGTGGACAAAGGTCTTTCCAGAGGAGAGTTCATGTCAGTGGCAGAGCTGAAGGGAACACGGCAGGGGCTCAACAAGGGGCCTGAGCCCAGGGCACACAGACACTTCACCAGAGACAAGCTCCGAATCACCGCCTCATCTCTGTACAAGTAAGTTGTGCAGATGGAAGGACCTTTCAACTTTTCCCTTCTAGATGGAAATAGCAATAGCACTAATCCTGGTTAAATACGGACACTTGCAACCATGTTCTGGGTGAAAAGTTAAACAAAACATCCTCACTGCAACCATTCAGCTCTATGACAGGGACATGTTGAAACGCCAACATTTTGGCGTTGGAAGAAACCTAAAGGCCGTGAAAAATCATAAGTTAACCATTTAAAAATGAGTGGACCGAGTGCCACCAGTGAGCTGGCACGTCACCTAATGAAGCATGTGATTTTAAATATGTTTATATGATGCAGAACTGTGGGAGCTGTTTCAGTTTGGACGTTCCTTCCCCTCCTGAAGGAATTCTCTGCCCACTTAACCTGCAAGGCACCTCTGCATCCACACCACCTGCCTTGCCTGGGCTGGAGGCCCTTCTCCCAAAAGAGTGATGACTTAACTTATAGAAACACTTATAAAGTGTTCTTTGGGGGGGAAAAAGTGTGTGCATGGGTGTATATATACACACAAAGAAGAAGTATCTAAAGCTATATGCCAAAATATTATCCACGGCTCTCTCTGATGGTAAATATGTTTTATTTTGCTCTTTTGTGCTTTCCTGTACTTTTTTTTTCCCTGCAAATAATACATAATATCTTTGTAATCAGAAAAACAACAATAAAAAGCAAGCAACAGTGGTTACTTTCAAAAAAACCTAATCAAGGTTTTCCTGCCTTGATTGAAGTAGCAGAGCCTCACGCTCGTTCCCCATTGTCAGCAAACAGCTGGAAAGTCGGTGAAAGCATGAAACAAACTGGTTAGTTAAAAGTGGTGGAGGAGCTTCAAAGTGGATGCTCCTTTGTGACAAAAATGTACTCTCCTCTATTCTTGCTCCCCTTGCGTGTAGTCATTCCATTAGAGGCAGCTCCCCAAATATCTACCTGTTCGGAAATCTGGCTTTCTGTCACGTCTGGATCTGTAACGGACTCTAAGGTTAATTTGTTTCTCTCCCACCAACAAGGCTTACAGTGAGATCAACCTTTGTGACCAAGGAGTAGAGACAGGAGAAAATGTTACCAGTCACTGAAAGATCCCCAGCCTGGAGAATAGACATACTGCTTCCATCAACTGCTATTCAGACCTAAACAAATGGAGGGATATGGTAGGTCTGGGGATTACAAGATACAGTTATGTAAACACGTCAAGTCTCTTGAACTAACCCATAGATTCAATGCAATACAAATTATATTTCCAACAGGGTGTGTGCATACAGGTATGTGTGCATATACACAGTGGTGCAGGCACTGAACAGCTCATTCTGTAATTTATTGATAGATGAAAAGGACCAAGGGCAGCTGTAGTGTTCCCAAAGGGGAATAACAAGGGCCTGCTCTATGAGATAGAAACTTACTAGGAAACTCTACTGAAATAATGTATAGAAACAGATCAAATGAACAGAAGACAGGGGTCCACAATAGTGCCAAAGTTGCCCAGTTGAGTCTGACTCTTTGCGACCCCCTGGACTATACAGTCCATGGAATTCTCCTGGTCAGAATGCTGGAGTGGGTAGCCGTTCCCTTCTCCAGGGGATCTTCCCCTGAAAATATGAGTGTTTGCTATAGGAGAGCTGTTATTGTAGATCTCAGGGGAACAGATGGACCTCTTAATAAATGATGCAAGCACAATGTGGGAAGAAATGGCCTCTGTTTGATACCATTCATAAAAAAAAATTACTTCCATGTAGACTAAAAAATAAATATGGGATTCTACTTCTGGAATGTTGGCATAAGGAGCTCTGGAGCCATGCTTCCCAGAGAAACAATCATAACTGGTAAGATTTTAAAACCCATTGCTTAGGGATCCCCTGGTGGTTCAGTGGTAAAGAATCCACCTGTCAATGCAGGAGACACGGGTTCGATCCCTGATCAGGGATGATCCCATGTGCCATGGGGCTACTAAGCCCGTGCATTGTCACTATTGAGCTTGTGCTCTAGAGTCCAGTAGCTGCAGCTACTGAGCCCATGTGCCGTAACCACTAAAGCCCCCAGGCCCCAGAGCTTGTGCTCTGCAACAAGAGAAGCCATCACGATGAAAAGCCCGCACACCACCCACTAAAGAGTCTCTCCTTCCTGCCACAGCTAGAGAAAAGCCTGTGCAGCAATGAAGACCCAGCAGAGCCAAAAATAAATAAATAAAATAAACCGCATTGTTTAAAGTGCCTGGAAATTGTCATTGTTCAGTTGATAAATTGTGTCTGACTCTGTGACCCTATGGACTGTCGCACACCAGACTTCCCTGTCCTTCACTATCTCCCAGAGTTTGCTCAAATTCATGTCCATTGAGTCAGCGATGTTATCCAACCATCTCATCCTTTGTCATCCCCTTCTCCTCTTGCCCTCAACCTTTCCCAGCATCAGAGTCTTTTTCAATGAGCTGGCTCTGCACATCAGGTGGCCAAAGTATTAGAACTTCAGCATCAGTCCTTCCAATGAATTTTCTGGGTTGATTTTCTTTAAGACTGACTGGTTTAATCTCCATGCAGTACAAGGGACTCTCAAGAGTCTTCTCCAGCACTACAATTTGAAAACATCAGTTCTTTGGTGCTCAGCCTTCCTTATGGTCCAACTCTCACATCTGTACACGACTACTGGAAAAACCATAGCTTTGACTATACGGACCTTTCTTAAGGTGTACCACACATGAAGAAACTTTTTAAAAAAGAAAATTATTAACTTTCAGTAAGAACAGTGAGAGTCTTACTTGAACCATGACCTGCTTACTTTGCCCTCTCCACTCCAGATGGGAGTGGCCCAGGAAACAGAGTTCCTTCTCTCTCAGCTCTCAGTCAAAGCCTATACTACCTTCCTGAGAGGGCAAGACACGAGAAATTCTCATCCTTCCTTCCTCCATTTTGCAAAAGCTAAATCTAAGTCAAGTGCAGCTGAAGGATCTGGGGCTTGCGTCTTTATGTACAAAAGGCCTGAGTTATAAGAGGGACATTCTACTGTTGGCAAGACAGGTCAAGGATACTGAGGCCCCAGCTGATCTCATCCTAGCTCACTCACAGGACAGAGGTCCCATGATGGGAGAGACAGGCTGAGAAGACCAGAGATTACAACCCGACGTAACACCCCAATCCTAAACCAGAAGTGTCACTCTGAGAAAAATGGGCCACTATGCCTGCCTCAAGCTCTGGAGCATTGGTTTGGAGATTTTGCCCAAGGGGAGAGGCAGGCCACAAAAAAAAAAAAAAAGGAGAACTGTGACTAAGAGGAAGTAACTGTGTTTTGAAAAAGGAATACGGAAGTTTAAGCCTAAGGGTCCCCATATAAAAGGAGATTTTGGTGCTAAGCAATTAGGAGGCTCTTAGCTCAATGAGGACAACAAATTAAGACTGTAGGCTGGTCAACTGAACAGGAAACACACAAACAAACAAAATAAAAGTGAACAAAGCTTCAAAGACAAACGGCATACTATTAAGCATACTGACATTTGTATAATGGGAGTACTAAAAGGAGCGGAGAGAGAAGAAACAATGAAAAAAATATTTAGAGGACTAATAGTTGAAAACTTCCCAAATTGGAGGAAAAACATTACACATCCAAGAAACTCAATGAATTCCAGGTAGGATACACACGAAAAGATGCACACTCAGGATCTTACTAGGAGATAGAAGTACTTTATAATAACAAAAGGATCCATTCATCTGGAAAATTTATAATAACAATTATAAACATATATACAACCAGAACCCAAAAATACATGAAGCAAAAACATGATAGAATTTAAGGGAAAGATAGACAATTTAATAGTAATAGTTGAAGGGTTCAAATACCCACTTTTGATAATGGAGAAAACAACTAGGCAGAAGATAAACAAGGAAATTCAAATCATGGACAACACTATAAACTAACCAGATCTAACAGATCGTTATAGAACTGTCCATCCAACAACTGTAGAATACGCATCTTTCTCAAGTATACATGAAACACTCTCTAGGCTAGACTACATCCTATACAATTAAACAAGGATTAATACATTTAAAAGGACTGAAATAACATAAAATATGTTCTCCTACCACAATGGAATGAAATTAGAAGTCAATATCAAAAATAAAATTTGGGAAATTCACAGATATGTGGAAATTAAATAGCATTCTCCTGATAACCAATGAATCACAGAAGAAATAACAAGGCAAATTAGAAAGCGCTTTGAGATGGATGAAAATGAAGTTGCAACATAACAAAACTTAAAGTATGCAGCTAAAGGAGTCTTAGAGGGGAATGGATTTATAGCTGTAAATGCCTCATGAAAAGAAAAATTAATCTCAAATCAATAACCTATCATTTTACCTTAACATACTAGAAGACTGGAGTAAACTAAACTTAAAGCGAGTAGGGGATAGAAATAGTAAAGATTAGAGTAGAAATTAGTGTAATAAAGAATAGAAAAGTAAACTCAACAGAACCAAACTTGTTTCCTTACAAAAAAAAAAAAAGCCACAAACCCCAAACTGACAGAATTTTAGCTAGACTGATAAGAAGAAAATACAGAAGGCTCAAATTACTAAAAACAGGAAAGAAAGAGGGGACTACTACTACTGGCTTTACACAATAAAAAGGATAATAAGGTAAGAGTATGAACTATCATATACAACAAACTAGATAACTTTGGTAAATTGGATTTATTCGTAGAAACACACCAACTACTGAAACTGACTCAAGAAGAAACAGAAACTTTATACGAGTCATTTGTTTAACTATTTAAAAGTTTACCACAAGGGAAAGTGCAGGGCCAGATGGATTTATGGGTGAGGTCTACCAAACACTCAATTCCTCATAAAGTCATCCAAAAAACAGAGGAGCTGGGAACACTTCCCAACTCATTCTATGAGGCCAGTATCACACTGGTACGAAAACTAGACAAGGTGTTACAGGAAAATAAATACTAGCCAACATCTCTTAACCCTCTTCTAGGTGCGAAAAACCCCAGCCTTAACAAATTCAAACCAAATCCAGCAATACATAAAAAGGATTATATACCATGACCAAATGTGATTTATGCAAGTAATGTAAGGTTGGCTTAGCATACAAAATTAATTCATGTAATACACAATATAAACAGAAAAAAGAACAAAACCACATGATCATCTCAAGTGTTGTAGAAAAAACTGTTTGATAAAGTGTAAAATTCCTTTTTAATTAAAAAAAAAAAAAAACTCAACAAAGAGGGAATAGAAGAAAATTTCGCAATGTGGTGGGACTTCCCTGGTGGCCGAAATTACAGACTGCAGTGCAGGAGACTTGGGTTTGATTCCTGGGTCAGGAAGATCCCCTGAAGAAGGGAATGGCAACCCACTCCAGTATTCTTGCCTGGAGAACTTCACGGACAGAGGAGCCTGTGGGCTACAGTCCATGAGGTCGCAAAGAATCAGACACAACTGAGCGACTGACATTGCCACTGCCTTCTCAACATGGTAATAAACATCTATGGCTCAAAGTTAACATCACACTTAATAGTGAACAACTGAATGCTTTCCCCTAAGATCAGGAACAAGACAAGGATGTCTGCTTTTGCTATTTCTGTTCAACACTGCACAGGGGGTTCTAGCTATAGCACATGGGCAAGAAAATGAAACATAAGGCACCCAGATTAGAAAGAAAGAAGTAAAATTCTATTTATGCTCATATTATCTTAAATGTAGATAATTCTAAGTCATACCCAAAAGGCCCTATTAAAACTAATAAATGAGTTTGGCAAGTTTTCAGGGTACAAGATCAATACACAAAAATCAACTGTATTTCTATATATTAACAATAAGCACTCTGAAAATGAAAATATGAAAACAATTCTATTACAACAGATTGAAAAAGAATAAAATACTTAGGAATAAACTGAACCAAAGAAGTGCAAAAGTTATATTTCAAAACTGTAAAAATTGTTTCAAGAAACTAAAGAAGACCAAAATAAATGGAAAGACATCCCATGGTCATGGATCAGAAGACTTAATATTGTTAAAGTGTCAACACTTCCCAAAATGATTGACTCATTCAATGAAACCCCTATCAGAATCTTAGCTGTTTCTTTGTAGAAATTAACAAGCTGATCCAAAAATTCATATGGAAATATAAAGGACCCAGAATAGCCAAAATGATCTTACAAAAGAATAACCAAATCAGAGGATTCACATTTCCTGATTTCAACACTTACAAAGCTGTAGTAATCAAGATAATGTGGCACTAGTCAAAGGATAAATATACAGATCAATGGAATGGAATTGAGAGTCTAGAAATATACCTTACAATTACGGTTAATTGATTTTCAACAAGAATGCCAAGACAATTTAAAGGGAAAGAACAGTCTTTAAAACAAATGGTAGAGGGAGAGCTGGATATTCACATGTAAAAATGTGACACGGGACCCTTGTATCAAAATGCATGCAAAAATCAACTTGAGATGGACTTAAGATCTAAATATAAGATCTAAATGTAAATGCTAAAATGCAAGATATAAATGTAAATGTTATAACTGTAGGATTCAGGAAAAACACTATAGTAAATATTCTCTTAAATATGACATCAAAGTACAAATGACAAAATAATAAATAGGTAAACGGAACTTCATCAAAATTCATAACTTTTGTTCTTCAAGGGATAACAAAATGAAAAAGAACCCATAGAATAAGAGAAAATATTTGTAAAGCATATATATGATAAGAGACATGTATCAGGAATACACAAAGAACACTTGCAACTCAATAAGACAAATTGTCCAATTAAAAATGGGTTAAGGATATAAACAGACAGTTTTCCAAAGAAGATATACAGATGACCAATAATCACATGAAAAGATGCTCAAAATTATTATCCATCAAGGAAATGCAAATTAAAGCACATCAGAAACCACTTCATATCTGCTTGGAAGACAGTAATTAAAGAGACAGATAATAACAACCCTTGGCAAAGATACGGAGAAATTGGAACCCTCGTGCACTGCTGATTGGAATGTAATATGAAGTAGTCACTTTGGAAAACATTTGACAGTCCTCAAAAGTTTGAACATAGAGTTCAGATATGACCTAGCAACTCTGCTGCTGCTGCTGCTAAGTCGCTTCAGTTGTGTCCGACTCTGTGCGACCCCACAGACGGCAGCCCACCAGGCTCCCCCGTCCCTGGGATTCTCTAGGCAAGAACACTGGAGTGGGTTGCCATTTCCTTCTCCGACCTAATAACTCTACTCCTACGTAAATACACAAGAGAAATGATAATATATTTATGTCCACACAAAAACTTTATAGCAGCATATTTATAACAGCCCCAAAGGGGAAATGACCCAAAAGTTCATCAACTGATAAATGAATAAGATCTGTTCTATCCATGCACTGGAATTTTAGTTGGCAATAAAAAGGAATTAGGTATTCATATATGCCACAACATGGGTGAATCTTGAAACCATGATACTACGTGAAAGAAGCCAGTCATGAAAGACCACATATTCTTTCAAATGTCTAGAACAGGCAAATATGCAGAGGCAGATTATTGTGTTTGCTAGGGCTAGGGGGTTATGGTTGGTGTGGGAGAAATGAGGAGTGACTGCTAATGGGTTCAGGGTTTCTTTCTGGAAGTGAGGAAGATGTTTTAACATTTTTTATAGTGATGGTTGCACAACTCTTGGGATATTTTGAAAACTACTGAACAGCACACTTCAAATAAGAGAACTGAATGGTATGCAAATTATATCTCAGTAAAACTATTATATTTAAAAATTAAATGTAAGAAGCAACACTATAAAGATAACATAGAATAATGTAGGGGGCAGGGAAGGATTTATTTTAAAAAGCAGAAAATCCACTAAGCATGATGGAAAAGTTTTTCTTTAAATTGAGATATAACTGACACACAACACTGGGCATGTTTAAATGATACATGTTGATTTGATACATTTATACGTTGTAATATGAAGGAAAAGCTTGATAAATTAAACTACATTAACATGAAGAACTTTCATCCTTAAGAATAAACCAAGATAGAGTGAAAAGTCAAGCCACCATTGGAAGAATATGTTTGTAATAAATATAATCAACAAAGAATAAGCATTCAGAGTATAGAAAGAACTACTATAAATCAATTTTTTAAAAAGATAAACAACTGAATAGAGAAATGAACAGAAAACTTGGGCAGGTCCTTGAGAGAAGATGAAGATGAAATCAAAATAGACAATAAACAAATGAAATGATGCTTAGTCTTCTTACTGGTGATGAGAAAAGTCTCTGTTAAAACCACAGTAAAACAGCGTTTCATACCCCCACCCCGCTGCCAGAGAGTGTAAATTAAACATGTTTAACTGTCACAAGTGCTAGCAGTGTGAAGGGCAGGAGCTCTCATATGTTGCTCTTTTCAGGGTAAAATGGCCAGCAACTTGGAGGACAATATGCCAATCTCTAGTAAGTCTAGAGAAGCACACTGCCCTGCATGTGCACAGCAAAAGACAGAAGACTTCCCTGGTGGCTCAGTTGGTAAAAAGTATACCTGCAATGCAGGACATCCAAGTTCGATCTCTGGGTCAGGAAGATCCCCTGGAGAAGGAAATGGCAACCCACCTCAGTATTCTTGCCTGGACAGAGGAGCCTGGCCGGCTACTGTCCATGGGGTGGCAAGAGTCAGACATGTCTTAGTGACTAAACCACTGTAGCCAAAGGCATATACACAAATGATTCCAGCAATAGACCTGAATGGGAAATGATACTGCCTGTCAGCAGTGTGATAGATAAGTGATGGTATATTTATATAAGGGGTTTTCATTAACACAAACAAGCTACAGCTATACTCAACATGGATGTCTTACAGATATGATGTCATGTGAGAGTAGCAAATCAAAACGACATTACAGCACAGTTCCACTTATATTAACTTCAAAACTGGGAAAAGCAAAACATACCTCAAATATATAAGAGGAACATTTAGGCTTTATACACTCAGGCTTGTTAAACCAAGCCCATATCCGGGCCCAGGACAGAAACTTTGGAAAACATTATGAAGTCTTTTAGTCCTGTCCATAAAATATTAATTTTGTGGATATTCTTAAACACTTGGAGGTTTCAGGGCTGTAAAATTTGGTCACTAGGAAGCAATCTGTGTATGGTGGATGTAATTGCTTTTGTTATGCTAAAAGTTTCAATCTGCTCTCTCTGGAAACTTAAAAGAAGAGCTTCATTCTGTGGCTTTGTCACTTCTGTTTGTGTATTTGTGCTACCTGGTGGGCAAAAGTTAAATGTAGATATAAAAACCAGGAGGCACTAAGACAATGTATAAGGAGATTGTTTTCTTCTGATGCTGTGGGAAGACGAATTTTAGCCTTAAACCCATTATCCTTTATGTCCTGTTTTCAGGATTTACAACCTCCATATGGATTTCCCCCAGCAGAAGAGAGGGGCCAAGACACAAAGGGGAACATGGCTTAATTTTCTCCATTGCACATCCATCTGGGAACCTGTTCTCAGGGTAGGTGTCCATTTGTGCCAACAGATGTGGTCTCACACCTGACTTCAACTGACATGGCAGTGGGAGAGCCCCAGCAAACAGCCCAGCCGGAGCTGTGCTCACTCACCACACTCCTTCCCCATCAGCCGTGCTGGGGAGCGGGTGCTGAGGCGGGTCCCGGTGACTACGCTGTGCTGACCCCCGCCGGCTATGTGGTGCGGGTGAGAAGCACACGTCTCCTGGGTTACTGAGACTCTGTTACTGCCACAGAGCCCAGCATGCTCTGGAAGCCTTGGCCTCCTTTTCACAAGGGGCAATAATTCCCACCCAACCACCTGACTGTTCTCATCATCCCCCTCCCACCTTCCTCTTTAAACTGGAGGCAAGAACACGGAGAAATTACTCACTTATTTTTTGACTTAGTCCCTTATTTATAATCTAGACTGATGGAAAAGCTGGAGAAAAGGATCCTCCAACAAAGGAAAGCTTGCTGGCTCTCATGAAGTTGCCTCCCTACACACACCAGGAGAGTCACATGGAAGGGGTTCCAGGTTCCTGCCCCACCCTGGGTGACAATGTCCAGGGGAGGGTGGACAGCTCAGTATTTCAATCGTGTCTAAATGCCAGTAAAACTGCTCAAGTCATTAAAATGGCCTGTGCCATCCAGTTCACTGAGAAACAATTTTCCAGCCGCTTGTTTTAGATATGTGTGGGCACACTCAAGTCAGACTTCCTGGGGAGAGGGGTGGAGAGGGAGAGCCGAAAGGGGGAGGTGAGAGGATGGAGCCCTGGGAAGGAGAGAGAGAAGGGGAGACTGTGCCTGCCTGGTGAATATGCAGTCAGCTACGCCCCCTGAACCGGGCTCCGACTGCAGCTGACCTGGGCCTGTGTGCCCACAGGGCCTTTACAACATGCTACTCCACTCCTCAGCACATTCGGAAATCTACCTTTCCCTTGACACAACACCTCCTCCCCATCAGAGCAAGCCTAGCCCACCTGACTTTGCCCTCCCCTAAGCATTGCTGCCCCGAGTCACACCTCTCCCGTGGCCCACCTTCAGCACCTGCTCCTGGAGGTCACCTCTGGAGTCCAGATCCAGGCGGGGTCCTGGCCGGGGCTCTCTGGACACAGACTGGACAAGGAAGGGGAGCTGCCCTCTCGTGGACCACGGGCCAGGTGTGCTGGGCACAGCCCGCTACTGCCAAATTCTCCTGGCTCTGTAGAGTCCTGGCCATGCCCTCTGGCTCTGTGAGAGCCCTGGTGAGATACCCCCAATCATACAGTCTCCGTGGTGGTGGGTGGTAGGGACAGGGGAGCCCCTCGGAAGGACGCGTCTATCTGGGGTCAGGCAAAGAGATCTGTCAAAGACAAACTTGGGTCCCAATCAGTGAGAAACCAGTGCTCACTTCCCTAGAAGGAGGTGATTCCCAATTAACTGAAGTCATGTGCCTGCCTGTCTGACTGGCCAGCCCCCGGGCAGCGCTGGGAGAGAAGTAGGTGTCCCGGCCCCTGGCGGGGACACCTCAGACGTTTGTTCTGTTAACTGGCCGCCGTCTTATTAAGAGGCAGGACTCCTGCTGCCTCCTTCATTGCCGCTTTTGAGGAGAAACTTGGGCTTCCTATTCTTCCCCCAAAGCCCTCCATCAACCAAGGTGGCTGATTAAATACTTTGATTCCTGTTTCTCTGAACATGGCAGCTTGCCAGCTGAGGTGTGTGGCTCCAGACAAAAGGATCCTTGGAACAGAATGTCAAGATCTAATCCGCAGCCTTTGTGTCCTACTGCCATCTCCCACCGCTTGTGCACCTTCCCTGTGTTCGGAAAAATTAGATGCCTCTCTTCCCTTTTGATTTTTCTCCTCTCAAGTTTGCATCTTATATCATCAGAGTGGTGAAGGATAATTTCAGTTACTGTTTTCACTATTAAGCTTGTGGTAGGGAAGAACTTGACTGAGAAAACAGTCATTGGCAGAAAGCACCTCTCAGACCGGCAGATACAGGAGGGTGGGGACTTCTGGGGTAAGTGCCATCCCCCCTACCTTTCTGTGGATCTTGTGGGTGCTAGGTGCAGGGGGTGAGGGCTGGGCTGGAATCAGGGGAGGCAGGTACACTGACCCAAAGAGTCAACACTCCATCTGCAGCTCAGGGTCAGGGACCCAGCCCCAGGGCTAGGGAAGCACACACATCCCTGAATGTCTAAACAGTGCCTCCTTCCTCCTCTCCAGGTGGAGTGGCAACGGGCTGTGCCCCAACACAGGGCCAGCATTGGCCACAGGGCTGTTCAGAGCATGGTCCAGAAGGGACGCTTGGCTCCTGTTGACCGAAGAACTTCATGCTGACCTAGCCAGCGATCACCTATACTTAGTTAGACGAGGACTGGCTAAGGTCTGAGGAAGGCGGTTAGAACAATGCTGTTTAGTTATGTCTGACTCTTTGTGACCCCATGGACTGTAGCCCACCAGGTTCCTCTGTCCATGGGATTCTCCAGGCAAGAATACTGGAGTGGGTTGCCATTCCCTTTTCTGGGGGGAGGTGGGGGGAGGTCTTCCCAATCCAGGGACTGAACCCGGGTTTCCTGCTTTGCAGATGGATTCTTTACCATCTGAGCCACCAGGGAAGCTTGGGTGAGTAGACAGTGCTTAATTTTATGCCTCAACTTGGCTGGGCCACAGCACCCTGATAGGTGATCAGACATTGTTCTGCATGTTTCTGTAGAGGTATTCTGGATGCGATTAAAATTTAAACCAGTGGAGTTTGAGTAAAGCAGAAGACCATCCACAATGTGGGTGGGCCTCATTTAATCAGCTGAAGGCCTGACTAGAACAAAAAGACCAACTGTCCTTCAGGTAAGAGAATGCTCTAGCAGATGGCCTTCAGATTCTAAACAGAACACGGACTTTTTCTGGGTCTCCAGCCTGCTGGCCCGTCCTGCAGAGTTGGGACTTCTTGGCCTCCACAATCACATGAGCCAATTTCTTACACTAAATCTCTTCCTCTCTCTAATCACATCCTATTGGTTCTGTGTCTCTGGGGAGCCCTGACTAATGCAGTAGGGGTAGGAGGCAGGCCTGACTCTGTCATCCCCCAACTGCTCAAAAGTCTCTTCAGGTAGGAATGGCTGAAGTCTAGAGGGCAGGTTTTTAATAGAACCTGAGTCCCTCTCCGCCCAGCCTTCCTGCATGGTTATAGACTCCCCCACGTCCACAGCAGATGGGGTGAGTCCACCACTCACAGCTCCTACCCCTGCATTCCCATTCTGGGGAAAAGGCATGTGTTGTGTCCAGGCTTTGAGCCTCCACGTCGCCTCCACCTCCTTCTCCCAGTGTGTTCAACCAGTCCCTGATCCTGCCAAACTGATTTTTCCTGCAGAGTTCCCCAGTCTGTTCACTCCCTTAATTCAGGCTCCTACGTCTCTCTATTGCATGCATCAGATGCCTCCTCACTGGGCTCGGCTCGAAGCTGCTCCCCATGGAAATGCTGGGTGATGCTTCTAAACACCAGCTCAACTATTAAAACTCCAATCCTGCCTGCAAAAGAAAAGCCATTCCTATAACCCAAAGCTCAAGGTCTAGCCCTGGCTTGGCCAGAGCCCCCTCCCCAGACTCATCTCTTGCTGCATTGTTCTCTCACCTTGAAATCTGTATTTGGGAAAACAGCAGGTGGCTTGTGGCTCCCCATACTGGCTTCACATCCTAACCTTGGCCTAAAAGGGTTTTTCTTCCCTCTTTGACTCATCCATTTCTACCCATCATTTAGTACTCAGCCCAGATGGCACCTCCCCTGGAAGGTCTTCCAGTTCCTTCCATAATAGACTAGAGATGCTCCACCACGGTGCTCCTCACCCAGCTTTACATACATCTCCACTGTGAGCTCTCCGTGGGCAGGACCACCTCACAGCCCTCTTGAGTCCCCAGCCCCTGAACTGGGCCTGATGCATAGAACTTGAGAAATAAATGAAACATTGAGTTGTTGAGTCTTGGCAAGTCATGAACGGCCAGATACAAGAATCACAGGTTGTTTTAAGTAATCCTGAAACCCAAGGGTAAGACTTGGTCCACATAATGTTGAGGACAGGACCACTGCTTTACAGGTGGAATTAAGTCAGGGTACACCCTGTAGCTGCTTGGAAATCCTGCATGATGCAGCCTTTTTCCTGATCACACCCGCTCAGACCCCCTTCTCCAGGAACACCATCTCAAGCCGTCCCAGAGGCCCCTGGTCCCCACAGGAGTCCACCCGGGGCTGCAGTGAGAGGCCGAGTCTGCTCACAGCAGGCGTGGTCGGTGGCTTGGCCCCAAGACTGCTGTGTCCACTGGCGCCTCTGAGGAGCACACGCATGCTTCCCAGCTCCTCCTGACCCAGGGCCAGACTGGGCAGGGCTCACTGCAACATCTCTGTCCTTTTATAAAAATCAGCACACACACAGAAAGCATAAGAGGAGCAAAGACCACAAAGGAAGAAATGTTTTTTAAAAAACACCATTGCTTTGCTGAGACAAGAGCGGCTAACAGCAAGGTTACTGTCAGCTCCATGTGCGAAAATGCCTCCCTCAGAACAGAACATGGACACAGGCACCATCTGCCTGTGAGTTTTATAAAACGATGGTGAGCAACAATCACCTTGTGCTTTAAGGGTCTGAAGAGTTTCAAAGCTTCTTTCCTTTCGTTAATTATAAAAATCACTATAGGTATAAGAGACGGACGAGGCAGAGCAGTGGGTGCTAAGACAACGTGTAACATTCACAATCAAAAAGTCAGAGAGACGTGAGTTTGGAGGGCAGCTCTCCCCCTCACCAGCGGAGTGGTCTTGGGCAAGTCACTAAACCTCTCTGAGCCTCAGTTTCCTCATCTGCCAAGTAGGGACAATCACAGTCTTTATCTGGGAGGGCTGTGTGGACTAACTGGTGAGGAAGAGTGATGAGTACCCAGGTTTGGGAGCAGCACGCAGTGTGCGCTGCTTGTGTTACCTGCCCTCCATTCTCATCCAAACCTCTGATCTCTTCAAAAGGATGAGATGCGTGAACTCATAATAATTTGCTGCAGTTTTTGGAGATTGTAAATGCAGCCAACTGAGTCCCTGTGGAGCTACAGCCAAAGGAAGCCTGGCGGAGCTTTCAGCTCAAGTTCCTTCTTTCCCCAGTCTTCTAGACAGGCACGTTCAAGGGTGCATCTTGCTTCCTGCCAACTGTTTCTCTAAATGAGTCCATGGGCTCCTGCCGGCATTTCTCACAGGAAAGAAACCACGTTTCCCAGCAGTGGGCTCTGTCTTCCTTCTTAACAGATCCCTGTTCTCATTAGGTCTTCCTGATACCTGCAACTGTTTGCCCTGAGAGCCATAAAACTCTTTAAAATGGAGAGTTTGTTGCTTTAAAACCATGAGCAGACGGACACAGAAAACAAACAACGGTTACCAAAGTAGGAGGGGGACGGGGAGGGATATATTGGGAATATGGGATTCAAAGATGCACACTCCCATATATAAATAAACCACGAGGATTTACTGTATACCATAAGGAACTATACTGAGCATCTTGTAATAACCTATAATGGGAAAGAATTTTTAAAAAGGATAACATAAGCACATACAAAAATATATATATATATACACACACATATATATCTGAATCATGTTGATACATACCTGACACTAATGTAATATTGCAAATCAACTATACTTCAGTAAAAACCAACCAAACAGAAAACACCATGAGCAGAGTGTTTACTGAGAGAAGCCTTCACGCTACTACTGTCTGGCAGGGGGTGGCATGGGGTGGGGGTGAACAGGAACACAGGCGAAGGGAGGAGAGGGGGCAGAAGCGGCAGGGGGAGAGAGGATGAGGTGTGGGCAGAGGGTCAGAGAGCTCAGCTGGGCACCCTGAGCAGGGCAGACGGGGCTCACCGAGGCGTCTTCTAGACTACAAGGGACAGGCCTGCGGCCGCACCTCAGCTGACCAAAGTGGGCGGGAGTGGACTGAGGGACAGGCAGTGGGACACAGTCCCCTACGGAAGAGCAGGAAACAGACACGCCTGCCAGGCCACTGGATGAGCCCTTTCTTCCCGCTACAGAGAGACGCGCACCACTCACACCCTCTGCTTATAACAAGTGAATGGAGTTCACTGCATCTGGTGATTTTAATTACCTGCAAGCAAAGTGATTTTACTCCTTTCAATCAGGGGAGCTTTGTGAAAGTATTAACAGTTTCACTCTGAGCACCTTCATTAATGAGGGCTCGGAACCCATCAAAGGAGAAGCAAGAACAATGAGAAGCAGGGCAGAGGGCAGGCTTGTGGGGACCAGGTGCCCAAGTCCGGGAGTCCCTGGGGAGCTCTGCCCTCAGCAGCTTCAAGAACACCCCATGTTCTGGACACTGCTCCTCCGTGGCACGTGGCACGTGGCACAGGGCTGGACACAAGTCTATCCACAATAGGAACATGGGCGGTTCCTGTGCCTCAGGATGCTGTGGAGGACTGGGCCCCAGCTTTCTGTAGCTCTGTCCCTTGGCTGTCTCGGGCAGGGACTCAGCTCCACTCTAGAGAGCTAGATCTCCTTAAGGATGCCTTTGAGGAGCCCACTCTGCTGGGGAAGGTCACCTCTCCCTGGGCTACCCCGTGACCACTCCACCCCCCAACTCCTCTGACTTGTTTCAGCTAATTTGGCACAGTGGTAAGTGGCACCTCCCTTTTTTTGGAGAAAAAAGATGGTTCAGACTAGTACCTTGTTTCCCTGTCCAGAAAAGCAAGCAGAGTCTGGGCACCCATGTCAGCCACAGGGGCTGCAGGTGAGTCCGGGGGTTGGGTGGGGTCGAGAACCAAAAACAGGCTTACTGGACTCATGGGCCCACCGTCCTCCCAGCCACTGGCCCCTTTAACTCCTATGTCATCAGGGAACAGAACCTGAGAGGGACTCCGTGTGCCCAGAAGAGCCAGAGAGCCCTTGCCCTCAGCCTGTTAGTAAGCAGCCAACACTTTCAGGCAGGGGCAAAGTCAACATATTTGAGTTATGGCTGGTCTGACAGCTGCTGAGTTTGTCACACAGATAATTAGATAAACTGCTTGAGCACAGAGATTCAAAATGCGGTGTCATTTAGTGGCTGCTACACGGGGGCCTTGATCTTAATTGAAGGCGCAATAGGGGATAACCTTAAAGAAGTCCCAAATCAACTTATTCTCGCTCCAGTAATTAAACATCTGACTTCTGATTATCATCCAAAGCTCCCCAAGTCTTGGCTGTGGGCTCCACTAAGTGGTGCTAAGCACCCTGAACCAAGGGCCTCCCTTCTCTTCATGCAGGGCGTTTCTTGAGCAGCCTCCTACACAGAAGCTTGGGGAGCAGGACGCTCCATGTCACCCCCAACCCCACCTTCTTCTGCCTCCCTCCTCCCTCAAGTCCCCTCAACTCCTTATGTCATCAGGGAACAGAATCTGAGGAGGATTCCTTATGGATCCACACCTCCTCGGCTGGGACCCTGTGATTTGTGTTGAATGGAGGGCTTCCAGCTAGGCCTTCCCATCCTCTCACTTGGGGTTTAACACATAATCATCAATGTGTGCATTCATCTATGAAATGAATGGAACATCTCCAATAAGCAAAGGATGGAAAGACAAATCACATATCCCCACCCAGGATAGCAGGATATGTACACTAACTCTTGAGAGTCCCGTGGACAGCCAGAAGATCAAATCAGTCAATCCTAAAGGAAATCAATCCTGACTATTCATCGGAAGGATCGATGCTGAAGTTTCAATACTTTGGCTACCTGATGTGAAGAACTGACTCACTGGAAAAGACCCTGATGCTGGGAAAGATTGAAGGCACGAGAAGGATGAGATGGTTGGATGGCATCACTGATACAATGGACATGAATCTGGGCAAACTCTGGGAGATAGTGAAGGGCAGAGAAGCCTGGAGTGCTACAATCCACGGGGTTGCAAACAGTCAGACATGACTTAGCGAGTGAACAACAACAACAACATGCCAGCTAATAAGAAGTTAGAACCAAGGGAGGACACTGCTCTTGCTAGAAGCTCTGACGGTAGCTTGGGACTTAGGCAGGAAATCCCCTGGGCCCTGTAGGTTTATCTCAGTTAAAGGGTGAAGCTAGAAATACTTGATGATGAACTCGTAGACAGGCCATCTTTTCCAGCCCATGGCACACCCCTCCCAGCTTCCTGGGGTGGTGATGAATGAGGAGGTCTCCTCAAGGCCATCCCTGGGTGGGGGTGCTGAAAACTAGAAAGAAAACACGGCATGGTGGCTAAGAGTTTGGGTTTTCAGTGCTGACAAGACCCCACTTGGAGGATATGTCTCTTTACCTCTTGGATGTCTCTCACTTTCTCTATTCTGCTCCAGCAGCCTCGGCCCCCTTTTGATCCCCAAATGTTCCAGGAGAGCATCCACATCAGGGTTTGTGTACTGGCTATTCCTTCTGCTGGGATGCTCTTTCCCTGGATATGCAAATACCTTGCTCCCTAACCTCCCAGCCTCCTCCAGGCCTTTGCTCAAAACTCACTTCTCATGTTAGATTCTATAACTTATTTCCCTGTCTTCTTCTCTGTTGCACATGTCACCACCTAAGACACCTTATCTCTTGCTTACTGACCCCCTCACAAAACTGTATGCACTGCGAGGGCAGGAATCCTGTCTGTCTGTGTATTGCTGTATTCTCAGTGCTCAGAGAAAATGTGACTCATAAGAAGTGAATGTTCTCTGAATGAATGGAAGGAAGAGTTCAAGCAGCAGAGCAACGTGGCCAGAGTTACCTCTTGGAGGGGTCACTCTTAAAGCCACATGGAAGATGGGTTTGAAGAAGTTTCTGACCAGGAGCCAGGACAGGGGGTCTGGGAAGAGTCAGAAGGGCTGGGGCTGGCAGGACCAGGAAGAGTGACGATAGCACTGTCGGGGGAATGTAGTAAGACGAGGCCTGGAAAGCACTACCTGGGCTTGGAATTTACAAGGGCAGAGTGATCTTGGTGGGGACAGGAGCCAGGTGCAGACCCTGGTGGGCAGAGTGTGGGGGGAGCTGGGGACGTGGAGGCAGCTAGCACAGGCAAGGCTTTGGGTGACTGGGAGAGAGGGTAAGGGAGAGGAGAAATGGTACCGTAGGGATGCCGGGATAAAGCCGGCTCTGCTTGGCTTTGGCATGAGAACGTGTGAGCCTGTCAGTGGACACAGAGGAGGAGCGGGTGGAATAAGGAGCGGGTGCTGGGAAAGAACAGGGAACACTGTAGTGGCCTCAGAGACTGCAACTTGTTTCCATAAGTGAAATCAATGCAGTGCGAGACTTTCTCAGCTCAATAATTTATTAGCAATTTTTAATTACTGAAATGTAATTAATTCATCCAAAGTGTGGCAGTTCTGTGAAGCACACCACAAATGCCAAACTGATAGCAGACTTGCACACTTGCAGGGTGCTCACACTAGGACTTGCATAGAATCTAGAGTAAATATCCAGAGAAGACATATGTGTAAGTTATGTTTCTTGATCCTGGAAGCAGATACTATAAATAGGATGACTGGGACCCAAGGGCCATTGTGCTGGGAGGCTATTGGTGATGCTTTGATGCTGGCAGAACCTATGCGGGAGGCTGCAAGGAGGAGATGGTCCATGAAGACTCCCATTGGTCCTTGAGGTCTTGGGGATGTCTCTGGCTACAGCATGGCCACACAATGGCCCAGAGAATAGGGGTGCTGCAGATGCGACTCCGACCATTCTTTCGGCTGTTAGTTCTGTGAAGTCAGGCCTCCAGTCCTGACCCTCAGGTCCTGCACAGCCTGGCCACCCAGCGGACATTCAACAATGTCTCTATCTCTTCAATAAGCAGTGCTGGGAAAGTTGGAGAGCTGCATGTAAATCAATGAAGCTAGAACACACCCTTACACCATACACAAAAATAAACTCAAAATGGCTTAAAGACTTAAAAATAAGACATGACACCATAAAACTTCTAGACGAGAACACAGGCAAAATGTTCTCTACCATAAATTGTATCAGCGTTTTTTTAGGTCAGTCTCCCAAGGCAATACAAATAAAAGCAAAAATAAACAAATGGGACCTAGTCCAACGTATAAACTTTTGCACAGCGAAGGAAACCATAATCAAAGTGAAAGACAACCTATGGAATGGGAGAAAATATTTGCAAATAATGCAACTAACAAGGGCTTAATTTCCAAAGTATACACACAGCTCCTACAATTCAATCACAAAAACCCCAAACAATCCAATTGAAAGATGGGCAGAAGACTTAAATAAACATTTCTCCAAAGAAGACATACAGACGGCCAATAGGCACATGAAAAGATGCTCATCATCGCTAATCAGTAGAGAAAGGCAAATCAAAACTACAATGAGGTAGCCCCTCATACCAGTCAGAATGGCCGTCACTAAAAAGCTGATGAAAAATAAATTCTGGAGAGTGTGTGGAGAAAAGGGAACCCTTTCACACTATTGGTGGGAATGTAAATTGGTTCAGTCACTACAGAAAACAGTATGGAGGTTCCTCAAAAAAACTAAAAATTGAGCTACCATGTAATCTAGTAATCCCACTCCTTGGTGTATACTCAGACTACACTAAATTTAAAAAGACAAATCCATCCCTATGTTCACTGCAGCACTATTTACAATAGCCAAGACATGGCAACCACCTAAATGTCCATCAGCAGATAAACGAATAAATGTACATGCATCTATGACACACACAATGGAATATTACTCAGTCATCAAAAAGAGTGAAATAATGCCATCTGAGGGAGCCTGGATGGACCTAGAGATTATCATACTAAGCGAAGTAAATCAGAAACAAAAAGACAAATACCATATGATGTCACTTACAAGTGGAATCTAAAATACTACACAAATGAGTATCTATGGAGCAAAAACAGATCCACAGATACAGAGGACAGATTTGTGGTTGCCAAAGGGACGAGTGGGCCCTGGTGGCTCAGCTGGTAAAGAATCCAGCGGTAATGTGGGAGACCTGGGTTCAATCCCTGGGTTGGGAAGATCCCTTGGAGAAGGGAACGGCTACCCACTCCAGTATTCTGGTCTGGAGAATTCCATGGACTGTATAATCCATGGGGCTGCAAAGAGTCGAACACAACTGAGTGACTTTCACTTCACTTCAAAGAGGCGAGGGGTTGGGAGTTTGGTATTTAGCAGATGCAAACTATCATGTATAGGACGGCTAAACAACAAGGTCTTACTGTATGGCACAGGGAACTATATCCAACATCCTGTGATAAACCATAATGGAAAAGAATACACATGTATAACTGAGTCATTTTGCTATACACACAACATTGTAAATCAACTATACTTCAATAAAATTAAAAACAAACCAACATCTATGAGTGAGACAGCTTGGTGGAAAATGGCCACATTCCCCTGTGTGGAGCTCACAGGGAAGGCCAGGGAGGGTACAGAGATTCCTTTGCCAGGCCTGGGGAAGTAGCAGTGGCCTTTGACAGAATGCAGGTGGGGTCAGGAGTAGAAGGGCAATTGGAAGAGACTGGAAACAGGAAGGGGGTTAGGAGGAAGTGGAGGCCAGAGCATGCTAAAGGAGGGCACACCCAGAGGCTCTGATTTTCGTCTCTGGGCCCCTATGGCAGCTGCTGAGTTTCCCTCTCTTTCCTTAGGGGAGAGGAAGTGGCTGGTACTCTGGTGTGGGGAGGGGCTGTGAGTTCAGGATAACTCAGCCGGCTTTTCTGGAGAAGCTCCCAGCTGGGCCTCTTACTGACCTGCACAGCCAGGAGGCCCAGCCCAGCAGAGGGGCCTTGCCCACTGACCATGGCGCCTGAGTCCTCCCTCCACAAAGTCTCCTGGGGGAAAAGGAAAAGGCAGTCTCACCTACTGTGAACATGACTTGCTGGGACTGAATTAAAAACAGCCCCAAAGTTGGGGGTGATCATGAAGGGTGGGCTACAGCAGCAGAGCCCAAGGACTAGGGGCCTCGCTGGGGCTCTGGGTCCCCACGTGGGGAAATGGGAAGGTTGGACTATTTTATCTGACAACTACCTAGGTTGGCACACAAGCCTATCTTTTACCCTCTTGCCTCCATTCCTCCATAGTCTCAATCATCAACCCCAGCTCCCTGTCAGGACCTGCATTTTAATCACTTGCTCCGTCCTGAGAGTCTGCATGGATTACCACTTCATGTCTGCACCCTATGAAGCCCTTATTCACTCTTCAAGATTCATCTCAGTTGTCTTTTCTCCAGCTCCCTCCCTAGACACTCCCCTTTTCATCCTCAGGTGGACCAATCCTTCCCTCGGCTGGCAGTTCCCGAAAGCCTTTCATGCATTCCAGAACCTTCCTCTAAACCTGGAATCAGGAGTTCTTGGTTCTTCTCTTCCACCTCTATAAGCTTACCAGGTGAACTTGGATGACTCGCTACATCTCTTTTCAAAAAGTAAGGCAGTTGTAAAAGGTTTTGGAATTTTGATCATAATTCCAGTCATTCCTTAAATAAACATGGAGGACAAATGTTCTTCTCTCCCCTTGATCACAGGACATTCACACCCTTGACGTCTAAGCCCATATCGAGTGTAATCACACGTGAGCAGGGCTCCTAGAGCCTCCTGCATCGGTCCCTTGACCGTGCCCCGATGTTTGCCATGACATCACCATTATCCTGAGTGATGCTGATACTGCTTAGAGAAGAGCACGCGTGATGACGTGCCTAGCACTGCTCATTTTATGCTCGTGACATTCTATGAGGTAGGCATTATCATCATCCCATCTTACAGACGTAGTGAGACAGACAGAGCGAGTGTTTTCTCCAAGGCAGCGTGGAATGGTCCCATGGCTGGCCTCAAGCTGATGCCTCCGGTCCTGTGCCACCTGCTCCCTCAGTGTGGGCCTCCCCATGATGCTTCCTCGGGCCCCAGCATTTCCCTGTTGTAGGGACCACTCCAGCAGCGTGAAACCAAATCCCTAGGATGTCTGCCCCCACCATAGGCCAGTGCCCGCTGCCCCCACACCTGGGGAAGCGGAAAGTCTGCCTGAGGCCGGGCCGACACACAGCTGGGAATAAGAGTATCTCTCCCTGGCAGGGCAGGGAAGTGCGGAAATGCCCTGGAGGCATGGGACTCAATTTATATTCCTAAAGGTGTAAGATGCTAAAGTAACAACAACATCTAAATACCCTAAAGAAGAAAAAAAGTCTTTGGCAACAAGTTGTATCTGCTCTGCTAACTTGTAACAGAAGGTTGAGTTTTTATTCCTGTGTTCAGTAACACTTCAGAAAAAAAAAAAAAGGTTTGCTAGTGAGCCTATAGTATGTTTAACTTTCAAAATAAAGTGGCAATTATTTCCTCTGATTTCATGAGTCTGGGAATTCCCCTCTGAAGCACCAACGTGCAATTACAAATGCCATGTGGGATGAGGAAGCTTAAGGGTCTGTTCAGAACTGAACCTCTAACAGGCTCCTTTCTTCCATAATTTCATGGTTTGTTTAGAAAACTGCCTAACTACGACATTGTATCATCTGAAGTAATACAAGACTGGCGTGCTGCGTGATGGCTGAGAGGCAAGCTCCTCTTCTCCAGCAGCATAGGAGATAAAGCATGAACTCAGAACTGAGTCAGAAAAATCATTTTAAAAGTGCCAACTAGTACACAAATAGGAATGCCATGTCACAAGATAACTTCAGACACAAACTCTAGAAGAAGTTAAAGGTACAGAGAAATCTACCCACTGTCTTAGTGTTCACTGGAGGTATTTGGTGCTGAGGACAAATGTGACTAATTCTGCCCAGAGGAGAGAGAGAGACAGTATCCCACCTCCTTCATCCCCCTGACTTTTCACATGTCAGGAGAGCTGGTATGGAAGCTGCCAATGGCCTCTGAGACAAGGCTGCAGAGTTCAATTTTGATTTTCTCACCAGTGAATGATCCCTAAATGATATTGTATCTCATTCTGTATTCACACAGTATTCCATTGCCATAGCAACTAGAATGTGTTACCACAAGTTTTCTTGTACGTGGTCTTTGAATGCTGACTCTCCTTTCTTGCACAGCAGTAAGCACCGTGTGACCCCAGGTGGTACCCCCAAGAAGACACCCCCCAAACAAGGGTGCAGGGAGGGGCTCTGGTGGCAGAGCGACTGCTCTGAACTGCGGTGGCCCGGCCTGGAAGTCCACATCCTCCTTGCTCCACACACTCCAACCCCATAAGGACCATCCTAATATAGTGACTTCTGCGGGTAGAGAAAACGTCAGAGAATGAAGCCGTAACTTCTCTTTTTAAAGTCTGGTGGGAAAAGAGAATGAAACATGAAGGATTTTATAATTTTTGTTCAGACAGGTAGAAAGGTATGTTCAAGTTTCCTGGATCAATAACTCCCTGGACATTTGGGACAGAGACACATTGTCATCCTTGGAGCTCAAGACAGCATTAAACACTCTGCTGCCATCTTGGGGTGAGGACTGTAGGAAGCTGTCCTCTATACCCACCCTCCTTCCCCTCAAGAATCCCATCCTGCCTCCCTCTAGCACTCTGTCCATCCATTACCTCCTGCTCCCTGTGAAACCCATGGTTCTGGCAAAGATGGAGGTTCTCCCCCAAAGCATCCTCCTCGGGCTTGCCTGCTTCCAGGGCCACCGGGACTGCTTGCTGGGTATTCCCTATGGAAACACTAGGGGAGGAGAAGCCAGCTGGCCCTCCTGCCTCCAGGGACTGGAGCTGATGCTGAACCAGAGGCAGTGAAGGCTTCTCTGTGGGATTCAGAGCGAGGGGATGAGGTCTGCAGAAAGAGGAACCCTAGCTGCAGGTGGACATCTCCAGGATAGCTTGACTCAGCACCTCCCACCTCCACTCTCCATCTACCAGCAAGCTGTCCATGCCCAGGACCTGCCGGGCAGGAGTGCTTGTTCCTGCTTCTGCATCCCCCTCACTGCTCGTGCGTCTCCCTGCTCCAGGCCTGAGGCCACCATGAATTCAATAAATGATGACAACAGGTGTCATTAATACCCGACATGTGTAATGTACCTGGCCCATGCTAAGTGGTTTCTGTGCTGCATCTTATTTCCTTTTCTCCACAGAGCAGGTGGAGACTGCCAGCAGCCCCTTTCTACAGCTGAGCAAAAGGCCCAGAGAGGTGGAGTCACACACTCAAGGTCACACAGCTGGCCTGCAAACCCAGGTCCCTCTGGGACCTTGCAGGCACCTCTCTCCATTGAAAAAGGATCGTTTGGAGATCGGCGCTGCCACGGTGAGTGGGTGGGATTTCACAACACCAGTGAAAACCCCATTGAATCAGAAGGATTTGGTGGATAAATTCAATCAGCGTGAAGCAGAACCGAGACCTAATCTGCTCGCCCCTTCCCAACTCTCCGTCACCCCTCATCGCAGCAGGTTCTGTGGTGGTTGACTTTCCCTCGCGTGAAATGAGAAATGCTGTTTGAATAACAGATGGTGAGGGAGGCCGTGCACACTCTGGTGTAGAAATAAAAACCTTTAGAAAGATGCTGCTGCTGCAAAGTTGCTTCAGTTGTGTCTGACTCTGTGCGACCCCATAGATGCAGTCTGGGGGAATACTGGAAACTGAGGAATGGAACGTCAATCTGTAAAATGCACCATGACCAATAAACCTGGAGCAAGTGGCCAAGTGTTTTTAGTGCTCACGGCTGCCGAGGCACAGGCAGGCCTGGACTGGGCAGGGCTTCCAGGCCTCCGACATTTTTCCTGTGCTTGTTTTGGTTTGATTTCCATATTGGGCCTCGTGATTTCTGAAGTGCCTCAGCATTCATGTCACAAGCACACCCATGAAAGGGTCCAAGACTCCTTCCATCACAGGATAAACTCAACAGTCCAGAGACCCACCTGCTCCAGGAACCCCTGCCAGGGCCCGTGGGCGAGGAGGGAAAGCTACCTTCTCTAGGGTTACAGGAGGCCCATAAGACTTGGGTTCCTGCATCGTGACTTCTCCTGCCACACGGACCTGATGCCTGGGAGAGTGAGGCCTGAGCTTGGCCCTTCCCTCCTGGAGCCCAGGCCCCCAGCTGTGGCCACACAAAAGTCCCTTTCTGTCAGCGTCACAGGAACTTACTGGCAGCGGGGCTCCATCCCAGCTTTCTCCTCCCCTCCTGGCCCTGCCCCACAGCAGGTCTGGGACCTCACACAGGCCTACGTGGGCTCCCCTCCACCTCCAAGACCCCACAGCTCAGGCCAGAGGACCTGTTCCCACCCGCATACAAGCTGCTTCTGCTGTCTCACATCACCTAGATTATTCACGTGTGGCCATCTGGGCTCAGCATCACAAATACTTCTACAGCCTCGGACATGCACCATTCATCGCAGCCAGGGAGACACAGAAATTTGTGGCCTAACTCTCATGTCCTGGAACATCTGTGAGCTGTTGACACCTTCTTGGTGTCAACAAGGTCTTGAGCCACATGTTAGTAAGATGATATTCCTGTACGAAGAGCCACAGGTCTTGCCCCTGAGGCTCTTACCCTCTGCCAGGAGCTGGCACTGCTCTTCTCACTCAAGGACAGGGCATGAACACTTTGGCCCCCTCCTCCATGGAGATGGTCTGACGTCCATGCAGGACCTTCCTTATCTTGCTCTCAGGTGCTCTAGACAGGCCAGGCAACCACTCTAGGCCAGAGCTGCAGTGACTGCTATGCTGGGAACCTCTGTCCTGGGGTGGGGAGGGGCCCATCTGACTACTTTCTATGCACAGAGTGACCTTCTGATTCATGAGACATAGTCCAGAGGGGTCAGTGTGCTCCCTGCCACAACCTGGCAGGACCCACCCTGCGAGAGAGACCTGGGCAGTGTCTTTCAGCCTGGACCCTATGGACATGGGCTCTGCACCAGCCCAGACTTCCTGGGCCCTTCCTCAAGGGCAGGGGCCTCTGGAGGTGGACGCAAATGCTCAGGCAGCACTGAAACACTGCTACTGCTTTTAAGGCTCCAATCTTCCTCTTTCTCTATTTTTTAAAAACACATTTAACCTGTAGACTCAGCACCCAGGTCATTTGTCAGAAAGGCATTAGAGGATCTACGACAAAACCCACAAGCACAGAGGCACGGAGCCATCTTCCTACCTTTAAGGAAGCAGTCCTTGCTGCGGACCATGACGATCTTCTTCCCCAGCAGGCAGGCAGTGCGGTGGAGCTCACAGTGGTTTTCGTACACCCTCCCGTCTGAGCCGCACACGGGCACGTAGCTGGGCCGGCAGGCCTCCAGGCATCGGCACTCGGGCTCTCCCGTCTCCCTGCTGAGCGTACACCTGCTCCCGCGGCCGCACAACTTCTTCCCGCAGGAGGCTGGCAGCTCGTCGTGGCTGGAAAGTCCTGCGAGGCACACACACACAGAGGGTCAGCCGCCAGCACTCGGGGGCACGGGCCACCTGCATGGCTCTCTCAGGCTGTGTTGGCCAGAGTCTGTGACGCCGAGGCATCGGGGCTCAGGCGCCCCATGGAGCCCCTGCCCCTCCAATGGGCAGTGGACAGGAGGCTACAAGCAATGCCCTGTCATGTAGAGCCCAGGTTTTATGTCTGGCTCCCATCAAACATCTCAGACACAACCCCTGCCCATCCTGGGAGGGAGGAGTAAACAGAGGGCCATGCGGAGGTGGTGAGGTACCAGTGGACCCTGCTGACTGACAGGCGGAGGGCTTGCCAAGGGATGGGGGCTTGAGCCAAGGTTCTTGTAACCACCATGCAGCGAGCATTTGCCTGCCTTAGGGAGGAGACCTGGCACAAGGAGGGGTTTTGTGCAGGAGTCGGGGTGGGAAGTAAGGGGTAGCAAGATGTGGGTCCATCTTGCTAGATTCAGAGAGCCAAGTGGAACTTCAGTCTGATATGTTAGGCACTGGGGAGCCATGGTGGAGACTAGTGAGTAACAGTGGAGTAAGGAGAAAGTGGTTCTCTAAGTGTTTAGGAACGGGGGCAGCCAAGGCAGGGAGGTCAGAGGTTGACCATTTCCTCTGGAAAGAGTACGGTTCTCCAAGACACAGGAGCAGTGGCAGCACCGGCACTCCACTGCTCAGCCCTTCCTTGGAGGCTCAGAACGTAAAGAATCTGCCTGCAATGCGGGAGACCTGGGTTCAATCCCTGGGTTGGGAAGGTCCCCTGGAGGAGGGAACAGCTACCCACTCTAGTATTCTTGCCTGGAGAATTCCATGGACAGAAGGGCCTGGCGGACTACAGTCCATGGGTAGCCAAGAGTCAGACACGACTGAGTGACTAACAGTAACAACAGTCCTTCTGGCATAATACTACAGCCTGTGTCCATGGGCAGGAGGGCTGAGATCATGGAAACTGCAGCTGCCATGGTGCTGTGTGTCTCCTGTACCCAACATACACCCATGATGATGTCAGGCAGTGGTGTCCCGAGCTCACACGCCAGAGCAGTGGGGCAGAGTGGTTTCTTGCTGAAAAGGCTCACTTACATGGACGCTTAAATAAGCATCCGTCACCTACAGGACATTCCTCAGGAGCCCAGAAAACTGGATGATGGTCCCATGGCATTAATGGCAACAGATAGGAAATTGAGAATTATAAAGGGATATCAAAACACAAATAATTGAAACATGTATACAGATTTTATGGCCACAGAAGTCTTTGCTTTTAAGTTTTAATTAAATTTTCTTCAAAATATTGGCAAGACAGAATGGCCCTGGCAGTCAAGACTGAACTTTCAGCCTCAACTCCTACTCTATGGGATTAAAATGCCTAAGAAAAAAAAAAGAAAAACTTGTTTTTGGTTAAGTCTGCTTTTCATCATTATAGATTTGAAAGGAAAAAAATCAGTTATCAGTAGATTAACTGCTTGATTCAATAACTCATTTAAATTCTTCCAGCCTTGGAAAGCTAAGAAATATTGACTTTTTCTTGAATCATAATAAACTAGAAGGTCAAAATATCTCTTAGCAGTATAAAAGTACAGATCCTAAGTGGGCGTGTGAATCTCCTTTTATCCACTTTGCTAATTGTTGGCGTGTCACTGCAAAGACTCAGTGGCATTCATGGGCCCCCACTCGCCCTGCTGGCAAGGCTGACGGGCAGAGGAAGCCAGGTTGCTGGCTCGACAGTGGGAGGCTCTGGGCTGGAGGCCCCCCACCCACAATGTTTATGGCTGCTTTGCCATGGAGCCTGTTTGATTAGCAAAATTCTCCTGGGTTACCCGGGAAAGTGCTGGCAGCTACTAGAAGAAACTAACAGGCTCTAAAAATATCATCCTTTGTTTCTTTCCAAGATAATGATGCCTTTGTAACACTATTTTCCTCAACTTTCCCATGTGATATGAAGGACACCCACTAGTGGCTCCATTTAAGAAACTGAGCCCAGCTTTCTGAGCCTCTGGTCTCACAGTGCCTGCTTTGGGGGCTTTGCCCTGGCTGGGCTGCCCACGCAAACAGGCTATGCCCTCTCTCTGGGTACCTCAGCCTCAGTGTACCCCTGGGGCCCATTTCTGCTGCCCCTGCCAGTCAGAGTGCCCCTCTCTGAATCCCCTAAGCCCAGGAGGGCCTGCCTGACTTGCCGGGAACCAGCGTGAGGAATCCCGCCCATGACAAGGTCATGAGGAAGGAAGCTGACATACGCAAGGTCGTGATCAGACTTCAGGCGTCCCCCTGGAATTTCCTGAGCATGTTCCCCCAACAAAAAAATAAGAATCTGCCGGCCTTTGTACTCTGCTTTTCCACTCTTCTGATATTCTCTGGAAAAAGTCAACTCAGGGCTTTAGTCTTCTGCATTTGAAAGGGATGTTTCAGTTAAACCCCCTCTGATTGCTCTCTAGCTTGCCTAACAGGTTCCCCTGGACCTCTTACAGCTTGTGAATTGCTTACTGCCCCCCAACCGCAAGAGGCACAAAGCGGAAAAGCATCTTAAAGATACAGACCCTTTTCTAAAGAGTTAAAAATTATATTGGTGATGGGATTTCACTGTTGACTCAATGATTGCTGCCAGGCCTCCATATTCTTTATCTTTTAGGCACCTGGGAGGATGTTAATCAATGTAAACGGGATATGGAAAAAGGTATATAGTAGTTCTGATGTTAGCAACACTAGACTTTTGAGTTAATTACTTCTCTTTGCACTTCTCTTATGTCCTCGCTATGTAAGAATGTAACTTTATTTAGTACTTTCTGAGAGTGGCACCAAACCTTGGGAAGATCAACACAAATAAGTCTTCTGGTTGACAAACCCTTATCAGAAAAAAGGCTGTAAAATGTTAATTGGCCCTTTTTGGCCAGAAGATGATGTAAATCACCTAAGACTTGTGTGTACAATTAGGTATGCAGAGAGAAAAGCCTGGTTTTGATAAGAGTCTGGGCTGCTAACACCGCATAATTTTGTATTACCCATTGATCTCTATGTACAATCTAAAAGGTATATAAGGCCTTCTAAACAATAGGAGCCGGAGCCAGTCGCTGGACTGGTTTCCCCGCGTCTCTCTCTCTTTCTTTTTCCTTTTCCTCTTTACTTTAATTTCAGGCTGAATTCCCATCTGGGGCGAGGAGGCTCGCCAAGTCTACTTACTTGCCCTGGCTGTTAAGACCCGCGTGAAAGGGAGCCTAAGGCGAGGCACCCTTAGATATTCAAGCGAGCGCCGGTGGCCCAACGTAGATGGTGCAAGTTCCTTGTCTGGAATTTCATTGGTCTTCCACGTAATCCAAGTTATTCAGCCCTCTTTCTCCACTTAATTTTCCTACTATACTATTGTTTCTTAATCTAATCTTATACTAATAAACAAATAAGTCTTTCCTCGCCAATGCCATCCACACTTCGAATTCCCTGGATCCACCCGGGGCTGGACGCCGGCACCGACTCTCTGGCCTCAGGAGATGCCCAGGGTACAGAGCCTTTGTCTTCTTGCCCTTGCCCCCATCACTGACTCAGGATTTGTGAAATACAATAGTTTTCAAAACTGTCCTCCCTGACTCTGTTTAACCTCCAGGCTAGAAGCTGGGATGGGAGGGTAGAGGGGCCCGTATGCAGTGATCTGCTCAGGGCTGTATCTCTCTTGCTTTCTCCAAGTGGGGAGCTGGAGGGATGACAGTACGAAGGGGAAGCAACTGTCTGTAGAGATGGGCCTTCGCTGGGGTACAGGGGCTGGAACCAGGAGGGGCAGAGCAGGAAGGCCCTTCGGAGACCACCTCAGTTCAGTTCAGTCGCTCAGTCATGTCCAACTCTTTGTGACCCCATGAACTGCAGCACGCCAGGCCTCCCTGTCCATCACCAACTCCCGCAGTTCACTCAAAATCACGTCCATCGAGTCGGTGATGCCATCCAGCCATCTCATGCTCGGTCGTCCCCTTCTCCTCCTGCCCCCAATCCCTCCTAGCATCAGAGTCTTTTCCAATGAGTCAACTCTTCACATGAAGTGGCCAAAGTACTGGAGCTTCAGCTTTAGCATCGTTCCTTCCAAAGAACACCCAGGACTGATCTCCTTCAGAATGGACTGGTTGGATCTCCTTGCAGTCCAAGGGACTCTCAAGAGTCTTCTCCAACACCACAGTTCAAAAGCATCAATTCTTCGGCGCTCAGCTTTCTTCACAGTCCAACTCTCACATCCATACATGACTACTGGAAAAACAATAGCCTTGACTAGACAGACCTTTGTTGGCAAAGTAACGTCTCTGCTTTTGAATATGCTATCTACATTGGTCATAACTTTTCTTCCAAGGAGTAAGCGTCTTTTAATTTCATGGCTGCAGTCACCATCTGCAGTGATTTTGGAGCCTAAAAAAAGCTCGACACTGCTTCCACTGTTTCCCCATCTATTTCCCATGAAGTGATGGGACCAGATGCCATGATCTTCGTTTTCTGAATGTTGAGCTTTAAGCCAACTTTTTCACTCTCCTCTTTCACTTTTATCAAGAGGCTTTTTAGTTCCTCTTCATTTTCTGCCATAAGGGTGGTGTCATCTGCATATCTGAGGTTATTGATATTTCTCCCGGCAATCTTTATTCCAGCTTGTGCTTCTTCCAGCCCAGCGCTTCTCATGATGTACTCTGCATATGAGTTAAATAAGCAGGGTGACAATATACAGCCTTGACGTACTCCTTTTCCTACCACCTAGTCCAGTGCAAACATCAAAGGAAGGGCCAGTTGGCATGGGCAGGTGCAGGGAGAATCCCCTCTACCTGAGCCTTGCCCTCTGAGATGTCCACAGCCCAGGCTGCAGCCAGAGCCTCTGAGGAGCAAGCAGCGCTGCACTGCCCAGGTCTGATCGTCCTGCCACTGTGGCTCTGGGGGCCTCTCCCAAGCTGTGCTCTGAGGGGCCAGTATCAAGAAAACACTCGTGCTGACCTGTGCTCACCCAAGTTGCCAAGAACACCTCAGGTTCTCTCCGACATGGAAATGGGCTGTTGGCACATATATGATCCCTAATGATTTGCAATGAGGACAAAAGTCCCTTGAAAGCCCTGCACCGCCCTTCCCAGTCTGTGGCCGGCAGGCCCACAGAGAGCTGAGAAGGCTGTGCACAGGGGTGCAGGGGCCCCGGCCCTGCCACTGAGACACCTGCCAAGTGTGGTTTCAGAAACGAGCCCCTTGTCACCACTTCCTCCTTGTTATTAAAACGGAATGAATTCCCCACTCCTACCAGGACGATGATAAACCAGTAATGGGAAAGGTAACCAAGTGAGACTGCCAGCAACTGCCTACGCTATTTATGGGTACGACCACGATGCCTGGAAAAGATATAATGCGCTTAATTTATAGTCATAAAGAAAGTCATTTACCCAGGTTAGAAACCGATCATCTCACCAAATAAGTGCTTTTCAACACTAATTAAATTTACTGAACACAGTCAGACATGGGAATTGTTACATGAAAGTTATGGTGGCAGAAGAAACAAGTCCATCTGTACCAGTCAGTGCTAAAGCCTCCCTCTGAGATTCAAATGAGGATTCTCCACGTGACTGCCCCAGACCAGGAACTGCTACCTCAGGGCATAGGTGGAGGCAGTGGAGGATAGCAGTGGTCAGACAAGCCACCCAACCCGAGGGGAGGGATCAGAGGGAGCAAGCCTTCCCCATTCACCCGGAGCAGGAAGCCTTTCTTGTTTTGTCACCATTGACCGCAGGGCAGAACACAGACAATTTGGCTCTTTTGCTTCCAAACTCTGACTTAGTCTCTAACTGATTCCTTGCGCAGGGCACGGCAAGGAGCAGGCAACCTCTCCGAGCAGGAAATGGCCCGAATGGCACAGGAGGGGAAACCCCTTAGTGTTCCACTCTGGGATGCTCACTGCCTTCGGGTACATTGCCCAGTGCGGTGTTCCGGCTGAGAACTCAGCCTCGGCTCGCCCTCTGAGGAAGCCCCTCCCCTCATATGGCCTGTGGAGGTCATTCTCGGTCTCTCTATAAGCAGTACTGCCTCAGTCCCCTGGGGAAGGGCTTGAGCTGAAATCCCCACTACCTGGCCCCACCCCACCCCAAAGCCCTAGTGAGGTGATGGCGTGGTTCTATGGTGGCTGCAGAATCATGAGTCATGTACAGATGTGAGAGCTGGACAGTAAAAAAAAGAAAAAAAGGCTGTATACTGAAGAATTCTTGCCTTTGAACTGTGGTGTTAGAGAAGACTCTTGAGAGTCCCTTGGACTGCAAGCAGATCAAACCAGTCAATCCTAAAGGAAATCAACCCTAAATATTCTCGAAAGCACTGATGCTGAAACTGAAGTTCCAGTACTTTGGCCACCTGATGCAAAGAGCTGACTCACTGGAAAAGACCCTGATGCTGGGAAAGATTGAGGGCAAGAGGAGAAGGGGGATAACAGAGGACGAGATGGTTGGATGGCATCACCGACTCAATGGACATGAGTTTGAGCAAACTCTGGGAGATAGTGAAGGACAGGGAAGCCTGGCGTGCTGCAGTCCATGGGGTCACAAAGAGTTGGACATGACTGAATGAGTGAACAACAACGGTGGCTGCACACTCTGCAGGGCCCAAGACAGGCCAAGGAGAGTGAGATGTGGACACTGGAGGTGAGAGGCAGCACATGCAGTTCCAAGAACTGGCCACCCTGACTGCTGATGGCCTCACTGCTGCCTGCCCTGAACTCCTGTCTGTCACTGAAGTGGTCTCTGGTTTCTGCAGACAGAATGTATTTGTACAGGGATGAAGGGCCCACCTGTCAGCAGACATAGGCATGCACAGATTATATGTGTTACTTTCTGTGCATCGATAGGGATCCAGCAGGGAGCTGAAGCCTGTATCTTGTGCTGTGGGCAGGTTTTTTAAAGACCTAGAGTGAGGGCTTGCATTTGAAAGTGTGTGTGTAGAGGAGCAGTGATGTGGGCTGTATCAGCTGGAGCTGGGTAATGGTCACAGTACTTGACCACATCTTCCCTGACAACTCAACCTTAGACATGCCCAACATGGTCTGGAGACAGGGTGTCTGGTAAACTTTGAATATGTCATTACAGAAGACACCCAAGTGCCTTGGAAGTGGTTGCAGAATTCAGGTTTGTATGAGAGCCAGGCAGAGACCCAGGTCTACAGCCAGTGCAGTTTTTACACACTGTGTGGAGTTGGGGGTAACAACCAGGCACTTCAGGAGTGCTTGCCAGCCAGCCCTCCATCCACCCATTCATCCAGTCAATATTTATGGAGCACCTGCCATGGGCCACCATTCTAGGACGCTATCCTAGGTACCAGGGACACAGGCAGATGGGGGCCCTGGCTTCAGTTCACTGATATCACAGAAAGACGCACAAGAATGTGAACAAGTGAACACACACGAGCAAATGTGGGCTGGAGAAAAGGGCAGGAAGGAGTTAAACAGGGCACTGCAGTGGGCCGGCTTCTGTCTGGAGGTCAGGGAAGAGAGGAGGTGAGAGTGGACCTGAGATCTGAAAGGTCTGAGATCTGGCAGAGCCCCAGACCCCGGACAGCACAGCAGCTTGGGGTGCCAGAGCCCGGGGTACAGAACAAAGCGGGAGAGGCACCAGGGTCAGGCCTGGATTGCTTCCGGGCAGATCTCACAGGGCAGAACCAGTCTGTAGAGTCAAATTTGCTGTTTGCCCATCTGTATCCCCAGGGAAGTGGGGTGACTCTGGCTCCCTGAAAGCTTCAGTCAGCTTGTGGGAACTCAGTGTTGGAGGGGGGCCCCCTCTCCTGGGTTCAGCATCACCTGCTCCACACCTGGTCAAAAGGCCTGTCCTCCAATACCCGCCCCCGCCCCCTCACCCCCGACCCCATCCCAGGCACCATTCCTAATATTTACACGAGCTTATCTAATCCTCACCTAGCCCTTGTAACAGCCCTCTGGGGTAGATGCACTGACCTCACTCTGAATGTGGCATGTACATCTGCCCACTTGACAGACTGGGAAATATGAGTCCTGCAGTGACATGCCGATGGTCAGACAGCAAGTAGACTTTAGGTGTTGGAGCCTAGATTTGAATGAGTCTCACCCCAAATCTCTCAGACCTGGAATAATAAGCTCAGCCAGAAATATGAGTTCCCTCAAGGAACCCAGGCCAGAAGGGTTCAGATGTCTAGTCTGGGCTTCTCCAACATCAGGACACACACAGACGTCAGCACTCCTGGCCAGCAGGATCTCTGCTGTTCACACATCCCAAGAATACGCAGCCTCGAGGCCAATTTAGCAACTTTTCTGAGGGCTATAGGCTTACAGCATCACAGGAGAAAGTCCTGCTTGGATCTTAGAACATGGAATTCTAAACCCGAACGTCGCACGCATGGACACCTGGCCCACAACCCCCTCCTTCCATTATGATATCTCTCAGCCTCAGTGGCCCCCTGTCCCCCTCTTCTGGCCTTTTCCCCTGAAATTGTTAAGGTGACTGCTGGGCAGACATGATGTCCCCTCAGTGACCACACAGCGCGTCCTATGCCCAGACCACTGTGTGCTTCATGAAGAAGAAGTTTGACCAGCTTGGAAACACTTGACCAATGTTCCAGCTTCCAAAGCTTAATAGAAACGTATGGCTACCCATCGCTGGAAGGTAATGCTACTTGTTCTGTGTGTGGCTCACAGAGACTAAACTAAGGTCTGACAAACTGGCTTCAAAACACACCAATCAGTCAAAGCCAGAAATGCCTGGCACACAGAGAGGGAAGAAAGACTTCTAACCCTCAGTGGGCTCTCAATTCTGCCTGAGGAGTTTGATTCTAACCAATTCTATAGCAGACCAAAGCCCAGACTAGGATATTACACATTGTCCTACCTCCCTGGGCAGGGTTTCTGGAGGTAACTATTTGTGGTCAGGGATGAAGAATGTAAGTGCCAAAGGACACTCCTCTAAAACCTGAAAACAGGACTCTGATGAGGATACAAAATGAGCAGTGTTTAAGATTTATTCAAGTTGGTTATGAGGGACCCTCAGGGAGGTGAAGCTGGTTCAAAGGAGAGTTGGTGGAGGTACGGGTGTTGGAGAGATTAGGTGGGATAAGACTGCCAGGAAAGACACAGAACTGGGGAATGACCTACAGGGCAAGAACACCATACCCTTTGGGGGTTATTTTTTCCACCAGAAAGAAATAGTTTGCATTTTTACTGGAAACAAATCTGCAAGTTAAAGTGTAATGCACAGTGTGGGCCTTTGATGACACAAACTAATGAGGTGAACAGAGATATAACTCCCTAGTTCAGAATGGTGCAGCAATTTGGGGTGAGTCTGTTAAAAGATGTTCCCGTATGACACAAGAGGACTCGCCACCCTCCCTTGGCCTTATTCCCAAGCTCTGGGTAATTTTCCCAATGTCGACAACAGTGGCAGATGTCATCTGAGTCAGCTGCCAGGAATTTCATCCTTGCCTCCTTCCTGTGGAGCCCCCAGCCTCACAAAAGACCCCAGGAGGAGGAAATGAGACTGCAAACCACCCAGCTCAGCTCTGCTGGTCTCTCACTCGAGAAAGGCAAGTGAGGTGTGTGGGAACGTGAGGGCATGCTGGAGCTGGACATGTACGGTGGACTCATCCTAGAACTTATGTGATTCCCAAATCCCACCTGGGTTTCGAGTAACTCAAGGTTAAAGTTCACATTGTTCCAGCCCCGGGCTTGTTAGCTGTGTGAGCCCAGTCAAGTTTCCCACTGTCTTTTCCCTCTAATTTAAATACGAGGATAACAATGCTTTGCCTTTTACAGGATCGTTTTTTTTTTTTTTTTTTTTTTTTGAGGATTAAATGAGCTGATTCATGTGAATGGCTTGGCATATAGTATGTGCTCAATTCAAACATTTGGAATGACAGGTTGAATAGAGACAGAAAAATAAGAAATCATTTGGTTTTACTGACATAAGTGTACGTAAGTGTGGGTTAGTTATAGTCTTCAGGAGGTCTGCCTTAATGAAAAGGGGAACAAATTTATACTGCAAGTATTGCCTGGTTTTAAAAGGCAGAGTCACAACAGCACACTTCATAATACCTTGAGGAAATGCTTCCCTTGAAGCTTCCCCTGCACTGGAAACTTGCTTGACCCAAGCTAAGTCTGCCCAGCTTTTGGGGGCATCTGAAATCACACATTCTCAGGGCATGGTGAGCAGCACTGGCCTGCAGCCTCCACTCTGCACCTCAGGGCCTCTGACCTGAACACAGTTTCGAAAGCAGCCTGGACATGGGCCCCGGTCCTGTGGCTGTAGCAGGCTGCTCTCAGTCAGTCCCGGTGTTTCTCTCCCCTCTGGGAACCTTTTGCACTGTTATGCCATGTCTCCCTCTATAGTGTATTGATGACAGTAAAGCTACCTGAGTCATGATTTCTAGAACTTTCTCCCTGAGGCCTCCCACAGGCATACTCCACTTAAAAGGGGCTCCCAGACTGCTAGCCTGGATCTTTATCTGGCTGTTTGCTGGTGCTCAGCACTTCTCGCTGTGAAAGTGGGGACCCCCACTCACATGGCTCCCCAGATAGTAGAGCAGGGCCTCTGTAGCCAATCTCCACCATCACTCAGAGCTCCAGGGTGGGCATGCAGTGGTCTCTCTGGTTTCCCAGCAAAGACCAGGTTCTACTTCTGCTGAGAGGGCTGAGGAAAACATCATAAGAAAGACCAAATCTTATTAACACACTTGAGAGACCTAAGACAGCTGGCTGGAGGTCTGAGTAACCAGAAATCAATGGTTCTAAAGAAACAGACATGGCAACATAAGTAATACAGTAGAAACTGTGGACAGCATTTGGTGGGAGAATGGACTGGACTGGACTGGATTCTGTCTGGATTCCACCAAAGCAAGCTTCTTTCACGGGTGAGCCCAGTTTCCATATCAGTAACATGAGGGGGTATCTAGAAATTCCTTGAGACTGGATTTAGGATGTCTATAAGAGCTTGTGTTCTAACATGCACATCTTTGGGGTATAGTAAAACTATGATAATCCCTCCTTCTTTCTTTTTACCTCTATTTGTCCTACCAGGTTATCTCAACTGGCCTTTGAAGGGTTATTCTGAAGACATTCTTGGGAAGAAAAGCTGCATAAAAAATGTGAAGCACAATTGGATTTTTGCCCTTGGGAGTTTCCTTAACAAAATGGTTTTGTTGTAGAGCACTTCCTCCAAATACATTCCTATCCCCAGGTTTCCATTCGTTGCCTAAAGCCTCTCCAGTTCACATCTGTCTTACGCTCTGTCACCAGGGCCCTCATTTTTCCTCCTGGTACTCAGCTCCCTTGTCACTTTCTCTGGGTCCTCGGGGGTCCCTGCGTCTTCCAGCTGAGGGGGGCAGATGTTGCTGCTCTCGGTGGGTCCCCTCTCTTGCTGATACCTCATTATGTGGGTTTGTTCCTGCCTCTCCACCAGCTAATGATTCAAGGCCGTGACATCTTGGGCTGCCTCCAATTATTTCGAGGATTATTGTGGAGACACTCAGCATGAGCCACCAGGATGCTCCCTAACACTTTAGACCTATGAGCACAGAGGGGATTGCTAAATCCTTCCAGGGCCATTTACCTGCTGTACAAATGCTGCCCCCAGGTCGACACATTAACTTGGTAGATCACCTGTCATTGGTGTATCTTACAAAACTGAATAATATGTACTTCTTGATTATTCCTTTAAAGCAAGAAATGGAGTGCAACAAAAATATCTGATATTAGCACAGAAAAATCTAGTGCTTTCTAGTGAGAAGGGCGGGCTTCCCAGGTGGTACAGTGGTAAAGAATCTGCCTGCCAATGCAGGTTCGATCTCTGGGTCAGGAATATTCCCTGGAGAAGGGATTGGCAACCCGCTCCAGGATTCTTGACTGGAGAATCCCATGGGCCAGAGGAGGCTGGCTGGCTACATTCTATGGTGTTGCCAAGAGTCGGATATGACTCGGCAACTAAACAACAATAACCACCAGAAGGGTATCAGTTTCTCCTCTTAAAGACCTGCCCTTTTCTCTCAATCATAAAAATACATGCTGGATAATATTGAAACAAAGCTCAGTAATAGTATCAAATAGATATTTCCATTTCTACTCTGGTTTGCCTGAACCGAGCAGCTGCTGAGGCCTCTGGCAGGTGGGCCTGGGGGCCCAGGAAGGCTGGCTATCTATCCTGCCTGAACAGCTGGGTGTGCTCCAGCTCTGAGCCCAGGAGTGCACACACTCAATGACCAGCAGGAGACTTCCTTCAGATGTCTCCATAGGGGCCCAGCGAAGTATTCAGCATCTGAACCTGAGCTCCGGGAGCAGGCAGTGGGCAATAACCATCCACATTAGGGGGTCTGGCCTCCAGGGGGAGAAAGAACAACCAGAATTCGAGCTGCTGGAGAAGGATAATAACTTCAACAGTCAACAAGATATCAAAACTCCAGGAGGAATGAACACAGCACAAAGAGGGTCTTCAAGAGTCATGATTTTTGAACCAAAAAGAAAATCAGAGGAATTTAAAAAGAGAATGGTCAGCACTGGGACTCAAATCTTCCAAGATCAAGTAGAGTACGTATCTCAAGGCCCAGAGCAAAAAATAGGAAAAAAAAAAGTTCTGAAATACAGTAGTCATTCTAAATAAAAACTTTAAGGAAAAAAGGCACAGAGGACAACTTCTAAATATGTCATTTTAAATGGTCAACCACTGCTTCAAGTAAAGATCAGGAGCCAGACAGGGGTACTTCTCATCACCATTTTTATTCAAAAAGGAAGTGTAGTAAAACAAGATGAAACATTAGTAAAAATTTGGAAGAGGCAACTAACAATTATCTCTTTTCACTAATTGTATATCTGTATACTTAGGAAACCAAGAGGTTCTAGTGAAAAAATATGAAAATTTTAAGAGAATTATGATGAGGGTGGTTGGACAGATGATAAATATGCCAAAATTAACCATTCTTCTCTTCATTAGCAAAATAATTAGAAATGAAAAAGGGAAAATAGTCCACTCATAATAATGATAAGACCATAAAATATTTATGAATAAATTTAACAAGAAAGCCATAGGACTGATATGAAAAAGACTATAAAATCTTATTGAAGGTCATAAAATAAGATTTTAACAAATGCAAAGACATTTCATATTCTTGGGTGGGAAGACATTACCATAAATTTACAAATTTAATGCAATCTTTTGGGAATTGGATAAAATAATCTCAAGAAGTTCATTTGGAAGAATAAATGGCCCCAGATAACCAAGAAAAATAAGAAAAACAATAGTGAAGTGGGATGTGCCTTTCCTGATATCAGAACATCAAACCAGAAAGCTGCCATGATCAAATCAATAAGATAACGACTGAGGAATAGACAGATCAATGACTGTAGATGTGACAATGAAATAGAAGAGGGTCCAGAAATGAATCCCCATGTATCTGAAAATTCGATGTATGACAAGAGTGGCTACTGCATAGGGAACAGGATAGTCATTGATAAATGATAGTCACTATATTTCGCCTAGCTATCCACCTGGAATGAAACAGCATCAGAAACTTTTCACAAAACATAAAAGACAAAATTAAAGTAGCTGTGCATGTTTAAATTATTCCTTTGAAATGATGAGTGAATTTAACAATACTTATACACTTTGTGCACAGCCTAAGCATTGCAGTATGATAAACAACTACGTACTCATCAATGCACTTTAAAAAGTTTCATTAGTTTTGAATTCTTCCTATTTTATTCCCTCATTTCTACTCAGAGGTAAATATTATTTGGAATTTTTGTCTATTATTATTTTGTTTTTCTTTGTAGTTTGAGCTCATCTTTGTATTTTTATGCAATATACTGCTCTTTTTTTAAACGTGTTTCTGAACTTTACAGAAATGAATCACCCTATACTTACTTACCTGTGAAGTGACCTCCTTACTCTTACACTGTCTTGTTTCACCACACCTTTGCATATACCTGCAATTCATTTTCACTTATGGTGTCCATTGTATACACATGCCATTATTCATCTATATAGTTTATTTAGATTGTTGATTGCTTTTTCCCATGGTCCTCTTTCTCTCTTTTTCTTTCTTTATTTTGGATTGAATACTTCACCTTTCATTCTTTTCTTCTACTCAGATGAAAATTAAATATACTCTTTTTATTCTTCTACTCTTTAATCCATAAATTTAAAAATGTATAAATTAACCTAAGTCCAAAAATAACTAATAACTTTACCCTCCCCAGGAAGAACCTCAGACCATATGAACTATAATCACTCCTCCCTTGACCTAAATATATGAAAATAATATATATTAATTCTATCTTTATTCCTTATAATTCCTTCTTATGCCTCGAGTTTTCTTAGTTGTGTCTGTCTAAAATATCCATATTACCCTCATTTAAAAGAGTGATTGATGCTCTGTAATTCTATGTTCACAGATTTTTCCTCTCAACTCAATAAACATTTTATTCTTCTGCTTTTTGGCTTCCTTGTTATTGAGATGTCAGCTGACAGCCTTTTCATGCTTTTGTATGTAATCCATCTTTTCTCTTTAGGTCATTTTAAAATCTTCACTTTGTTTTCCTGCAGTTTCTCCATGATGTGAAAGTGTTAGTCGCTCAGCTGTGTCTGACTCTCCGCAACACCACGGACTCCTCCTGCCAGGCTCCTCTGTCCATGGGATTTTTCAGGCGAGAATACTGGAGAGGGTTGGCTCCACCCCTGGCCCAGGGATGGAACCCGAGCCTTCTGCACTGCAGGCAGATTCACCATCTGAGCCAGCATGGAAGCCCCTCTATAAGGTAAGTATGCAGATTTCTCTGCATTTGTTCCGCTTGCAATTCACTTGGCTTCTGGGCAGTGAGGAGTCACGTCTTTCATCAATCCATCACAGCCATCTTTCTTTACATATCGTTTCTGCTCCATTATTTCTTTTTTTTTTTTCCCTCCCAGGCATTCTGATCAGACGCATGTTACAAGTCCTCATTCTACCTCCTTCTATCTCAGTATCTCTTATCTCTTTCACATTTCCCATATTTGGTTTCTCTGTGCTGCATTCTATGTAATTTTTTTCTAATTCATCTTCTAGCTCCTGAATTCTTCAGGCTTTTTCTAATCTACTCTTGCACTCTCTCATTGAGCGTTTATCTTTGAATGTTTATTTCTAAAAGTTCTATTTAGTTCTTCATGAAGATGAATGGTCATCTCAAGAATCTCTTGATTTTCTACCATATTTGAATCTTCAAAAATCATTAAACATATATATATTTTATGTTCCAAGTCACTTTGTTATTTATGCTGGTTGTTGCACAGTGTTTCTCCCCCATGGCATTCCAAGTTTATTTTTTTAAGAGTAATCTCACACTTCTTGGAAGTAGATCTGTGAAAATTCTGGATGCACAGTTTGAAGATGGGCTCATCTTGAGCTAAGCACTTGCGCTAGGTACTCAAGGACTCCATCATTCTGGGTTAAGCTCAATTTTATGCTTGAGATTTTACAGACTACCTAGGTAGTCTGCATCTGAGCTACAGTTTCTTATAGAGATCACCATATGGTTATATGTTATCATGAGATTTTTTTTTCCCCTAATTTTTTCCTACTCTTTTAATTTTGTGCCAAGACTTGAGACAAGCACATTTTCTTGCACTGGCTTGTGACAGGGTATGTTTCTTTCTTGTTCAGTCCTCCATTGTGGATGGAACCCCTTGGAGTTTTAGGTTTATGATGGGAAGGAGAGAAATTTTTCCAGATATATCCAACTTGGAAGGACCCTGGGGTTTGTCCTTGCTGCCCTGAATTATGGTGGGTGATCAAACCAAAGCTAAGGTTCACCCAGTTTGGCCAAAGCCCTCCAGGCAAAGCCAGCTTCCAGCTACATTACTCTCTGGGTTCCTGATTTCACTTGCTTTTTTTTAACCTCTAAGTATTCCTTACATTCTTACCAGCACATCAATGCCTAAAAGGATTTAAAAATATATTTCTCTGCCACACCGCCAGAGGCAGAAGTTAGGTTATGACTTTTAAAAGTATTCTATAACAATTACAAAGCTGAGGTAAATACAGGGATACGACACTCAACACAGCACTAGTCAGCTCTTTGCAAAGTGGCTGAGAACTGGTCCTGCCACAGAAGAGACTCAGGGAAGCCTGGGGTCACTGCCATAGCCTACTGTCATTTTCCTGAGGCTGAGCACCGAAGAATTGATGCTTTTGAACTGTGGTGTTGGAGAAGACTCTTGAGAGTCCCTTGGACTGCAAGGAGATCCAACCAGTCCATTCTGAAGGAGATCAGCCCTGGGATTTCTTTGGAAGGAATGATGCTAAAGCTGAAACTCCAGTACTTTGGCCACCTCATGCGAAGAGTTGACTCATTGGAGAAGACTTTGATGCTCGGAGGGATTGGGGGCAGGAGGAGAAGGGGACGACAGAGGATGAGATGGCTGGATGGCATCACGGACTCAATGGACGTGAGTCTGAGTGAACTGCGGGAGTTGGTGATGGACAGGGAGGCCTGGCGTGCGGCGATTCACGGGGTCGCAAAGAGTCGGACATGACTGAGCGACTGAACTGAACTGAACCTGCATCTTTAGAGCAAACTTCAGCTCTCCCAACACCAGAAAGTTACAAATTAAAGAGAAGTCTATGAATGGGATGCAGTGGAGGAAAAAGACACAGTTATCACCAGTGACCTACATCCATGTCTTTCACCTCAAAGCCCAGAGCAGGGCCACTTAGGAGTACAGTGAGGTGGCCGGTGATAAATACAAGATCACCGACTTACCACTCTCAGACCACTTGTGATAACAGAAATAAAAAAGACTGAGTTGGGTTTGAAGTATCTTCTGAATAAGCAATGCCTTTAGGCACAGCGTGGGTCTCTGACCTGTAACACCATCTGATCTCTAGTTTATATTGACCAGAACAAACCTGCTTTTGACTGGTCCTCCTCTCCTGAGGTGGAATCAGCAGAGAGGGAGGGCTTTGCTCTCATTGACACATTTCTAACTAAAGCCTGGGAAGAAGTCATTCTGTACCAGTTATTGGATCAACCTTATCTAGAGAGGCAAAACGGGACAATATTTAAAACCAAAATATCCTTCTAAGCAGGTCTTATTGGCCAAAACAAAACTATGTTTGATTTGTGACAACAAGCATACTTATCATTTTACATCCAAACGTGTCAGAATGGCTTTTGCTATTTTATTCCAAGGGGAGAAAATTCTAATACTATTTAATTTCCAAAATTCATAGTTAAGAGGTAGGCAGCAGAGCATGGTGGTGGCCAAGTGGGGAGTGGGGCACCACCAGGAAGGGGACCAAAGAATGAGGCCAGATTGGTTCTAGCAGCAGCACATGGGCAGTGGCAGGTGGGACAAGGACCCAGAGAGGGAGACGGGGTGGGGACGTGACTTTACATACAGGGGGACCAAGCAGTAGATGGATACCTAGAGGATAATGGGAGCCAGGTCTCTCACAGAAGAGAGTTACAGATAAGAAAAGAGGGAAGCTAAAAGGAACTCTAGAAAATGAACTGCATGTGTGTATCTGTGTGTGTCTGTCTGTGTGTGTGTCTCTCTCTCCTGTATGCCTTTTCTAGAGAGAAGCCAGGAGCAGTAAAACTCCAGTAGTAAGGAGCACGTTTTATTCTCATGTCTTGGTTTCTAAATGCAATTCACCACTTAATGGGAACCAAGGCTCTTTGAAAAAAATGGGAAGGGGCAGGGAAAGTATAAGAATAGCCCAGGGTATCTTGTGCCAGAAAGTAAGGAAAAGTCTTTTTTTAAAAAAATCATGGAACATATCAAAAGATGTAGAATACAGTTTGAAGAAGCTCCCGCTGGCCAAATCTTGGACCTCCTGAAAATAATGATAGCAGCAGGTAATATCCCATTGAATAAACAGAAATACACAAATCCACAGCGAGTTTTAAAAACTGAGCAAATAAATGGGGGTAAAGTAGAAAAGTCTTCCTTACAGTAGAATTTCAATTAATAAGACTAGAAGAACTGAAGGAGGTAGAAAATCTTCATTTGGCAATGATAGTATTAATTACTTCAGCCCAAGAAAATCAATAAATGTTAAAACTGGTGGGTGAGAAAGGAATAACAGGATATTTACATAGCTTCAAAATATCTCATTAGAAAACATTTATTAGTTTTAAAGGAAAACAGAGTAACTTTACAGTGGAGAAAGCTGGTAGATATCGTCTTATTCAAGAGATCAAAGTTAACATTACCACTCATGGGACAGGTTGCCATCAATACTTAGTTGATGGGATGCAGGAGCAGAGCTCCATCCTAAGGGAGATCAGTCCTGGGTGATCACTGGAGGGACTGATGTTGAAGCTGAAACTCCAATACTTTGGCCACCTGATGCTGACTCATTTGAAAAGACCCTGATGCTGGGACGGATTGGGGGCAGGAGGAGAAGGGGACTACAGAGGATGAGATGGTTGGATGGCATCACCAATTCAATGGACATGGGTTTGGGTGGACTCTGGGAGTTGGTGGTGGACAGGGAGGCCTGGCGTGCTGCGGTTCATGGGCTCACAAAGAGTCAGACACAACTGAGCAACTGAGCTGAACTGAGGAGCAGAGCTCATCATAACTTCAGTTTTATTCTTGCCCCAAATTCACAACTTCAGTGTAGTCACAAAGAAACATGATACGAACCCAAACTGAGAGATATTATTAAAATGACTGGCCTATAATCTTAAAAAATGTCAAGGATGTGAATGCCAAAAAAGGATTAAAGACCTGTTCTGCATTGAAGCAGGCTGAGGATAGATGACAACTAAATGTAATGGGTGGTTCGATGTGACTTCTCTTAATATAAAGGACATTGTTAGGATGAAACTTCAATGAGGTCCTCTGTGACGAATATTTTGGAGTTCTTGGTACTGTTCTTACAATTTTCCAATAATATGAAAGATATTTTTAAAAAAAACAGGCATCTAAAATTTTAGACAGTATACCTCTGTATAAGTCACAGAAATTTCCAAAAGATTGCTACCCCTATTATAACAACAAAAAAGACTCAGAAGAACTAAAATTCATACCTTATTTTTACAGTCATGTGATAGTAATAAAGGAATATATGTCTAAGTGAACCAAATTCAGAGAAGAGCAAGCCTTTAATAGAACTGAATACACAATATATTCAATTTATTAACTGGACTTAAATAAGAATAAGCTGATTAGATAGCAGGTAATGAGATCAACAAATTCCAAGATAAGTCAATAATAAAAAGGACTGAACACAGAGAAGAAATACAGTAAAAAAAAAAAAAATTGAACAGATCACCAGAGAGCTAGGAGAATATCTGAATAGGACTAACATACATGTGTTATTGACTATGCCAAAGCCTTTGACTGTGTGGATCACAATAAACTGTGGAAAATTCTGAAAGAGCCAGGAATACCAGACCACCTGACCTGCCTCTTGAGAAACCTGTACGCAGGTCAGGAAGCAACAGTTAGAACTGGACATGGAACAACAGACTGGTTCCAAATAGGAAAAGGAGTATGTCAAGGCTGTATATTGTCACCCTGCTTATTTAACTTATATGCGGAATATATCTTGAGAAACGCTGGGCTGGAGGAAGCACAAGCTGGAATCAAGATTGCCAGGAGAAATATCAATAACCTCAGATATGCAGATGACACCACCCTTATGGCAGAAAGTGAAGAAGAACTAAAGAGCCTCTTGATGAAAGTGAAAGAGGAGACTGAAAAAGTTGGCTTAAAACTCAACATTCAGAAAACTAAGATCACGGCATCTGGTCTCATCACTTCATGGCAAATAGATGGGGAAACAGTGGCTGACTTTATTTTTCTGGGCTCCAAAATCACTGCAGATGGTGACTGCAGCCATGAAATTGAAAGACGCTTATTCCTTGGAAAGAAAGTTATGACCAACCTAGACAGCATATTAAAAAGCAGAGATATTACTTTACCAACAAAGGTCCGTCTAGTCAAGGCTATTATTTTTCCAGTGGTCATGTATGGATGTGAGAGTTGGACTATAAAGAAAGCTGAGTGCCAAAGAATTGATGCTTTTGAACTGTGGTGTTGGAGAAGACTCTTGAGAGTCCCTTGGATTGCAAGGGGATCCAACCAGTCCATCCTAAAGGAGATCAGTCCTGGGTGTTCACTGGAAGGACTGATGTTGAAGCTGAAACTCCAATACTTTGGCCACCTGATGCAAAAAGCTGACTCATTTGAAAAGACCCTGATGCTAGGAAAGATTGAGGGCAGGAGGAGAAGGGGATGACAGAGGATGAGATGGTAGGATGGCATCATCGACTCGATGAACATGCGTCTGGGTGGACTCCGGGAGTTGGTGATGGACAGGGAGGCCTGGCATGCTGCAGTTCATGGGGTCGCAAAGAGTCAGACATGACTAAGCGACTGAACTGAACTGAACTGAACATACATGTAATTTGAGTTTCAAGAGAGGAGAGAAAGCACAGGGCAGAATAAACATGAGATCACTTGCTAGGGTGATAGAAATGGTTAAAGTTTTGATTTGAGTAATGGCGTATATGTTTGTTACGAATTATTAACAAAGACCTATGCATTTCATTGCATGTAAATTATACTTCAATTAAAAAAAATCCACATTCAAGTTTTACTTTTTTCCAGACAATGCTTAAGATTAAATGATCACAAACAGAAAGTGAAGAAAGATTTAATATTGCTCCAATACCTCACTCAGCAATTGCAGGGCTTACCTCTTGTCCTGGCTGGGTGGAAGGACTCTGGTCTAGGTTCTGGGAGGCGGGTGGGGCCCTGAGACAGGGAGTGCGTGCTCACTCACTTCCGACTCTGATTGAGTGACTGAGCGCGCATGACTCCTGGGCATATTCCCTGGTGAAATGGGATGATCTCAACAGTGCTGTCGGAACAAGGAGTCTGCCGGAGTCTGGCAGAGATCGCGAGTTGTGCCTGCTTCCAGAGGTGCTTCTGAAGCCACAGAGGGCCACACAGCAGCCCTGGCTGGCTCAGCTTTCTGAGACTGCAGCTAGGGCTGGCTTCATGGTCAGTGCTGGACTCCCTGTCTGCTCTCTGTACTTCACCTCTTGGGTGACCCCGGGCTAGATGGCTATGCTGTAGGAAGCCTTGCTTTCATCTGGTGAACTCTGCACCCACTCCCTTGCTGTGTGTTCTCCAAGAACATACTCTGGGCGACTCTATGTGGCTCTGGGTGACACCAGTGGCTTTAGAAGTGAGGCCTTCTGATATCTTATGTGCTCAATTCAGAAACAATTCCTAAATGGTGCTTTTGGGAAAATCACAAGTGAGACTAATCTTCTCATCCTGTATGCAAGCTCATAGGAGATAGAATGGAGGAGGAAATGGAACCCACTCCAGTGTTCTTGCCTGGAGAATCCCAGGGATGGAGAAGCCTGGGGGGCTGCCATCTATGGGGTCACACATAGTCAGAAACGACTGAAGCGACTTAGCTGTAGCTGTAGGACATAGAAGCAAGCTGGGCTGGGCATTATTCTCGCCCATTCATTCATTCATCCTAATATTTTATCTCCTACTGCATGACAGGCCCTAGTCTATGTACTGTAGATACAGTAGGAACCGAAACAGACAAAATCCCTGCCCTCGGAGAACTGAAATTCAAGTGGAGGAGACAGACAGGGGTGGTAAGTGGCATGAAGAAAATGATATCAGGGAAAGTGGATGAGGAGGGTAGGGGTGAAGAACTGTTTAGATGAGGTGGTCAGGGAAGGCCTCTTGGAGAAGATGGCCTTTCATGACTTGTATGAAGTGAGGAAAGAGAGAGGATCTGAGGACAGAGCAAAGGCCGAGTCCCTGTGGTAGGAACAGATGTGGTGTTTTCAAGGAGGAGCAAGATGAGTGTCTGGGGTGATGGAGAGAGGAGAAGAGTGGCTGAAGAGGTGAGGAAAGGAGGTGACCCAGAGCCGGCAGGGCCGTGCACGGAGTCCTGACTGCAGTCCAAGTGTGATGGCAAGCTGCTGGGGGATTCTGAGCAGGAGAACAATTCGATATGATTTATGCCTTTAAAATGGATTCTGGCTTCAAGTGGCGTGGTGGGAGGAAGCATGGCTGAAACAGCAGCCAAAGGAGAAGCAGATAGATTGCCTTAGGAGGCTGCTGGAGTTGTCAGAGCAAGAGATGCTGCGGCCTGGACTGGGGGAGGCAGGGGTTGGTAGTGGGGCTGCTGCCCTGGGGTGGGCAGTAGGGAGAGTGGAGGGATTCCTGTGCTGTTTCAGGCAGGGTTTGCTGACACAGCAGATGATGCTGTGAGTGAAAGAAAGGGTGGTCAAGGTTCTTTCCTGAATAACCAGGTAAAGGCTGCTTGCTCTTCACTTAGGTGGGGAGAAGGAGGGGTGATCAAGTTTGGTCATAAATTCAAGAGATTTGTTCCAACTACACGAAGATTGAGGCATCTATTAAGTGTCCAAGCACAGAAAAGCAAGGGAGCAGTTGGCTTTGCAGGCCTGGAGTTCAGGAAACAAGTGTGAACTGGAGACAGAGAACTGCAAGATTTTAAAATCACGGGACTAGATGACATCACCCAGGGAAAGAGTGCAGACAAAGAAGAAAAGAGGGCTAGCCTGAAAAAAATTTATTCTTAGACAAGTATCAAGTGTGGAAATTTGTGAAACTTAACAATTCCACTTCTGTGGTAGGAAATTTAATTCGAAAACTACATGTTTAATTAGGTTATTCAAGCTACCTTAGGAGAAACTCTTGCCAAACTTGTTTTTCCTTTACAAGTTGTTCCAGATTAGAAACAAGACCCAAGGTCCCGGGGACTGGGTTAATGTTCTGATGACTGAGGCTCCTAATGTGGTGCTCTGAGAGCCTGAGGCCAGATGACCAGGAAACAGGCGAGCTGCGCACCTCCAGTTGTGGAGTTCCCTGTACATGGTTTCTGTATGGGGACCATAAGGAAGAAAGAGAAGATCCCCTGATATTACCGTCACAACACGTTGGAGCTGGCACGCTGGCTTTGTCCTCAGACTGCACAGAGTAACCTGTTTCCTGGCCAGTGTTTCCAGCTCCTGTTTGACCATTCGGCACTGCTCACCTTGATGGAGAGGGTACCCGAACGTGCATTCACTTACATCAGTGGAAACTTCAGTCGTCACCCCATTCAGGAGGCACTCAGCTGTCCCGTTTGCATTTTAGGAGCTGGAGACCATGCATCTTCCTCCCAGGGGTGGGAGGCCCGAGCCTTGCTGCCTCACATACCCTGGTGCCCCTACTGCAGGGCTGCACACAGGGGTCCCTGCTGAGAGATGCTCCATATGTCTGTTCCCTACCCTCAAAGGCAAAGGGTGCTGCCTGACCACAGCGACAGGAGGAAATAAGGCCCTGTCACATGCAAATAGGAGCTTCCAGTCAGCTGTGTGCTGGAAAGGGGGTAGTCACAGTGGGGAGAGCAAGAGGTGGTGGAGGCTCTGAAGGGGCCTGGAGTGGGGACACAGAGTGGGTGGGGGCAGTGGCAGTGGTGAAGGGGAGGAAGGCTGAGTGCCAGTGGGGTGCCTGCGGGGATGAATGGCGGCTGTCCATGGTGTCGAGGGAGGGGACTGGGGGTGGGACCACTTTCTTCCCCTCTGAGAATGAGTCCCCTAAACGACTCACCACAGAGGTCAGGGGACCTGCATAGGGCAGGAGGAAGATGGAAATGACTTAGTGTGAGCCTTTTTATACACAAGAACACAGGATAGGTCCGTGAAGGTTGGGTGTCCACAGGCCAGGACTAGAGCCCTTCCATGTACATGGAAGTTCTAAGCTGAGGGGGGCCAGTGCGGAACGGTGCTGTGGTTCCAAGGGTAAGGTGGCGAGGAACAGGGGAGCCTGGCGTGCTACAGTCCATGGGGTCACAAAGAGACACGACTTGGCAACTGAACAACAATAACCAACCCCCCCCCCCCGTGTCACCTCTGCTCCAAGATGAGGGGCGCTTGCAGATAAACGGCCACACCTGCCTTTATGAAACTAGGATGTTCTGCACAAGAGAAAGGGCATTCTGTGTGACACCACTAGAGGGAGCCCCTGTACCCCGGGTTCCTGGGACCACCAGGACCTGAGGCAGCCTGCGGGTCCTGGGTAGCCGGCACCCTTGAACTTTCGAGCAGTTCAAAAAGTCAGTGCGGAGAGACTCCATTGGTTACTAGTGGAGATCTGTGGGCAGTGCAGGAGGCTACAACAGGAAATCTTATGAAATAATCATATCAGAATGATGAAAACCTCCTGGGACCAGCTGACAACATAGGCAGTTCACAGAAAATCTGAGAAATGTACAACCCGATGGAAATGTTTTGGAGATGGGGGATAGGGAGATATTTTGATTCACCACATTAGAGACAAGGAAATAGCATGTTGTGAAGAGTTCTGAGTTTGCAGCCACTCAGTTTTGATGTTGAGGTGGTCTGGGGCACCTTGGTTTGCTGGCCCACACTACCTTTCTGTTGGTGATGCTGAAATACTGACAGGTTAGATCACAGTGTCCTCTGTAAGGCCAATAGAAGGCTGGTCTGGGCAGGGAAGCTGACAGTGACCTGATCACGTCGTCACATGGGCCATTTTGGCTGACTTCACTACGCACAGTTCCCATTCTGGGCTCACTTCTAAAGACGAGAGAAGGGAAAGCATACTGGCATTGGAGTTCAACAATCCTGAGCTCCTCTTCTGGAAAACAGGAGAGCAAACCTTCCCCTGAGGTCAGCAGAGAAGAATACAACAACGAACATTAAACAGGTGGCATAGCCCCCAGCCAGTACCTGAAAAATGCTAGATCTTTTCCCCTTCCCAATAAAAAGCCATTCCATCGAGAGGAAATCTATGATAACAAATCAAAACATCCTTTACATGAAATTTCTCATCTCTATCAGACTGTGCTGAAATTTTAGCCTATGGATTAACCTATTTCAAGTGAACACTGATAAAAAAGATTGATGGGCTCCCATTTAGTGTTCTAGACAGTAAAAGTGCTTGATATAGATTTTCTTCATGGGTGAAGGTGGTACCAAATTGTAAAAATACTTTACTACAAAGGTATTAGTTTGTGCATCTTTTTAACATTAAAATTTCATTCATGACAAAAAAAAAATGAGTTTTAGCTTATGCCCAAGATTTGTCCCAGAAGCTGTTCCCCAGTTATTCAGATAGCCTGTCCCAACTGCCCTGTAGCAGGAGACTCAAAGCAAAGCATCTTGACACAAAGCAAAACACACAAGACAAGGCCCTTCCCAGGCGGCAAAGCTGTTAAACTGCCAGGCCTGAGGCTTAACAACTGTCCACAGCAGGAGCTGTGCTGAGATATTAAGAAAGAGACATAAGGGAAAACTATTTTGAAAGTGCATTTAGATGCTTCAGCAGAAAACCTGACAAAGTAATTAGCAGACTCCTGTGAGGGAAGATTTAAGGCCCAGCTGACCTTCTAAGGCACTCATGACAGCTGAATCTCCGCTGTTGGAGATTCATTTCTTCGGATAGCCCTTCTGGGCTCCTCTCAGAAGGTATTAAGTTTGAACTTTAAGTTAAAGTATTCAGGGACTGAATAGTGGTCCAGTGGCTAAGACTCCTTGCTCCCAAAGCAGGAGACCGGGGTTCAATCCCCAGTCATGGAACTAGATCCCACATGCCATGACCAAGAGTTCACATGCCATAACTAAGACCCAGCACAGCCAAATAAATTAAAAAATAACAATAAATACTTTAAAAAGTTGAAGCAGTCATTCATTCACTTACTGAATGATTTTGCGTTCCTACTATGGGCTAGGCATTATGTCCTGGGAATACAACAGAGAACAGGAAAGACTTGGACCCTGTCCTCAAAGCTCATGGCTACTCTATACAGCAGTGCAGTTTACTCACCATGCAGCGTCCAGTGAGGGATGAAAGCTAGTTCACGGTCTATGTTTCCCAGCATCAGACTGAACTTATCTGGATGAAGGGACACTACTGTCTTTGAACAAAGGTGTCTTCTACGTGTCAAGCCAAGAACTCACAGCGCTCTGTTTGCCCACTGGGGGCACTTTAATTCCGATGCCTATGAAGGCTCCAGAGGAGACTGTCCTGTACACAGAGTTACAGGACCATGACTGTCTCGCTGATGTCTGCATAGCCTACTGGTGTGGGCAGAGGCCTCCTGCTGGCCCACAACCAGGCCTCAATGGGAGGAAAGAGACATGGAAAAGAGTCTGTGTTTGAAGCTGGGATGAGGGGAAGCAAAGCAGGGCCACATGGGTGGACGCCAGTCCTGCTGCCCCAAGTTGTGGAACCCGCTAGACAAGACCCTCCTCTCCCTGGCCTCGGCCTCCTCCTCTTCTCTTTGGGGGCAGGTGCGACTGGACTGTTTGTGACTTTCCTCGTAGCTCTCATCTGCCCTAATTGGGCCACCATCTCCGGGAATAGGCCTTTGATCTCTAAAGAAACCATCTGTCCCAAATAAAAAATTCTTCAAACAGAGAATGTGCTAAGGGTCTAGTGAGTGTGGCCCTTTATGCTGACTATAGGAGGGTCTTCCCCACCAAGGGAGGGAGTGCAGAGCATCTGGGAGCCTGAAGATGTGAGGAGGAGACCTGCCTCCCATCCCTCTGCAGGGCTGGGCTGACCGGCAGCACCAGCTGACTTCGGGCTCCAGTATAATGAGCCACCATCACTGCGTGGGGGCTCTGGGCAGACAGGCCGTGCTGCCCTGCCAGCCTGGAAGCTCCCTAATTGGAGAACGTCCCGAAGGTGGTCTCCTGACAAAGGTCATTAGGGGAGAGAGTAACAATTCTGATTACTCATAACACAGCTCCCACGGCCAATTAACAGCAGAGGAGGCTGGGCTGTATCACTGGGGGGTGATCTGCACAGCTCTGTGTCTCCTGATGGACTGGACACAGGGCAGCTGCAGAGGAGAGGAAAGGAAGGCAGAAGGTGTGGCAGAGGTGGGGCTGGGGGAGGAATCACCGATGAGCATCCGCCCTCCTGCCAGTCCCTGCTGTGATGACACGTGCTTAGAACCTCCAAGTCCCTTCTTCAGGTTAACAAACAGCACTGCCTCCACAAGGCAAGAACCCAAACCCCAGACAAAGTATTTCCTCCTTTCAGAGAGCCAGCACAGGTTTGGGAAGGAGCACACCGACGTTTGAGACCCTAAAACCACCTTAGTCTCAAGGCATCTTGTCACATGCTCAGCCTTGGATCTCTCAGCTCAAAGGCTCAGGGGAAGTTTGGTTTTACTGAATCAGAAAATAACCCAATGTTCCATCTCACAGGCTGACCCACATCATCTCCACCAGAAGATGCTGGCAGTGTCACCAGAAGAGAGTCAGCTAGCTCTGGGATACAGTCTTCTTCTGCTTTCACCAGCTGTGTAGTCTTGGACCAGTCACACAACCTCTCTGAGCCTCAGAGAGGTTTCTACAGCTATAGAGCAGTGATAACAACCAATACCTTGTCAAAGGGTAAGAGAGGGCTCAGGCACAGTACTCAACTTAGAAGGTTCTCAGTACTTGGACGCACTCCTTGTTCCATCAGTTTCTTCAGTCAAACTCTATGTGAAAGGAATGATCTGGGACTTCCCTAGTGGTCCAGTGGTTAAGAATCTGCCTTCCAATGCAGGGGATGCAGGTTCGATCCCCAGTCAGTAAACTAAGATCCCACACACCATGGGGCAACTAAACATACACACTGCAATGAAGACCCAGCACAGCAAAAAAAAAAAAAAAAAGTAAAGAATCCAGAAACCTGAGAGGACGACAGAGCCCCTCCCGGCTGAGGAGCTGTAACTCTCCATCTCAGGGGCTTGCTTTTCCCCATAGCAGAGTGGCCGCCAAGGGCTCCCCAAGCCCCAAGACACTGGACTCCTCCTGGTGGGAGGGTGTGAGGAAAGGGCCCTGCAGGAGTGCTCCTCACCAGTGCTTCCTGCTAGGAGTACACGTAACTGGGGCTGGGGAGGTGTTCAGGGTAAAAAATGCACATTCCTAGACTCCAGTGCAGAGATTCTGACGCAGTAGTTCTGGGGCAGGTCCTGGGAGCGTGCCTTTTTAATGAGTGCCCTGCTAAGTTAGGTTGCAAAGCTGTGGACCACACATTGAGAGGCCCCGCGGAGCTCCGGCTCACACGGTGGGGACACACAAGGCTTTGACTCGGGCAGCAGCCCTGCCTGTGCTGAGGGCAACACACCTGCTCAGGGGCTTCACCTGGCCACATGCACCAGAGAAGTGTGGGCATCCGGGTCTCTCAGGGCAGGTGCACAGGACATCTGCTTTCCATTATGGATCTTTCTGGAAAGTTAGGGGTGCCCAGAGGGCAAGAGAGAGTGAGTTGGGGTGCGGGGGGGGCGTTATTTCAAGGACTCTGCTGAAGCCCCTAATGGGAGAAGAATCACCCTCTAAAACCAGATGTCAACTTCTGTTAGTTGTGAGGTCGCGAGTAATGTGTGGATAACAATACCTGAGGGGTGCCAAATTGGGAATGAGTTACATTCAAGATAATGGATTTTGAGTGGATTTAAATTTATCCTGATAAAAATCTCATTCTCACATACATGTGCTCTGAAAGCCTGTTGCGTATGTATAAGGGACTGCACCAGTGTGTGTGGACCCAGGCAGGGCTTTTGGTTTTCTGTACTTGGGAACACGAGACAGAAGATGTAACCTGTCACACGTGTCACGGCAGGAGGCAGGACTGCTGCACCACCTGGGCTGTGACCTGGGGCTCCCTGCCTTGTCCCAGGGCCCCTGGACCGGCACCTGGCTGACCTCCCCCTGCTGCTGCCTCTGACGGGAGCCACGGGGGTCTCTGGAGGGACGTGAGGGCACGCCCTGTCCATAGCCAGCGAAACAGGAAAGACAGTGGGCGGGGCTGGAGGGGAGGGCTGGAGCAGGCCCATTCTGAGTTCCTGTGGTCCACAGCGAAGTCCGGACATTCCTCCCATGAGAGACACATAAGTGGGGGATGCTGGGCAGGTGCTCCACCTGGCAGCGGCCCAGAGCCCTGAGGACGGGGCTACCCCGTGTGAACGGGAGGCAAGCGCCCAGGAGCCCGTGGGCCACAGGCAGGGCGCCCATCTTCACGCACAGCACACCAGCCCGGCCTGCACTGCAAGCACACAAGTGGGCACTCCAACTTAGGATGTGCCTTGCTATTTGGCCATTAACCTTAACGTGACTCTTTAAAAGCATTTTTTTTTTTTAAAGAAATGAGCAAGTGTCTCCTTGTCCACAGGCAGGGATTTTAATTTTCCCTTTCTTGCCTTAGAGCTGGGCTCCTAAGGATACCACAAATGGGAGGAAACCAAACACTAAGATTTCACAAAGAAATCTGGTCTCTGGACCTGCAATCCTACTCCTGGGCATGTATCCAGAGAAAAACAGGATCTGAAAGGATACATGCATCCCAATGTTCACTGCAGAGCCCTTTACAATAGCCAAGACATGGAAGCAACCTAGATGTCCACCACAGAGGACTGGATAAAGAAGATGTGGTACATTTACACAATGGACTATTCAGTTCAGCCGCTCAGTCGTGTCCGACTCTTTGCGACCCCATGAATCGCAGGACGCTAGGCCTCCCTGTCCATCACCAACTCCAGAAGTTCACTCAGACTCACGTCCATCGAGTCGGTGATGCCATCCAGCCATCTCATCCTCTGTCGTCCCCATCTCCTCCTGCCCCCAATCCCTCCCAGCATCCCAGCCATTAAAAAGAATGAAAAGATGCCATTTGAAGCAACATGGATGGACTTGGAGACTGCCATACTGAGTGAAGTAAGTCAGACAGAGACGGAGAATTATCACACTATATCCCTTATATGTGGAATCCAAAAAGAGATACAAATGAACTTATAGAGACTGACACAAATGGACTTATGCTTGCCTATACACACTGCTGTACTTAAAAAGGATAAACAACAAGGACCCACTGTATAAAACAGGGGACTCTGATCAATGCTATGTGGCAGCCTGGAGGGGAGGGTAGTTCGGGGGAGAATGGATGCATGTATATGTGTGGCTGAGTCCCTTCATTGTTCACATGAAACTATCACAGTGTTGTTAAACGGCTACGTGTGTGTGCATGCTCAGTCGCTTTAGTCGTGTCCCACTCTTTGTGACCCCATGGACCACAGCCCGCCAGGCTCCTCTGTCCATGGGACTCTCCAGGCAAGAATACTGGAGTGGGTTGCCAGGTCCTCCTACAGGGGATCCTCCCTACTCAGGGATCGAACTCATGTCTCCTGCATTGCAGGCAGAGTCTTTACCGCTGAGTCACTGGGAAGCCCCAATTGTTTATACCCCAATTCTCTGGCTGTAGTTAAATTGGCTTACCCCTGCAAACCCTACAACAGTGGAGATCTGCTCTCAGGAAGCCCATACCCCATAGAGTCACTAACACGAGTAGCTGTGCCCTTAGCCCTCAACCCAGATGCTGGTGAGGATGACAATGCTGAAGGCACCATGTGGGCTGGACACTCACTGTGTAGCTGCCCTGGGCGGTGGGTGGGGCGGGTTGTTTCCTCGCTTCATCCTCACAACAACCTCCTGAGATGGGGTTCTGGTATTCCCGCGGTACAGGCGAGAAGACCGGCAGGGCGAGGATTCTATGCTTGGGATCAGATCTTGTGCTCAGATCACCATCCAGGGAAACGGGAAGAAATAAGGTAGCTCTGACAACAGTCATGCTGACAGAAGATGCCCAGGATGGATGCTAAGTCCAAGCTCTTTCTCCTTCCAGAACCTGCCTTGATCAAAATTAGGCCTGTCCTCTGACTGTGGATCTCGAGTCTCCTAAGCTTCAAGACAGGTCAGGCCACCAGGGTTCACTGTCTTATGGGTGTCTTCTCTATGCCCCAGGTCGCCTTTTGGAAACAGGACAAAGCAGGATAAGCTTAGGACCCATTCCTTGCAAGGCACAGACTCTCAGCCTGTGGTCATGCTCCCTCAGTGACCTCCCAGAATCCACCAGCACACACCACACCAAGATGTAACTCAGTTAGAACATAAGGTCCCTCCCTTCCTTTTCCAGGTTAATTGGGCCTGTACCATAGTTCACATACTCCTGTTTTCAGATCTCTGATTATTGATTAATGGCAGGTCACTGGTCGCAGACATACACTGCATAGCGTCAGCATTTGAGACATGAGCTGTAAATGAATGCTCATCATTAGTGCTTGAGAAAGGCTGGGTGGCCCCAAGATGCACAAAGCATTTGGGAAGTGTGAGATGCAATTTTTCCTTATCTAGACAATTTCCAAATTCTAGATGTAAAGCTGCCTGGGTGTGGAACGTAAGTTGAAAGTAAGATTTTTCACACTAGGGGCAAACTTCACAAGAGAAAAAAACAATTGGAGAAAAGTCGATTGAGTTAATTGTCTTTCTTCCCCCCTGCTGTTCCTAGGGATGGGGAGCTGGACAGGTTTCCTCTGAAGTCTAGTCTTGCTCCAGCCGCAGTGCCTGTGGGGTGGGTCTTGCTGCTTCTGCCAGCACTCCACTCTCTCCCAGGGGTTGGGCTTAATGGGAAAGCGGCATTTGCAAAGGTTTCGGGGAGTGGCCCTGGGATAGTGATGCCTGTTGCCATGGTAATGAATATAAAGTCTCCAGTTCATCACTGTCATCTCAGCAGGACCTGGGAGAGCAATGGACAAGTCAGAGCCCTTATGTGTTTGGTTACAGATGCATTCATGAGCTCATGAAAGAAGTGGAGGAATAACTGCTCAGGCATGCCTTACCTCACCATGTGCGCTGTTTCAGCCAAACTCATCATGTCAAAATCTTACTCTACAGAACGGAAGAGTGGAATATAGCTTTCCAAAATAATCAGCTTCCTCCTTTCTTCTCTCCCTCTCTCCCACAAATTTCTAATTTGTGTTTTGACATGAGTTTACTTGGTATAGTTAGAAGTAACACAATCATTTGTGTTCCTCACCGTTTCTTGAAGGACACACCCACAATCAGATATAGAGAGGCTTGGCTGGCCTTGCTCAACTGTGGCTTGGTAAAGCTATAGAGAGCAGCCAGAGGCCTTAAGATGCACAGACAAAGCTTAGCGAAAAGGTGTACCTGATAAAGCAACAAATTCCCAGCACAGATCTAAGGCCCCACTGTTCCTGCAAAGTGGAGGTGAACAATCAAATTACCTACAAATGTATGGAATTTGCTGTGTGGTACACAATAGCTAAATACAATCAGGATAATACGCTGATGGAAAGAAGAGGGTAATGAGGGGGCGGTGCTTGGCACACATTCTGAGGGAGAAAGGTCCAAGTCAGAGATGGCAAATACGGGGCACTCATGCCCCCGCTCCAAAGGCAGACAATGGGAATCACCGCACTCTTGCCCACCGAACCCATGGGTGGCCGTCTTCTTCTTCCCTCACGTCACTGCAGGCAGATACCACCGAGAGGTACGAGTTACACTGTGGTAGATAATGAAGGCAACAAGTCTCCAGTGCCTCTCAGAGGCAGGCTCTCAATTTCCCTCTTCCCGCATCTGGTCTGTCTCGAGCCACTTGCTTGACTATTAGAACGTGACAGCCATACCTTGGACTTTGGAGGCTTACAAGCCTTGTGTGTTCCACAGGAGTGTCTTAGAACACACACTCTTGGAGCCCCAGCCACCACGTTAGAGTTCTCACTATCTTGCAGAACAGAATTATGGAAATGATATAAAACTACATGGGAGGAGAAGAGGAGTCCAGCTGACCCTGCCAAAGTGCCAGACACGTGAGTGACAAGGGCTGGGACCCTCAACGACAGCCCAGCCAGCCTGTGGGTACCACTGAGTAGCCCCAACACTGCCACTGAAGCAGAGAAAAGAATCACTCAGCTGAACCTTTGCCAAATTCCACATGCAGTCATGAGATATAATACAAAGGTTGTTGCTTTTAAGTTGCTAAGTTTGGGGGTAACTTGTTCAGTTCAATTCAGTTCAGTCACTTAGTCATGTCTGACTCTTTGCGACCCCATAAACTGCAGCACGCCAGGCCTCCCCGTCCATCACCAACTCCCGGAGTTCACCCAAACTCATGTCCATCGAGTCGGTGATGCCATCCAGTCATTTCCTCCTCTGTTGTCCCCTTCTCCTCCTGCCCCCAATCCCTCCTAGCATCAGAGTCTTTTCCAATGAGTCAACTCTTCGCATGAAGTGGCCAAAGTACTGGAGCTTCAGCTTTAGCATCGTTCCTTCCAAAGAACACCCAGGACTGATCTCCTTCAGAATGGACTGGTTGGATCTCCTTGCAGTCCAAGGGACTCTCAAGAGTCTTCTCCAACACCACAGTTCAAAAGCATCAATTCTTTGGTGCTCAGCTTTCTTCGCAGTCCAACTCTCACATCCATAAATGACCACTGGAAAAATCATCTAGACGGACCTTTGTTGGCAAAGTAATGTCTCTCCTTTTGATATGCTATCTAGGTTGGTCATAACTTTCCTTCCAAGGAGTAAGTGTCTTTTAATTTCATGGCTGCAATCACCATCTGCAGTGATTTTGGAGCCCCCCAAAATAAAGTCTGACACTGTTTCCACTGTTTCCCCATCTATTTTCCATGAAGTGATGTTACTCCACTGTAAATAATGTATCACACAAAGTCAAACTCACTGGCCTCCCCTGGGTATAGATGAAAATGTGTTCAGAGACTAACAAGAGTCTTTGGACGTTTTTCCAGTAACACAATAGTAAATCTAGTATTACCGAGTGCTTACTATGTGCAAGATACCCAGAAACATTTTATGTGGAATAATTCATTTAGATGCAAAATTTCCCCAAGTACTCAATAATTGATACCAACCCCCCATGAACTGGGCCAAACACTGATGAATCTACCTTGTTAAGAGTTGACTCAATGAGCAAAGGGCTTGACAAGCATCCAATCATGTCTGTTCTCTGACTGGTGCCTCACTATAGCCCATGTGAGCTGGACAAGGCTGGTTTCATTTTATACCACACGTGTATATATATATTTTAACATATGAGGAAACCGGGACTCAGGAGGTTGTGATTTGTTCAAGTTCACACTAGTTTACACAGAAAATGGAATCTGAACACAGAGATGACAATTCCCTAGCCAGTGGCTTTTTTGTACATCACAAAGCCTCTCTAAACACGTGGAGGAATGTTCTCCTTACCATTACTGCCACCGCCACCATGCCTGCCTCTCCCACACTATCTATTCAATATGAAGATTAGACAGGATCCTACAAAGGAAGTTAACCCTAACTTTCTAAGAGACACTTGCTGCATGAGAGATCTGTAGCACCTAACAGCAAGTTCTTCTCTGCAAAACCCACTTGTGGGGATGGTGTGAGGATTAAGCTCAAGTTGCTAAGTGAATTGAGCCAGGCAAGGTACACAGGAAGTGCCTAGTAAGTGGGGGCAAATACCATCACTCATGTATTAACTCATTTGACATTAATTAGTAAGTATCCATGAGGTGCATGTGATGGTTTAGGCACAAGGGATTCAGCAAGAGAACAAAATAGGCAGAAATCTGTCTCTTAAAGATCTCATACTCCAATGCTGAGTAGAAGCCTCTATGGGAAGAGGTGCTGGGTGGCTAAGCCCACTTACTAGTTAAGTGATCTATTAACAGCTCCACACAGCAGCCTTGGATCACACTTAATTCAAATTTATTCCACAGCAACATGACAGTGCTCTAGTGCCTTGCCCTGGCAGGTCACGGCCCAGTTGGGGAATGGCTTACAAAGAGCCGAGAATGCTCCTCGGGTCCTGTCCCATTAAAGGGTGGCTCCACTAAGTTCTTTACTTCTCAGGCTATCACATTGGGAAAGAGAAATTCCTAGAGTTGTGAGGCAAACAAATAGCGAAGCTGCTCTCTCTTTCAGTGAATTGAAAGCCAGAGGTGAAATCTTGTATGATTCACACTGGAGCTCATTGGAATTCACTAAAACCTGGGCGGTTCCCCCAGAGACCAACAAAAGCCGAATAGTGTTATTTGTTTGTGAAGGGGGGGACACTGCACCTGCCCACCCACATTAATGGCATTTTCTGGTCTGGGAGGTTAACGAGGGGAGGGATTTCCTACAACACTCTGGCAATAGGGCATCCACATGAGGGTGGATACCCTCTCCAACCTGCAGATTACCTATTTTTTTTTTTTTTTTTTGAAGATTGTTGGTCAAGTAGCCTATCGTGATTTAACTTTTCCAGCTTTAATGAAACATTTTTAGTTTCACTTACTAGTTCATGCAGTCAGCTAGCACTTATTGTCTACTAAGGCAAGGTTCTAAATGAATACAGCAGGCTGTGATGGGGTTTGTATTCTAGTGGGAGAAGTGTAGAAAATACACAAAGAAATGGACATGTAAGAAAAAAAAATACAGATGGTAATGAAAGCTATGCAGAGAATTAAAGTACATTGATTTGATCAGGAGGCATGTCAGAGCAGGTCACATGTAAGCTGAAACGTGGCAGGAGGGAATCAACTCCACGGGAAGGACAGGGGAAACATTGCAGGCAGGGGACTGGAGCCGGGTCAGGGTCAAGGGCAGCTCCCCTGAGGGAGCGGCCTCAGCACACTGGGGGAAGGGGCCAGCTGGAGTTGAGGTCACATGGGCTTCCCGGGATCTCTGGGGGCCTCCTGGCCCTGGCAAAGGAAAGAGCTTGGGATCTTACTCAAGGTACAATGGGAAAACCCTGCAGGGTTTTAAGCAGGAGGTATTGTGATCCAATTTACATTAGAAACAAATTACTCTGGATTGGCCTATAACAGGGTAAAGGGGGAGGGAGGGACACCAGTGAGAGGCTGCTGTGTGTGTCAAGGTGAAAGATGGTGGTGGTTCTCACCAGGGCACAGTGCTGGGGATCCGGGAAGTTGACAAGACTCGGGAAATGCTTTGGCAGTCAGGTTGATAAGACTTGGTTGATGGATTACATGTGGAGGTGTGGGGGATGGTTATAAAATAAATGCAATGTGTTTCAGAGAGAATAACTCAACATTTTAGTATACTTTACCCTAGTATTTTCCAGTTACATAAACATACAGATGCATTTTTATAAAATTGGATTCTGGATATACTTTTACACCATGATTTTCAACTTAATGCTCTTTTTGTGAATATTTCTGTAAGTCATATTTTTTAATGACTGCATAATATCTCATCATGTAGGGCATACCATAATTTCTTTAACCAATCACTGCTTGACATTTGGGCTGCTTCCAATATTTCCGCTATTATAAACAAGGCTACAGTAAACATCCCTATACATAAATCTTTAGGCAATCTCTAACTTTTTTTTCCTTGCAATAAATTGCCTGAAGCAGGATTACTGAGTCAAAGGCATTTTGAAAAAGAGACTTGATGAATGGGTACTGCCAAATCACTAGCAAGAGAGGTGGTATCATTTCATATTCCCACTGGTTGTATGTGATAGTGCCTGCTTTACTTTACCTTACTGGAATTGAATTTTATCATTAAAAGTGGCCAACTTAATACCCAAAATAATATATTATGCTGTTTTAACTTGCCTTTTTTGATTACAAGTTAAGCATCTTTCTAATATTTAACCATCATGCATATTTGCTGGATGCAAGTAAACGGGAGAGTGTGTGTATATGTACTTTCCATTCCTGCTCTTCACCAACTATGCTATTTCGATGGCAATCTTTCTTTTTTTTAATTGATTACTAAAAACTCTTTATATAGTAAAGTCATTCCTAATGCCAACTACTTTCCCCCCTTCAGTTTTTCATTGGCTTTATGATATTTAGAAGCCTAAAGATTTTATGGCATCAAATATATCAACTGCTTCCTTAATTGTGTCCTCCTTTCTTGTTTGGTTTTAGTTCGGTTCAGTTCAGTCACTCAGTCATGTCTGACTCTTTGTGACCCCATGAATTGCAGCACGCCAGGCCTCCCTGTCCATCACCAACTCCCGAAGTTCACTCAAACTCACGTCCCATCAAGTCAGTAATGCCATCCAGCCATCTCATCTTCTGTCGTCCCCTTCTCCTCCTGCCCCCAACCCCTCCCAGCATCAGAGTCTTTTCCAATGAGTCAACTCTTCGCATGAGGTGGCCAAAGTACTGGAGTTTCAGCTTTAGCATCATTCCTTCCAAAGAACACCCAGGATTGATCTCCTTTAGAATGGACTGGTTTAGGAAAGCCTTATTCACCTGGATAAAGGTATATAAATATCTGTGTATATTTATTTGAGGCCTTTTATTGGGTTGGCCAGAATACTGGAGTGGGTAGCCTTTCCCTTCTCCAGGGGATCTTCCCAATGCAGGTCTCCCACATTGCAGGCGGATTCTTTACCAGCTGAGCCACAAGGGAAGCCCAAGAATACTGGAGTGGGTAGTCTATCCCTTCTCCAGCGTATCTTCCTAATTCAGGGATTAAACCAGGGTCTCCTGCATTACAGGCAGATTCTTTACCAGCTGAACTATCAAGGACCTAGACAGCATATTCAAAAGCAGAGACATTACTTTGCCGACAAAGGTCCGTCTAGTCAAAGCTACGGTTTTTCCAGTAGTCATGTATGGATGTGAGAGTTGGACCATAAAGAAAGCTGAGTGCTGAAGTATTGATGCTTTTGAACTGTGGAGTTGGAGAAGACTCTTGAGAGTCCCTTGGACTGTAAGGAGATCCAACCAGTCAACCCTAAAGGAAGTCATTCCTGAATATTCACTGGAAGGACTGTTGTTGAAGTTGAAACTCCAGTACTTTGGCCACCTCATGTGAAGAGGTGACTCATTTGAAAAGACCCTTATGCTGGGAAAGATTGAAGGCAGGAGGAGAAGGGGACAACAGAGGAGGAGATGGTTGGATGGCATCACCAATTCGATGGACATGAGTTTGAACAAGCTCCAGGAGTTTGTGATGGACAGGGAAGCCTGGAGTGCTACAGTCCATGGGGTTGCAAAGAGTCGGACACGGCTGAGTGACTGAACTGAATTGATTGGGTTGGTCAAAAAGTTCATTCGGGGGTGGTTGGGTGGGTGTGTGTGTATGTGTGTGTGTGTGTGAAGCAACAGAGATTTTGATAAGTCTGCAATAAAGAAATGTGCTTACCTTGGCTTAACGTAATATTTCTTTTTTCCTATTATTACTATCCTGTAAGAGTGTTTTGGGACAAGCTTTAGAAGAGTCATTTTATCTAACGAATTATAAAGCAAATTCACTTTTTAAAAACAAACACTTAGTTGTCCTAGCAACATGTAGAAATAGTACCTAAATACCTTTCTCACAGTACGTAAATACCGTCTTTATGTTAACGTTCTGTGTTCTAAGGTTTGTTCCTGGCCCTTATATTCAATTCTCTTGGTATGTCAAAGCCTCACACCACAACTCTTGTTTTTCCTTCTAACAGTAACAGCTGATGTTATTTGGTGCATGAAGCTCCTTGACCACTGCGTCTTCTTTATAGATTTTATCACCATAGAACAACCTCCTTTTTTCTCATTTAATGCTTTTACCTTGAATTCTACTTTGTCTATAAAATTGCTACCTTTCCTTTCTTTTGTGTTATTGACTAATAGATATTTCCCCACTCTTTCCTTTAACCTCCTTGTGCCATTTGATTTTAATTGTATATATTTTCATTGTCTCATTCACCAAAAAATGTATTGAGTACTTCCAACGCGCCAAGTGTTAGGCACTAAGGAATACAGTGATGATCATAAAATAAATATGGCGCTCACCTTCATAAAAATTCAACTGCAGTATGAAAGCTAGACAATGATCCATTGAAATGTATAGTAAGTATACATATAAGCATATGTGAATTTACAATGGTAATAAATTGTAATTTGCCTAATTCTGATTACTGTATTTTATGGTAGAGGGCAGCATGAACTACTAAGTGGTAGAAAAGTTTATAACGGAATGATGTCATTGAGCTTGGAGGAGAGCTCAGGAAAGGCTTTCCTGAAGAAGAAACATTTAGGCTCAGCTCTAAAGGATGTTTCATTAACCAGATGGAGTGCGGGCACTGGAAGCATGCCAGACAGATGGTGATGGTATGGCATGAAAGAGCCTGTTGCCAGAAAGTGGGCCCAGGTGCAGAGGACCAGGAGAATATGTTATGGGTTGAGGTTGGAAAGGTCAGTGGGTATGATCATGAAGCACCTTTTAGATCCTGCTGAGGATTTGAGCATTCATTTTAGAAGCAATGAAAAGTCATTCAAAGGTTTAAAGTAGAGGATTTACAGGCAGAGATGTGCTGCAGATGTGCACACAAGAGCAGAACTGGGCATATCTCTTTCCAACTCTGTGTTCAGTGATAGCACTGAACCAGTCACTTGAAATTACCCATGGGGACGTCCCTGGTGGTCCAGTGGCTAAGACTCCATGCTCCCAATGCAGGGGGCCCTAATTTGATCCCTGGTCAGGGAACTAGATCTCACATGCCACAAGTAAGTGTTTGCATGCCACAACAGAAAGACCCCACGTGCCACAGTGAACATCAATGATCCCACGTGATGCAACTAAAACCTGGTGCAGCCAAATAAACAACCACCCATGGTGTTAGTATTTCCGCCACAGATACTGGCAAATGCTACATATCAGGGCTCTCACCCCTGCAGAGCTGGTTGTTCAACACTGACATAATGACCAATTGCATCTTGAAGTCAGTCTGATATCTGGGTAGAAAATAGCTTCAGGAGAAGAAGAGGGGATATAAGGAGATTGGTTAGGATGTGGTTATGAGAATCTTGTTAAGAAATAACTGTACTTTGAGTCAGAGTAGTTGTAGTGGAGATGGAAAGAAGTGGATGGAGACACATGTACGATATAAAGCAGAACAGATATGGTGAGCGACTGGTTTGGATAGTTACAGGAGAAAGAGGTATGCAGATGGCTCCCAGATCTTTGGCTTCTGTAAATGCATGGACGGTGGTATCATTTACTGAGTATGAATGCTGGTTGAGAAGTGTTTTGTTTTTGTTTTGGCAGCAGGGTTGGTGATGGGCAAAGACCATAAATTTAAATATGAACATTAGGAGTCTGAGTTGCCTGTGAGATACTACAGTATGGGTGCCGAGTAGGAAGCTAGACTTAAGGGCCTGGATATCTGAGCAGAGGTCTGAGTAGGAGCTATAAGGTTGAGTCACAGCACTTGGTGGCACCTGAAACTCTGAGCATGGGTGAGGTGACTTAAGAATATGGAGTCAGAAGGGAAGATCATCTAAGACAATCTCTAAGACGAGAGCCTGAGGAAAGAACACCGATCAGCCAACATTTAATGGAAATTGTATACAGTCAGGTTAGGGTAGGGGTTGAGTTGATTTAGGAGTCTGCCTTTCCATTGGGAAGCTATTCTTTTAAAATCAATTCTTTTAAATTGCTTTGTCTTTTTCTTTATATTATTATTTTTCCATTTTTCAGCTCCACAGGTCAAGTTTTCCTTTTTTCTTTCTTTCCTTCTTCCTTTCCTTCCTTCTCTTCCCTTCCTCCTTCCCTCTTTCCTTTCCTTCCCTCTTTCTCTTTCTTATTATTAATGAGTTTTTATATATTACTCTGATTATATACACTTAATTCTGTAATTAACTCATTTGGAATCTCATGGCCCATTCTTTTATGACACAATTTCTCTTTCTGGATATTTATTTTGATGCATTTATCAATGGTGTGTGGTATGAAAAAAGCAGGGAGATGTTATATGCTTTTGAACTCTTACATACGTAAGAATGTCTTTCTCTTAACTTCTCACATAAACAACATTTAGGCAGGGAACAAAAGTCTTAGATCATCATTTGTCCTCCAAAGTCCCTAACTACTGCTCCAGAATTTTCTGGCATTCAGTATTTATAGACAAGAACTCATGAGTCGTTCAGATTTTTCTTCCAGGATGCCAGTCGACTTTTTGTATGTGTATATATTTCAAAACCTTTTCCAGGATATGTTTTTGGGTTAGGCAGTATCGATCAGAAAGAGAATAAATCGCATTGGTGGAATGAAATATATTAGAGGTTATAAACAGAAATGAATCTGTGGAGTCCCTGCAGTCAGGGACACACACACAGGTCCCCAAGATGATGTGGAGAAACAGACACGGCAGTGGGGGCAAGGGGCAGACATAGAGGAACTGCAGAATCCTTGCCTTCATACGTCACAAACGAGGGATGAGTGAGGAACACAGAGGGAGTCTGACTAAGGAGAGTTTCCAGTGAAGGCAGAACTGCAAATTCATCATCCTGGCTGTCCTGACAATGGGGCTCACACCTCATGAGAACGACATTATGAGGGAAAAAAACACACGCTAATCAGCTGCCTCAGCTGCAGAAGATGAACAGAACCTAAATCAGTATAAGTTATTTCAGGGCTCTGGGTGAGACATACAATTGATATCACAGGTTTAATATTTTCATCCTGATGTCAGGTGGGATGCTGACTGTCCTTTCCATGGCTAAAAATAAATAGCTTAGGGTTACCAGGAGTTACAAGTTAGGGGAAGCAGAGCACGCCCTCTCTCTTGCATCAGGAATCTTCAGGCACTGACACACGGGCCACCAAGGGAAAGTCCCTTTCCTCTTGGAGTTGTACCCTCCTCCTCTCTGAAACATGGTCTAGGATGAGGTGACTCAGCTCTAACACTGGTATCTATGACTGCGGAGATGGCGCCACTGGCCAAAGACAGTCTGTGCCCAGTGCTGTGGCAGGCCAGAGCACACACAGGCAGGGCAGGGCAGTCCGTGCCATGTGGAAGGCCTTGCTGAAGGGGGCAAGCTCAAGGGTATTCATGTGCTTGGCCCACACCGACCACCCACAGCCCAGTCCAGCACCATCAGTGGTGGACATTCTTTCATTAGGAATTCACTCCCTTAATCACAGGGATTAGGGCTCAGACCTCTGGGAGGAGTTAGATGTTGATCTATCTGTTATAAGCAAGACCACTTGTTCAGTCACTCCAAGGACCGATGGTCCTTGGGGAGCAGAGCTTCTCAGGTAGCGGGACAGATAGGGTGGGAGGAGGGAAAGGAAGAATAAGTTTGCTGGGAGGCCCTGGCCCTGGCAGGAGGTGGGTTCAGCCTGGCGGGTGGCATAGGACAAGCTCTGGACACCAGGGGCACCTCCATTCACTAAATAGCTCCTAAGTGTTGGCAAGGGGCAGGGACCCTTGGGAGTATGCTGGGGGCACAGAAACAAGCTCCATCCGCCTTGGTGGCTGGGAGCAGCTCAAGGGTGCCTTACGATATTCCCCCAGGCCCATCTTGGGAGGGGTTTGGACTTCAAGGCACTTGCTTCTGGAGAGGATCAAAGTCTGCTGGTGGTTGCTCCACAGGCCCATGTGTTGCCCTAATCACTCAGCATCCAGGGTCTGGGGCCGCACTGAGCCCTTCCATCTGCCTGGCTGACAAGCTGCTCATGGCAATGCCCGGCTGAACTGAGACATCAGCTCCTCAGCTTATCACTTGCAGGACACTGGTGATCCAGCTGGATGTGCCAAGCACTGTAATGGTTCTCCAAGTGGTGGGGAAGGCAGCATTAGGACAGTTGCCTGGTTCACAGACACAACCTCTGAGAGCTTGGAAGAAGGAGAAGACAGTGGAGACTGCAGAGGAGATCCAGCCAAGGCCAGGCCTGAAGATGGGGGTCCAGGCATTACTCCTCATTTCACTGCACCTCTGCTGTGCCCACTGCCCTCTGCTGTGCACTACAAAGAGGAAGCATGTGTCCTAATGGCTAGATGTATGCACAGGTGAACTCCCTTTTGGGCTGCACCTTCTGTCTCTGTGACAAGGTTGCTCCTAGGGACATTAATGCCCCAGCCCTCCTGGCCTGCCCTGGGCACTAATGGAGCACACTGTGGCAGCCAGGGAAAGGCCCATGGAGAAGCAGCCGGAGACACCTTCATTGTGTCGGAAACAGTGAGAACTGGGGCCAAGGGCAGAGCATCGGTGATGTCCACTACAGTGGCCAAGAGCTGTTTGGTGAAGATACGTAGCTTCAGAGAGGGAGGGTCACAGGTGGCTGATCCATCACCACAGAGGCAGGGCAAGGGATGAAGAGCTGAGCGGAGGCCTGAGGCCAGCATCTGTGACAGACAGGAATACTGGACCCAACACAAGGAAAACTGAGTCACTTATACTAGGGAACAAGGATGGCTGGTGGCAAGGTTAGGAGCAGGGAACTCAGACCTTCTGACTCCTGGCCTGCAGTGTTGCCTCCCACCCTCCCACAGGCATGCTCCCGTGTGGCTGGGTTGGTTGACCATACTGACAACATCGTCTGTAAAGGCCTCTGTTCACCTCATTAGCCCGGCTCCACTTGTGCGTGGGTTTCAGTCCAGGCTGGCAAGGTCTTGGACAGGGGCTCAAGGATGGAGCATAGTGTCTCTGAGTGGGTATGGACAGCCATGCCAGTCAACTCATCAGCTGCCGACATCATCCTCCTGATGGTGAAAAGCTGGGCCCATGGGGACAGGGACATCCTCTCTGTCACATAGAACCCAGAGGAGTTCCATTCCCTGGATCTGAAATGTTAACAAGAAAGTCCAGCCATGCACACAGAGGCAGAGCCATGCAGCAGCACCCTCCAGGAGGCACAAGGAGGCATGGCTATGGAGCAGTCTCACTGGACGATGTGAGGTGGCAAATAACCTCCCAGTGGCTCACTGGCTAAGGACAGCTATATGTCTGTGCCATGGGGTAACAAGATCCCAGCCATCTTTCTCCCTCTACATGCTTACAGGGAGATGCAACAAGACTAAAAATTGATAGCACAGGCATCCCTTTCAGCTCCCAGTCATTTTTCTTTGTTGCTAACTATACAGTTGCAATATCTCACCATTAAGTCACTGGAATAAAAGATGCTAACTAGGCTAGACCAGCACTGAAGGAAAGTTACACAGCTCAAAATAGCCTGGACTTAAATTCCCCTCAGGGGTCCTCCCCACCATTCTATGCAAAACAAAGAACTCTCTCACCTGAAGGAAAAAAAATGGACATTAAGATTGATTTGCCCAGCTCCCAGCTGGTCCAGCTTCTGGCTGATCTCCAGAATTCCTTGCCCCAGCCATTTAAGAGATTACTACTCTGAACAACCTTGGAGAAGAACAGGCCCCCTTAAGACAGTAGATTTCCACATATATGCCTATATATACTTACTCTTTTCTTGGGTTAATGCAGCAGCTCACTAATCTGACTGCTGCCCTTTCTCGCCTCATTAAAGGTGACCTGTTCCTGTAAAGTGCCAGTCTCGTTCTTTTTCTGAACCTTGCCTTCTCTAACTCCGTACCCTACAAGCATGGCGTCAGATCCATTTTTATTGACCATCCTCTTCTGCAGCTTTTCTTGAGAGATATGATGTTGATGCTTTTTTATCTATCTCTATTTATCAAAATAAGGGGAAAAAAAATCCTCATCTGTTTTCGACCAGAGTCAATAGAAGCATGTTTAGTAAAACCAATATAATACAGCAGGATGTCATTCTTTGATTTACTTTTTAAAAAGCTCCCATGTGATGGTAGATCATCTTGAACTCTGGTGGAAGTAAGAAGGGAAAAACACAGAGGCATCAGTGCAATGACCCTCAGTGGAGGGACCCCAAAATTCATGTCCTGTCAGGAAGCATTTAACAAGAAGCTTCCTGTGTGCTGTTTTGGATCTGTCAGGAATTCTCTGTTCCTTGTTAATTCCTGAATATTCAGGAATTAAGAGAGGCAAGCCTCTCCCAGGGCTGAAGAATCCAGGCATTTCCTTCGTTAGTTTCTCTATACGGTGATAAGCACCCTCTTCCTTCTTGTGAACCATACGGTAAAAATGATTGTTTACAACTCTCTCTCTCTCTCTTTAATGTGGATCGCGTATGTTTTGTAAGTCTGGAATTTTAATCTTTATCTTTGCTGAGAATAACTACAGTATATATGCCCACACCATGTTGATTAAAACACCTTTGATCCATCAGAGCTCTGGTCCCCGTGTCTTTCTTTCCCTTTCTCTCCCTCTCTTTTTCAGGCTATTTCTCTGGAGCACAGAGGCCCTCTGAGTTCACTTTCCTGCCCAGGCTTCTAAGACCCTCTCGAGAAGGCGCTCTGTGCCTTCACCCCATCGAGAGGGCGCCTGAGGCCTCCGTGAACAGAGCAAGCCCCGTGCCAGGGGCTTTATTGGCTTTCTGCGTAAACCAAGGAATATCAGCCTCTTTCTTTCTCCTTTACTTTCTTATCGTTGACTCTGGACCACCAGGTTCCGGTCCACTAAAGGACCTCAACAATGTCCTTTCTCCTGAGTCACATAGGTTCAATTGGGTGTTCTTAGTTACCAGGACGAAGAAGGCAATGGCAACCCACTCCAGTACTCGTGCCTGTAAAATCCCATGGACGGAGGAGCCTGGTGGGCTGCAGTCCATGGGGTCGCGAAGAGTTGGACATGACTGAGTGACTTCACTTTCACTTTTCACTTTCATGCACTGGAGAAGGAAGTGGCAACCCACTCCAGTGTTCTTGCCTGGAGAATCCCAGGGATGGAGGAGCCTGGTGGGCTGCCGTCTATGGGGTTGCATAGAGTCAGACATGACTGAAGTGACTTAGCAGCAGCAGCAGCAGTTACGAGGACAAAACTACTCAGTGACTAAGTCACATTATACCATTGACTCAATACCAGCAAGATCGTTAGGCTTCATATACATTTGTACCTTTTTGCCATCTATAATTGCATATTTTGTACCTTCTTTAAAGCAACAACAGGTACCCTGCCTACCTTATTAAATGTGAACAAAGCACATTAAGTCAAATATAATGATTTTAAAGAATACTTTTGAAGGTTCAGTTTATCAGAGATCATTACCTCTAAATCCCCCTGCAGAAATATCATTCTTGTTCCATATGGGCCACATTTATTTCCACACATCCCCAACTTCCCTTGCAGGTTTTCAGCACAACACCTTGTGTTCATAAGGTAAGTGTGACATTCTAATTAGAAATCAAACATGGGTGGTGGAGCCTCAACGTGGAATTTAAATTCACTCAAGGTCCAAAAATATCCAACTGTTCCTATCTAAGATTCTTCCAGGTGCAAGGAAGTGATAAGGGGAGTTCAATTCCTCTAATGTGCCTTAAAGAAGAAATGGCAACATTTAAGGACTCCCCTCTGGGAAAGGAAAGCCCAAATGTTCTAAATATCCAAGCCTGAACAGACTTCTTATACTTTCTGGTGTTGGGACAACTTATGCACATTTTGGGTAGTCCCCCACCCCTTCTGCTACTGTGTCTGCTTCTTAAACCAGGCAGGCACTGTCCTTTAGATGGGAGTGTCTGGACTGCTGTGGGGGTGGGGAAGGGAGTTGGCTGGTGGTAGTGCCTGGGGACCTCTTAGTTAAGGCATCCAACCCTCCAAGACAGTTCCTCTGCGGGTTCAGCCTGATGTTCTGAGGGCCTCGGCACTGGTAGGTCAATTCCTGCCCACAGGGCCCTCCAGCCTCACGAGAAACCCCACCTGACCCTGGCCCCTGCATTACATTCCAGCCAGACTTCACTGCCCACAGTAGGCCTCCATCCTGAACCAGACTCCCCCTGCCCTGGCTTCGGCACATCTGTTCCCACTGCTGAGAATAATGCCCCCCTGCCTCCTGCCTTTGCCCTTCTGTTTAAACATCACATCATCTGAGACACCTTCTAAATCTCCATTTGGGGTCCCACAGCACCCCTCCTTCCTTCCCAACAGACAGCTGTGTTGAGCTGTCTGACCCGAGCCCAAGGAGGAGGAATCATGTCTGTCTAGGGTGCCTTCCATCCCCAGCTCCTTAGAGCATTTCTTAAATGAGTCAACAACTGAAAGGAATGAAGGAAGAGCAAAACATTAAGACAGATAGGTAGTTGCCTCCTTGTCCACGGCCCCTGCTATGGTCTGAATGTGTCTATCCCCACCCCATCCCCAATTTCTATGTTGAAACAGCCCCCATGGTGGTGGTATTAGGAGATGGGGTTTGTGTTGGGGGTGGGGGCGTAATTAGGTCATGAGCACACAGCTCTCATTAATAGAATTACTGCCCTTCTAAAAGAGGCCTGAGAGAGCTCCCATGTGGGCACGCTGATCTGATTCCCAGGCTCCAGAGCATGAGAAGTGAAGGTCAGCTGCTTACAAGCTCCTCGGTCCGTGGTGTTTTGTTATAGCAACCCCAGTGACTGAGACAGACCCCGTGGCAGGGCTTGCCCAGCAGACTGCTCAGGCCGTTAGACGTGCTGAGCGAAACCGGCCAGTCTGCTTCTCTACCACCATCACCAACGACGGCAGTCCAGGTGCTCAGCACCTGCCCCACCGGCAGCCAGAGTGCAGCCAGGTCTCGCTCTTTGGGGATCACTCTGGTTCTCTGCTCCCACTCCTGCACGGACTCAGCTCGCTCTCTGCCCAACTCAGGGCATGGTCTGTGCTATGCCCTTGTATTTTTCTCTCTCTTGCTGGACCACTGTCTGGCCCGAGCTACTGCCCTGTCTATGCCCTGGCCAGCCATGAACCAGTGGGCTGCAGCTCCGGGCCCTGTTTCGCTTCTCTTTAATCTAGGGGCTCTCGGGACTGGGCAGGGGTGAAGGTGAAGAAGGGGTTCCTGCAAGGCACTGGGCAGGGTGGAGGTCTCAAGCAGTCCCTCCCCCTACTGCCCTGAGCCCATGGTATCCTCCTCCTCAGACTCCACTGTGCAGCCTCAGGAAGGAGGCACGATGCCTGATTGCCTGTAGTCCCCCTTCAACCCTCACTGTCTCCCACTATGGCCACTGGGCTTGGTGCAGAGCTGCAGAGAGGGAGGGGGGCCCAGGGTAGGGCAGGCAGCAGGTAGGAAAGCATAGGCCCTGAGCCTGGCATGTAGCTCCTCTCAAAAGACTGTATTTGAGGACCCAGCCATTAGATCTGGTTCTGATTCCACTAACTTTTCACTTTCAAATTAAACAGTGAGTCTGCTTTCCTCTAGAGAAGGAAATGGCAACCCACTCCAGTATTCTTGCCTGGAGAATCCCGTGGACAGAGGAGCCTGGTGGGCTGCTATCCATGGGGTCGCACAGAGTCAGATACGACTGAAGCGACTTAGCATGCATGCATACATTGGAGAAGGAAATGGCAACTCCAGTGTTCTTGCCTGGAGAATCCCAGGGACAGAGGAGCCTAGTGGGCTGCTGTCGATAGGATCGCACAGAGCTGGACATGACTGAAACGACTTAGCAGCAGCAGCTGCTTTCCTCTGACATGGGACGCACCATCCACCTTTAAAACTCAGAGAAAGGGAGGGGCATTGCCACCTTCCAAGGCCTCACCTCTGAGGATAACTCCAAGGGTGTGGAGGATCCAAGGATCCACTCCAAGGATCACTTCAGGTGTGGTGCAGGTGTGTACCCTCAGATCACCACCCCCCAAGCCACAAAGGCCTTCTGTGAAGGTTCAGCCTCGCCCCAGTCACCTGTGGGTGGCTGCCTCCTCACTAGCTCTGCCTGCCCTGGTGTCTGGCACAGCTCTGGGGCACACTGTGTCAGCCAGGCCCTTCTGTCCAGGGATACTTGGGGACCAAGTACACCCCATATCAGCCAGTCAGCCCCACCTGGAGAGTATCTAAGACACCAGCTCGTGGGGCCAGACAGCTCCCTCCCAGGGGAGACCAGCACGTGTGCTGGGGGCTGGGTGGGGGGGATGGAATGCACGTCGCTGGGGTTTTCTTCCCCCAGGCCTGTGAGTTCACCTGCCAATGTGCAGTAGCATGAAAACAGAGGGTGTTGGGGGATTATTTAATTGAGTTCTGAATTTATGCTTGAGTTTCTGAAGAAGGAGAAAAAAAAAAAGACAACCCTCTTTAAACAAGTTTCATTGAAAGGTTATAAAACACAGATAATTTACATGTGGGAGCAGATGGCAGGCTGGGTGCTGTTCCAGGCAAACCATGTGTCCCCCGGCGGCTCTTTTTAATGGATACTCTGAGTTTATATGTGGTTTATAAACTCAAGGGCTAGTGATTTCTGAGTGACTGACTGTAAGGCATAAAAATGCCTACAGCCGTGACCTTCATTTCTCCTGAGGAGGCTTTCCTCCCTCCTCCTACTCTGGTGGCACCCAGAGCCACCTTAGCCCATCAAGGCTCCCAAACCCTGGTCCAGAGGCAGGTTCTGACAACAATCTGACCGAGACTCTACAGCCTTCTTCTGTTGCTGAGCTTGCTGCTGTGTGTGCTCCAGCTCCTGGTCCACGTCCTCCCCCTCTCAAGTTTGCTTCACTCTTTTGAATGACGCCTATCACCCCATCTCCTGGCGCCCTGTATCAGGACAGCCTGGCCCTAACACACAATGCTGGCCTTCCCCTCCAGGGCCCTCCATGAGAGGAAGCCCTGGAGCTGGCTCTCTCTCTCTGGCCTTCCCACTGCCCTGCCCACCCCAGCGCCGTCCACAGAGGTTTCCTGTTTCCAAGCAGAACATGTCTGAGAATAACAGAGCCCTCCCTCTGGCTGGGTCCAGTCCTCATCAGCTGTGTGGGCCAGCACGGCGCCCCCAGCTCCTGGACCTTACTGTCTGGGTTCTCTGACGACCAGTGATTAGGCTGTGGAGCAGCAGAGAGGAGTCAGGAGGTGTGGCTGAGACAGCACAGGTCTACTGCAAACAGGTTTGGATGACCATGTAGCTCATGTAGGGTGGAGAGAAGAGAGGAATCCTATGACTACTATTACGAAGGTTCATTTCCCTCTAACTTTGCAGGGCCCAACCCAGAGAGCTCACCCTGGGCTCCTCTGCCTGTGCCAAGAGTCATCATATGTGCACTGCATTGGCGGGGGTGTCGTGGAGGGAGGAGGTGGAACAGTCACAGCCAAGGCACCAGGAGGACTTGGGTGCTAAACACGTGACAAGCCTCACTGATGGGGTCAGCATCATCACCAGCCCATGTTGGGGAAACCGAGGCACAGAGCAAGGGAAGGACTTGCTCAGGGCCACGTGGGGCCACCTAGAGCCCAAGTTCCCCACTAAACCATAGTGCTATTCTGCCTTTTCCCAAGGTGAACCTTTACTCGATGTGTCAAAGCAGGACCAAACACATCTCCTAGAAATTTCCAAACCTGGAGCTCCAGAGAAGTACCCTGGCTGGCACAGGGGACAAGACAAGATGCCAGGCAAGATGGAAGGTCAGATTCCTGCAACTCAAACTGGATAAAACTCATAGAAACACACAAAAAGCAACCATGTACATATGGTTATTATTTTTATATATCACTTTAGTGCAAGCTACATGTTTCTACCATCCTGGTGGAAACTTCCTAATCTTTCAACAGAACACCCCACCACCACCCTTTCCCCCCGCCTCCTTGGAACAGATGGCTAGATCTTTATTTCAAATAACTTCAACAAGGAAATTGTTATTTCTACCCCATGTCTGCATGTGCGAGTACACCACGTTTCATATATTTGCATGAAAGGAGCTGTGTTTAGTCTTTGCTCACACTTGAGATGCCGAGAAGACACTTTAAATTAAGCACTCTCCGCAAACAGTGATCATAAAGTAGCGGGAAGATAACACCGCACTCATTTGCCCCTGCTGACACCATATGCCGCTTCCCTCCCCAGGGCCGCCCTGCTGATGGTTCCTGTCGACTCTGTAATAGAGTCACGGCTTCCACCCTTCTCACAGCACCCTCTGTCTTCTGCAAGGCAGATGACCTTCCTCAGTGACATGGGAGAGCACTGGGCCAGTGCCCACCCGTCTGAAGGGGAGAGGCACCCAGGGCTGAATGCCAGGCGCTTGGCGTCCTGCTCGACAAGCTGGGAAAGCGTGTGCAGAAGGCCTCTGCTGGCCTGTCCCCTTGGGTCACTCCTGCCCCTACAGCAGCACAGCGCTCACACTCTTGAGCACAGCCCCTCCCAGCACACACAGTGCCAGTGCCCCTCTGCCCCTGGGGCTGACGGTGGGGCCACATCCAAGACCAGGGCCTCCCCACCACCAACCACATCTTTTCCCAAAGGCTGGTGTTTCTCAGTCTCCTCCCAAGGGCATGGTCAGAGACACATAAACACCCTCATCTTCCCTGGTGGCTCACACAGTAAAGAATCTGCCTATAATTCAGGAGACCTGGGTTTGATCCCTGGGTTGGGAAGATTCCCTGGATAAGGGCATGGCAACCCACTCCAGTATTCCTGCCCTGAGAATTCCATGGACAGAGGAGCCTGGCGGGTGACAGTCCGTGGGGTCGCAAAGAGTCAGACATGACTGAGCGACTGACACTTTCACTTAGAGACAGAGGCTGAAGCTGACAGAGATGGCTGATGACTCCCAAGGTCAGATGTTCTTCAGCATTTCTCCAAGGGTGGCTCTGACCTCCTGCAGCATTTGTTAAAATGTGTCCTGAATGGGATTCAGGATCCCAGGGTGCAGGCTCTGAATGTCCTGTGTTCTGAACAAACACTGTGTGTATCAGGGTGCACAAGACAGCTTGACACCCACTGGCAGGGATAAGACAGGGATTTAAATTCAGGTTCCAATAGTCAGTGCTCTTTTTAAAGCACAGCTGCCACCAGTGTTTCAGGTAATCGACTGACTAATTCACACCCAGATGTTTAATGGCCAACTGACTAATTCATACTGGGGAGGTAATTCTGACAATCGTTCGAACAGGTTTTCCCTCCCAGAGAACATTACCTTTTAATGGTGGCCTTTAGGCATACAGACCAACATTGAAAAAGGAATGGGGTCGGGGGGTGGAGGCAGGGAGGTGTGCCTGAGCCCCCATTCCTTGGATCCCTTGGTGTGTGTACCCTGCAGCATGCATTCAACACTGCTGCACCTTACTGAAGCTCATGGCAATCCAGGGGACAGGGAGGCTGTGCCTTCACTCCACTCTGAACTACCCCAGTGCTTCACCCTATATGGCTTCCCTCAGGAGCTGGGGCCCCCGCCAGGACTGCACCATCCTGGCCAGTCAGTGGTGGGGGCAGCCCTGGGCTCCAGCCCTACCACTTCCACTTAGCCATCTGCACACACCTCGTGCAAGGGCTCCTGCACACTGAGCTCATGGGCTCAGGGGAGCCCTGAGAACCATCACCAGTCTTGTCCTTCTTTCATAATTCAGGAGAATCAGGGTTAAAAAAAGTGCATGAGCAATCGACATAATTTATATGCTGCAAGTGGACGAGCTGGCATCCTCTCGCGTCATAAAGTTTAAATAACGGTGGTTTAACACCAGATGTAAGTGCAGCTGTCCTGAGCGGAACGCCATTAGCTCCATTACGATGGGAGATGGTGCTTTTCCCAGCTCAGCATCCCCAGGAAAACATCACACCTGTCATCTCGGTGCCGCAAGCAGCTGACTTGAGGTAGGGGTCTACAGCGCCTCTTCAGATCGCATCCATCAAGGATCTGGGGCGTTCACAGGGGAGGGGAGGGCGGGCCGCAGACCAACCAGCAGAGAGGCCAGCCAGGCCAGCACTTAGTGCATGCTGGGCAAGACCTGGACTCCAGGTATTCCCAAGTGGCCTGGCTCTTCACACTGGTATGCAGGGCAGCGGGCCTGGGCCAAGTGCAGGGAAAATTTGGGAGAAGAGGGAAAGAGGGAGGGAGGGCGGGAGGATTAGGAAGGAGGGAGAGAGGGACAGCAGGGGAGAGGAACAGAGGGACAGAGAGGGAGACAGAGAGCCAGAGGGAGGAGTAAGAAGGGGCCGAGGATGGAGGCGGCAGAGGAGAGGGAGGGGATGGTGGAAGGGGAGAGTCAGCTGTGGGCCTGAGCAACCTGGAAGAAGTCTCCCCCAGACCCTGGCCCCCGTTTTGGCAAAACCCCTCAAGGGCAGGTTGACTTGACCCAGGCAGGCAAGTACTATACACACCTTCTCCTTCTACTAGTGTTTCCTTTCCGATCAAGAAATCTCTTGAGGCCTACTACAGACAAAGGGAAAACTTGAGAATGTCAGCAGCAGTGCGGGGGGACAGGGCTCAAACACATCCGTGGACAGAGCCACTGGCTGAGCTGTGGACAAGAGCGCTGGGCACGAGCACTCCCTCACAGATGAGATGCCTGAGACCCAGGGAAGGGCTTTCTCTGATGCCCCGGGGGACAATCCAGAAGGCCGCAGAATTGCTGGAGGCAGGCAGAAAAAGCGGTCCTTTCTGTTGCTTCGGCAATGACACTGCTCTAACTCTTCACCATGGGAAGGGTGTGCTGCCTGATCACCAAGAGCTGCGGGCACCAAGGTGGCCACAGGCACACGGAGGGGGCCACCTGTCCCGCTGTCTGCCTGCCCCATCACTTGCCCTGTTTCAGGAGGCATTGCGGGTGCAGACAGAGAAAGCACAGTCCCTCTTCCCCCAGAAGCCCATGCTTGGGTGGGAGGCAGACCTGTGGAGTACCCGGGGCTTCCATGTGTTCCACGCATCAGCTGCGGGAGCACAGAGAACGGAGCCCCCGACCTCTAGAGGGCACAGTGCAGGTCACAGGTGGCCCCTGACAACAGGTTCCAGGCCAGTCTCACATCGATCCCCACCTAGAAGCCACAGCACGCACTAGGAACCACAGCACACACTGGGGACCACAGCCTGGGCTCAGCCTGTGGGTGTGCACAACCACCGGGGCTGAGAGCTGTGACTGGGCAGGTCACGACCCTCACAGACCGAGGCTGCCGGGAGATGAGGTGTCAGCGGTCTGCAGGGTGAGCTGTTGGGCCAAGTGCCCCTTATAAATGCTCGCGCAGCACTGCTGAGTGTCTCAGTGGCCTGTCTGATTCCCTGGGAAGAAGCTTGTCTATGAAGACACAGACTGCCCCGTTTCCATCATCCTTTGCTCTTATCCCTCAAGTACCAAACCAAAGAACTGGATTTTTAAAAGATGACAAAGGTATTTGTGCTGCACCAAACAACGAGAGGGAAACAACAAAGGAATACTTAGTGGGATCTACAGCTGGGAAAATTTTCCTGAGCTAAGAGATTTCTGTGCAGGCAATTTCTGTAGACAGTTCTCATTTAAATGGAAATTCCTTCTGAAACACAAACAACGGCTAACACACCCACTGCTTTACTGGGTGCCAGGCACTATTCTGAGAGGTTTGTGTGTATTAACTCACTTAATCCTCAGCTACCTTGTGAGGTACTTATTCCTACTACACGTGCTTTACAGACGAGGGTGGTGAGGCTGAGAAAAGTTAAGTAATTAGGCCAAGATTATTCAGCTTATAAAATCGCACAGCTGGGATTTAAACCCAGGCAGAGTCTGGGTACAGAAACTGCCATCTTAACCATGGATGTGCCAGGAATGGTAAATGATCCATGGAGAAAACATTAAATTAACTGTCACAAGAATTGCTCACACTTCCAATGACCTCTGCAGGTAGTTTGGAGGGATTTATTTAGCTTTTGTAGACTTTGATATAGCTTTGGGGAGTTCATCTCAGAAAGGATTCAGAGAGGGACTTTTCCAACAGGGAAGAGTGGAAATGCTTTGCCATTTTGAGCTTCTAAGACCTTCTGACACGGAAAAAAGGGGTTAGTGGTCTTTCACTAGGAAAGCAGGGCCCCAGGGGGCTGCGAGAGGTGTGCTGGTGGTACTCTCACCCAGAGAGACCACATACAACACAGCTGTGCTGACCTCAGCCAGAAACACACAGGTCAGGAAGGCGTCCTCTACGCAGGCTCACTCTGCACTGTCTCACTGAGTCGCTGAATGCTCCCACAGCCCTGGGATGCAGCCAAGGTGCAGAGGGAAGGTGGCTTGTTGGGATGACACAAACAATGCCTTGGCAATTTGGATACATGTCAGTGTCCACGAAAGTGCCCAGAGCACAAACTCGCTCCCAAATGAATGGATGGATGAACAAATTCCTCCTGATCCAATGACAACAATGGCAGTGAGAAGGCAGAAAGGACCCACAGTCTTTCTCTCTCCTGAAAGGAGGTCTCATTCATGAGTGGGAAGTGTTAGAGGTGAGCCCAGCAATAGACACTCCCTAAAGACCCAACTGATGCCACCCTCTCCTCCTCATCCTCATGGCCTCACTGTATACCGTTGTCGTATTATAACTTTCCGACTTCACGCACTGCGACTAGATGGACTCTGGAATGCACACTTCCCCCCGCACCCTGGCAATGGCATCCATCCCTGGGAGCAGCTCCTGGCTGTGCCCGGTGTCGGGGCCTTACAGAGGAGACTGTGCTCCAATTCCTCTGGGCTGTCTTAGGGGATCAAAGCCTGATCCAGGTCAGACTCTGGGCTGACCCTAACCCTTGCCCAGCCCAGCCTGCCTCCTTGGGGAAAGAGATGGGAGAGAAGGAAGCAGCCATCTTCTCCACGGTCTCCCAGCCTGAGTCCATGGCTGGGAGCCACAGCACACTCATAGGTGACAAAGGATGGTCCCCTCAGGGTCCACCATGTGGAGCAACACAGTGCCCAGTGACTAACTACGGGAGAGGGGCCGGGCTGAGGGGCTGTGGGCTCAGAGTTGGGGAGGCCGCCAACCCCAGAGGCAGCGTTCACATAGTTCTGAAAGTCCCTGCAGCACTTTTCTCTTCTGTAAGAAGTGGAAACAGCTAAGTTGGGCAGAGCTGAGGCATCCTGTCAACACAGCAGCTGTCAGAACAGAAGCATAAACCCCTCTTAGCAAGAGAAATATCACATTTCTCCCTCAATCAGCGAGTTTTAATTTATTTATCTAGCCGAGCCATGATGGATACAGTCTGCCCAAATATATTACATGGGGATAATGCAATCTCTTATCCAGAAAACCACCATATTATAGATACTATCAAGCTACTTCCTCAGAAGTGTTTGGTACCCTAGCAACCAAAAAAGAAAACAACAAAGACATAAAAATTGCATTGCATCTGCAATACTTTGTTGGAATTGGTTTTGCAATAAAGCATGTATTGTAAAAACAAAGGTTTAATGATATATCAGTTTGGTGAAAATCTGATTACGAAGCAAAAACACATACATCTAAGTAAAGTTGCAGAGCTTTTAAAAATGAAGCTTGGTGAGGATGTCCTGGGCAAGCTCCATTTGAAAGGGTACTGGATTTGGTCTCTCCTTAATGATGGGTTGGCATCAATGAAATCCCTTCCTCCACATCCAGCTCCTTGAACGCCAGCCTCAATCCTGAATTTGAACTTGCAGCAGCAGCTACTGGGGTTGGTACACTTACAAAGAAGACAGATGGCTACTTGGACATACGAAACGTTTGCTAAGATAGTAAGCTCCCTCTTCCCTCAGAGGCGGCATTGAATAGAGCCTGGGAGCCTGGGGAGGCCCCGGCAAGGCAGCTGCCACAGCTTATGATGAACTGCCATCTGTATCCTGCTGACTAGCCTCTGACTGTTATGATGCCACATGGTCTGCCGGTCACTGGCAGGGGTGGGAAGTCTTTTGTTCAGTGCCCTCAGTCCCTTGGCTGCTGGACTGAGCCTGCCATCGCTGAGACCCCAAGATACGTGAGCCAGAAAGGACTCTGTCCTACCACTGGGCCTTTCTCGTGGCCTTTTGCTCTGCTGCCTGTCTCCTTTACAGACTGGAGCACCAGCGAAGAGGACCACGTCTCATCTCACTCTCACTCTGGCAGCACAGAGCTCGGCATGGTCTCGGCCTCACTCCGTGGGAGCTGTTAAATGCCTGAGTGGCAGGCTCCATACCAAGGGAGGAGTGCGCAGAGGTGAACAAGAGAAGCCCTGCTTAAAGAAGCTTCCAGCACAAGAGCAGAGGGGGAGAGAGAAAGGTACCCACGGCACGTCCAGCAGTTTCCCCACCTGGCCCTCCCTCCTTTTACTTTCTTCACGTTCCCAGGCTCCTCACCTGGGTACGTTCTCATTTCTTCTGCTATAAAGAAAGAATATACTCATTATATTAAAATGCCAGGCACAGTACCCTGAGAAGTGTTTTTATTTCCTAAGAAAATAATAGGCAGGGAATATTTAACCTAAAAGAGTGAACGCAAGTGTGGCAGGTACCATGCGCCCTGGGTGGAGGTGATGCACTGCGGCTGCCATTGCTAACACAGCAAAAGATGAAAGAAACTGGTTTTGAAACATGTACGTACATGCACCTTACTGATTCTATTTCTTAACCTATATGGATTGCCTTTTCAAATAAATTCACCCTTTTAGAAAGGGTCAGGCATACAGCCTTCACCAGCACAGGCTGAGGGCAGAAAGAAATCTAGAGAGCAAGAACAGAGAAAAATCTCAGAGGTGGCTTATTCCAGGTAGAGACCAGACCACAGAGGCTTCCATAGCACAAGATGATATTAAAGGTCTCGGGAGAGAAGTGAAAAGATGAAAATCAGAAAGGTGATGGATCTATAGACCAGACTCCTAGCCTCCAGCCTGTGGACAGGGCTTCCTGGGCAGGCAGTCCCTGCTCAGTGAAAATCTATGCTGGTCCCCATCCCCTGAGCAAGAAGGAGAGCCTTGAGGCTGGGTAGCATCCAAAGGCTGTGGGAGGAAGCCCTCAGAGGGCCTGGTCAGCCAGCCCTTCTGCTCAGACCCCAGCCGTCCTGAGGTCTTGCCATTAGCAAGCCCTGCAGGTGCCCTTGGTGTGGTAGGGGCTGTTCTGGGAACAGTGACATTAGTAGCTTGCATATTTCCTGCAAAGAGCCTGAGGCTTTTCATTGAGTGAATCAGGCTTTCAGAGCTGATTTCTGGATTTCATGATAACCCTGGGGGTCCTCAGGGGAGCTCCGCAAGGCCACTCCGTAGCTTTGACTTCTGCTTTACATCTGGAGCACACCATTCACACACGTGCATACTAGAGGCCAAATGTCCCATTGGGTAGAAATGAAGTCCTTTGGCTGTGAAGTCAAGTTCAGCTTACAAATGTGGATAGCCAGCTGGTTCCTTGCCTCCCAAACACTGTCTGAGGCCCAGAGACGGGCTTCCTCTGATCAGGCCGACAGCCCTTGGTTGCACTGACACTTTGGGTTAGGACCCAAGAGGAAGAAGCTTTCTTTTTTCCCTAGAAAGACTTATCAATGGTCAAGACACAGCATCACACACATTTTTGCTTTAAAGAAACAACACTTCAGCACAAGTTAACAAAACCTGAGGTTTTCTTCACCCGCTCTGGCCCAGCACAGGGACTAGGCCCCACTGTACCCAATCCATGACACTACAGGTTCTAAGTGGAGATGGGCCCAAAGGATACCCACCCTCAGCTCCTCTGCCCACCTCTGGCTCCATTTCCATCCTCGAGACTTCCTGTTTTTGCTCTTCGGATGTCTGCATAGTGCGGAACTCGCTGACAGGTCCCATGAAATAGGCCTGCAAAGATGCCATTCCATAGACCTTTGCCAGGCTGGAGCTAAATGCACTGGGTGGAATTTACAACCTACAGTTTTCTGTAGCATTGTTCCCAGGGTGGGGAGGTACAGCAGGAACAAAAAGAAGGAAAAAAGAAAGCTAAGAGAAGGAACTATAATTTCAAATTCATTCATGATTTATTGGTTCCCTCCCTGAGGCTGCGGGGGAATCTGAACTCCACTGCAGGATGGCCTGGCTATGTGATGCTGCAGGCCACGGAGCTGCAAACAGCTTGGGTGACGTTAATCCCTCCTGTGCTGGCTGCCTCCAGCCCTCACACTGCTGCTACCCAGCCTGGCATCTGGTTGATCTCAGCAACTAGGTGGGACATCACAGACCTCCTGGGGCATGCAGGTGGGCATACCTGACTCAGAGAGACCCACTCCAGTCCCCACACAGACAAAATTCTCTGAAGCCAAAATGAAACAGAACAGGTTTTGAAATCTGTGTCCTTTCTACTTCTGCTGCTTTCTCCTTTATCCAGTGCCTTCCCTTTGAAATGAGTCAAAGCCCTGAAGGGAGGCAAAACAGCAGTGCAAAGGAGCCTTTCAGAAACGTCAGTTTCCATGTTTGCGAGCCGGGGCAGCAGGGCCAATCAAATGCTCCACGACCGCCTGTGTTGCAGGCGCCAATGGGCTCCATCTACAAAGGCACCATCAGCATCTCAAGTCTGCATTGCCCCACATGGTTTATAAAAGCCCTTCCCCATACATTCCCCCATTCAATCGGCTTCTGCCATTTAATCAAGGATCCTTTGACTTCCAGAAAGAAAAGGGGGCACAGCGACCTTGGAAGGAGTGGACAAAGCCATTAATCAATGGTCTCTGCAAGCAAAGGGAGGCCATTTGAAGAGCTTGAGCATCAGGTTCCAAACAGTGCATAAGACTGCATCCAGGGATGAAGGAGTTAATGCCAGTGTCACCAGGCCAAAGCAACACAGGAAAATTCATTTGCATGATCTGGCCTTCGACAAGCATCCATCTATCTATATGTTCAGCTGAGCTCCCCCATCCCATTCTGCACGGTGAACAGTCATTGTTTAAAAATGTCACGATAATAATCAGCTTTTGCGGCAAAGATATGAAAAATGTATTGCAAGATCAAAAGGATGATATTGTCTTCCAGCAGATTATACATTCTGCCCAGAGAAAGGCTAATCTGATGTCCTCAGAGAGGAAATAGGTAAACATTTTCAACATTATCGCCATCTGTGTTCCATTTCTTTGGGTCTGCTCAAGAAAACAGTTATTTATGTTTAAATAAAAGAGAATGATTTTTGTCCTTAAGAAAATAGTAATGGAAGCCTTGAAATACCTGTTTTGGGTTTTACAATCTCAGCCAGTGTATCCAGGAGGAAACATGCATACGTCCCCCAACCTTCTTGGAGAAAAGATAGCCACCCTCCTCCCATTTCCACTGTGTCTGCACCCCAGCCTAAAGTGAGTCTTAGAATTGGCCAAGGTTGCGTCCCACCCCACACAGTTCACACAGTGAGAAATAGGCTCTCTGGATGGCAGCTCCATAGCGGTGCCCTGGGGCTGGAATCCCCTCCTCTCCACACTCGGCAAGACTTCTGTCCTGAGTCTGACCCCACCTGTGAAATGGGGATGACCTGGCCTCAGGGGTGTGCACTGGGATGATGGGCAACTGCTGGCCACTTACGAGGACCTCAAAGACTGTCCTTAGCAGCAGCAGTACTGTCAGTAAACACAGGATGGGGTGAGCGAGACAAGAGTGCAGCGCTTTGAAACCTGCCTCTTTTTATTTGACTTCAGCAGGTGTTTCCTGAGCAACCTGCTCTGTGCTTAGGTCTTGGCCAGCCTCCTGGGAATGCCACGAAACAGCCCAATAGGGCAGCTGGCCATCTACAAAGTGGAAGGAGGGGATGAAGGGCAGGTTCACGCATTGCCACCTTCTAGTGGGGGCTGGCGGGGAGAACCAGAGGGAAAGAAAGGTATTCCAGCTTCTCTTGCCTTGCAAGTGGGCTGCTGCTGATGGACAGCTCCAACCTCAGCTTCTCTAAGGGGCAGGGCATTGTCATCTCCCCTTTCTCCAACAGAGCCATGGGTTTAGCCCTCCAAGGGACCTTTCAGCCAGCAGGCTTCCAGAAACTGAGAGGATTTCACGCCTTTGTCCAGTTTCCCTGGACCTGAGAGACTAGGCAAGGAGCAAGGCAAACCCACCAAGTGCTCCCAAGTCCTTTCCCATCACCCTGGGTCCAGGGAAGGGGTGAGGAGCCCATCAGCCACCACCCTGCCAAGAGCCTGCACTTGGAATGACTACCATCACGGGAGCCACTCAATCCTTGGGACTGTCAAATGTAATTAGGGTTAGATCTTTGAATTCTAGATTTTAAAGAAACATCTGTCTGGAATTTCAAGTACAAGTTTAAAATTGTGTTATTTTTAAAACATTGCTTTGCTCTTAGAAATCTATAAGCTTGAGTAAATTCAATCAATAGATATTATCAAACATCTGCTGAGGGGACTGTAGAGAATTGAAAACAAAACAAAAAATAGCTCTTGTTCCCAAGCAGTGTCATCTGAGGCAAAGAGTTTCACACAGAAGAGGAAAGAGACATGTGGGTTCCCAGTGTCTGAGGCCACCTCTCAGACAGAGGGCATGGGGAATCCATGGGGGGCCATGCCTGCCTGAATGCCAGCCTAAGCTCTGTGCTATGAGATGTTTTGGTATTTGTCTCTTGTCTTACCCTCAATGGGCTATGGGCCATGCACACTTGGTGACTGAACTATGTTTCTGGATGACCACCTTCCCCCTCCTTCATCAAGGACCCTCTGCTCCCCATTACGGAGCAGGTTCTCTACCACAGTGCCCTTGTCAACCAGGGCAGCCACAAAGCTGCAAGGGGTGACAGCGCCCCCTGGCATGGAGCTCTGCAGCCCCCACGGGCTCCTAGAGGCCCAGCCTGGCGCCCCCATACTGTCTCAGTTCTGC
>NW_024070189.1:64663191-64832449 GCF_014754425.2 Oryx dammah | reverse complement strand
GGCTCCTAGAGGCCCAGCCTGGCGCCCCCATACTGTCTCAGTTCTGCTCTCCTGCTATTTCCAACGCTGTTACTTTGACCTTGCTGTTCTTTCTCACAGGAACACGTGTTTCTGCTCTCTTCACCCTGTCTGTGAGCTCCATGGTGTTATTCCTAGAGAAGTTAACAGCAGTCCTAGGGCTCATCATTACTACTGGCTCAGTCGTGTCTGACTCTGTGACCCTGTTCACTGTAGCCCTCCAGGCTCTTCTGTCCATGGAATTCTCTAGGCAAGAACACTGGAGTGGGTAGCTGTTCCCTTCTCCAAGGGATCTTCCTGACCCAGAGATTGAACCTGGGTATCCTGCATTGCAGGCAGATTCTTTACCGTCTGAGCCACTAGGGAAGTCCCTTAATAAAGAAGGAACAGGACATATTTTATACTGAAACTGGGGAAAACCAGACATCCAATAGGCCCCAACACAACTTGGAAGACCCCAGATGTATTCGATAGTCTCTTTGCAAACTTCCCACAGGCCATCTTCATTGGGTCAGGGCAGGACTAGGTTCTAGTCTCATTGGCTATATGACCTCCAGTCAAGTACCTCACCTCTCTGAACCTCACTTTCCTCATTTGACAAACGAGGGCTGGAACTCAACTATCACTCAACCACTTCCCATGCTTATCTTGTCACCTTCCTTCATATTATACCAAGAAAGGGAAAAAAAGAAATATTTTTCTCTTCAGTGTTATTGTTTTATTTATAACACTGGGGTCTCTAACATTAACCAAGTATGTATGGTATTTTTAGCTACATCAAGGGTTAAATAAAGTTCTGGAGGCTTGTCTATAAATCACCCTCCATTCTGGGCAATATGTCTGTGGAAAAACGCATTTTAGTTTGCAAAGGTCCAAACAACGGCCTCACGCCAGACGCCAGACTGCTGGGAACAAAACCCTCTTGTGAATTGTGGATGGCTTGCAAAATCAGTTACTCAAATTCCATCTGTTGACACTGCTCTGCTATTACAAAGTTCCAGTCTAAAGGGAAAATGACATAACTAGTGTGGGTTTCAATCCCATGTCTCAATATTGGAAACTGCCATCCATCCTCCTCTGTCATAACAGACTGATTGCCTTCAGATGTGGTTCTTCAGGGACAATGGGTGATTCTTTCATTCTCAGCAGTTTGGTCTCTTGCAAGGGACTTAATTAAATTCCTAAGCAGTGTACTGGGGCATTTACAGATTCCCTGTCCCACATCCCAGCTCCACGGTGTAATCTCCCAGTTTTCACCCACCAATGTTTGCTGCCGCAGATCTGTCCTTGAAACATCTTAGGATGAATGCATATTTGATGTCTGATGTTTTTCCCCCAGAACCAAAAGAATTTCCGAGTTTCCAAAGAAATTCTACTGTAGTTACAGGTTACAGCCCCTGCGGGTGACTAACAAGACAAAGGAGAGTTCATATATATCACACTAGTGCCCTAGGAGATGGGCGGGTGCTCAACCCTGTTCACTAGTATGCTATTCATATCTAAGGATTTTATAACATTTAGATGCGTTACTGTGTCATCTGATCAGCCTGGGTTAAAAAAAAAAAATCTCATCAATTTTCTTCATCAAATGACCGAGGGTGTTCAAATAAGGAAATAATTTTACATTCTCACAACCACACCTCAGAACCTTCCAGCTCTCAGTGAGAATGAGGAAAGGTCTAGGCCTATTCAGGTTTAGAGGGCGAGTCCTGCTAAGCACAAAACCCTTGGCGCTACCGTACGAGTAGATGACGGTCTCAGGCAATAAAAGAGGCATATACTTTCACAAGCACCTGGCCTCGTCCTGAGTTATTCACAGGTGTCATCCAAGAAGGGGATGGTGAGCATGGAGAAATGTAGACACAGCTGCTCACAGCCACCTCCTCACTGGGGCCAGCCAGCCAGTGACATCTGCCCCTATGACATCCCCTCCTGTCTCTGAGGGTCTGGTAGCAGATGGAGTGGTCTCAGAGTGAAAGCTGGTCACGTGAGGGGCTGACCAGGTGCTCACGCATAGGCCTGGCACACGCCACCCACAGGGACAATGCCTGGGACCCTGGCACTTGCTTCTCCCCAACACTCTGGAGGGTCCCCTACAAAGCACTGCACCCCTTAGCTGCCAGGGTTCACCTTCCCTTCTGCTCTCACTCCTTACTTAGCTTCTAGTTTATGAACATTCTGCTCTGCAGCTCAGAATTCCCTTCCCACCTCAAGTGGTCTCCATTTAGCACATGTAAGGATGGGATGGTTGACTCTCTCCCTTTCTTTTCACTCCAAATGATTCAAGACAGTAATGAAATTCTATTTCCATGCCAATGATTGGCTCAGAAGGGGCCATATATCCCACTTCAGTCAATGATGTATCAGGGGCAGTCTTCCAGGCATCACTGATGGTTGGAGCCTAGGGAAGCCCTACCCACGGATAGCTGTGAAAATATCTTTCCATGTGCTTGAGCCACTTTGAGTGAAGCTCTCTGTAATCTGAGAGAGCAGGAGCTCAGGGATGGGAGACACCCCCTCAGGAGCCTTTGTTCTTCTGAAGCCCCCAAGCCAACAGGGTCCGGCTGAGGAAGCCACATGGAGTTCCTTCTAGATTTCAGGAGTGAAACCATCTTTACTATGCGTGGAGCACCTAAGAGAACTCACAGCAGCCGACGGCCATTCCAGCACCCTTAGTAGCCATGTGCTGGGCCCCACGGGTCAGTCTCCAGGCCGTGAGCTCTTGGTGACAAAGGCCTGACCACATTTGGGTCAGGTTCCTCGAGTCCTCTTCTCCACCAGGCCTTGGCCTTTGCCTGCTGAGCCCAGTGGTAGGAAAAAGTCCTACTAAGCCAGTTAATCCAGAATCCCCCAACTCTTGATAGTTGTTCAAGTTCCTGTCCCTCCATGTCCTTGATACCTTAGCCAAGGTCCCCTCAGTAATTTCCCATGCCCTCCCTCATTCTGCCTGCTGGCGATAAATTCTAGCCTGCCACTGTTGATCTGAAGTTGAGGTGATTCTCTCCTCTACTGCAAGAGCCTAAAAGAATTTTATTTAAATTTTTTTTTTTTAGAATTTATGATAATCTTTATTATTATTATTTTTTTTTACTTTACAATTCTGTATTGGTTTTGCCATACATTGATATGAATCCACCACGGGTGTACATGCGTTTATACATTTTCTTTTTTTCTGTTCTATGTTCTTTTATTTTCTTAATTTGAGGTATAGTTGATGTAAATTATAAAAGTTACAGGTGTATAACAGTGATTCACAATTTTTTAAAGTTATACTCCATTTTCAGTCATTATAAAATAACTGACTTTATTCTTTGGGTTATACAACACATCCTTGTAGCTTATTTTATACCCTAAGAGTTTGTACTTCTTAATCCCTTACCCCCTATTGTCTCTCTCTCTCTGCCTCTCCCCACTGGTAACCACTGTTTGTACATCTGTGAGTCAGTTTCTTTTTTGATGTATTCACGAGTTTTTTTGTATTTTTTAGACTCCACATATACATGATATCATACAGTATTTGCCTTTCTCTGTCTGATTTATTTCACTTAGCATAATACCCTCCAAGTCCATCCACGTTGTTACAAGTGGAAAATTTCATACTTTTTTTATGGCTGAGTAGTATTCCTATGTGTATATGTGTGTGTGTGTATCAACAGTCTTGAATAAAATCTTTCTTGCTGCTAGAGTAATTTCTTCTGACACTACCCATCATCCCTCCTCAGCAGTCTAGGCTTTGCTTTCAGATGGTTCATACCCAGGCAACAACACTTGGGAAGAGACCTGTCACTCAAAGCACCATCTCCTCTCACATCTTATCCCAGCATCTCAACCTCCTGGCACAAAATCGTTACATAAATAGGAAACAGCGCTTTCCATACCATGAGGATTAAGGTCGAAAGCGCAAATATCCTGTGTCAAGGAGTTTGACTTAACACACACCGAGGTTGTAAATAGTTGATACCTTTTCCTGAAAGCAAATGATAACAGAATGAATACTAACAGCTGCCCACAAGGCTAAATAAATCAGGATGTTGAGCATCTGAAGGCAGCTAAGAGGACAGAAAGGACAAAAAAGGCAGGTGGAGGTTGATGAGGCAGGGACCGACCTGCATTACCAACTTGCTGCAGGCACAGCCCCGTTCCTTCCTGCACCAAGCGCTTCTAGCACACCTGCACCAAGCCTCCATCCTAAGTTCAGTTCGCTTGGCTCCCCGTGGGACAGACGCTGAATGGGGAGTATCATAATCACCTCAAGTCTCTGGGACCTCCCCAGATGTCCTCTGCAGAAGCTCTGCTCTTGGCAGCACACGCGCACGCGCATCAGGTACATTAAAGCACCCCCCCCCCCCCCCCCCCGCCAGCAGCGCAGCACAGGCACCGAACCTGCCTCGGCCACATCCGGGCATCTGAGTCTCCGCTCCCAACCAGCCCACTTACGGCATCAGGGCGGCTGCATTTCCCCAGTGACAAACCATTCTTCTCTAGATGGACTCCACATGTAGGATTTTCTATTTAAACAATGAGAAAAACAGTCCCACCGCTACCACCAAAGAGCCTAAAAAGGAAAACGTTAACAGCTTAAAATGTCCACGTGGTCCAAGGAGACAGCGCTCTCTCACTCAGGAGAAAATGACTCACTGTAGTTTTACAGCAGGGCCTCACCAGCCTGCTGGGTATGTTCCTCGGACTGCTATGCAGGAAGCACCGGGGACCTTCCCTGCTCTTCCCTGCCCAGAAGCCCCTTCTTCACAGGGGGACAGTGCCTCAGACCCCAAAGACAGAGAGCAACTGAGGTAATGAAGCGGCAGGGCGAGCCTGTGCCGGGAGCCTGGGGATAGGTCACCCCCACGGCAGGTGACTCCCAACAGCAGGGTTTGATGGGGGAGAATTCTCAAAGGTGGCGTGAAAAAGAAGGCCATTTTCTTATGTTTTATGCTTGTCTTATGAAACCTTGCTGAGTGAACAAGTAAGTTATTATAGAACCTTTCCAGGGCCCACCTTCACCTGGACAGTCTGTGTAGTGAAGTACACCTGTAGGCATTTCCCTTGTCCTGGGTGAAAGGCCCATTGCCCACAGAGCAGCTGGCTGTTTCACTGCCAGCCCCGACAGGTGCCACCGTGCCTGTCCTGACCTCTGTCCTGCCTGGTTCCACCTATGCCCTCCAGCAAGAGTAACCACTCCACTTCCCATTCACCTGTCAAAGCTGGGTTCCAGTTCTGGCTGCTTCTCAAAGCTGTTCCTGTGTGGCTCAGCCCACACCCCTCTCCTCTGAGTGCCTCAAGGTCCCAGGACTGCTCCACATGGACAAGGGGGCACCCTGTGCTGTCTGATACAGTCTCTGTACCTCCTAAGTGCTGTGTTCTCCCCAGTATGGAGTGAGCTTCCTGAGGGCAGCCCTATGCCACTTGTCCTGTGACGGCCCCTGATGGTGCTAAGCACAGGGTCGGGGCTCGAGCCTGGGAAGCAGTGGAGGTTTGGGGGGAGGGGCAAACTAGCAGGGGCAGAGAGCCAGAGCTCTCAGCAGCACCCAGCAGCAGTCTGTCCCTGCTCTGGGAAGGGGACAGTGAGACCACACCCACTGGAAGCCCAGGCAGCGGCCCAGCGGGCTCAGAGAAGGTGCCATGGCTGCTCCAGGGAGCATGTCATCTCCAGCCAGGCCTCAGCACGAGGCCAGACACACAGGCTCAGCTGTGTGACAGCCCCAGTGTGAACTGAACGAACGACAATGCCTCTGCTGAAACGGGGAGGAAAAAAGCCTTACTGATGCCCCTGATGGAATGGCACACAGACAAGCATGACTAAAATACATCCTACCCGGGAAGTGGTATTTCCAAGTAATTACATCAACGGTCAAAGATGCACGGTAGCTTTGAAGATGTAGGATCAGGATATGTTTCTGCAGAGGCAGGAGAAGCAGATCAAAGAAAAGAGTGGGGAGGCTGCTGAACCCATGGATGGGTTTCCAAGAGGCCAGATCTGGGGCCTGACAGAGAGAAGAGGATGTACGTGATTCAAGTTTCTGCCACTTAAAATTCATCTCCAGTGACCACCGGAATCTCTCGGGCATGAGTCCAAACCTTCCCTGGCATATGAATCTCCAGGAATGCTCGCTTAAAATGCCCCTCCCAGACTCCCCCACCCCAGAGACTCAGCTTCAGCAGGGCTGAGTAGGGCCCCAGAAGCCGATTTCTAAGAAACCCTCCCAGTAATTGTGCAGATGGTCTGCGTCCTCAATTTGAGAGCCGCGTGAGTCCTGAGAACGGGGAGACCTTGTGGTTGTATCCTCCTCTATTTTCCCAGCACATGATCAAGGAGAACTTTAGATGGACAGGTGTTTCTGTGTTTCAGGATCTTCCTGTAGGGACACAGAAGGGGGTGGCTAGCTTGTCCCTGAGGCCAGACCTCCATCCCTACACCAACCTGGTTTCCAGTGCTTATGGGAGAGATTGAGGCAGAGTTGGCTCAGTTTTTAGCTGTGGGGTAGGAAGAAAGGCTGATCTGTGAACTTAACTTGGTTCAGAGTAGAAGGAAATAGGACAGTCTCTGTGAAACAGCTGACCCATTCTTTGAAAAAATTTCTCACCATATTCTGCTCCCCACAAAGGAGTGGGTGGTGCCCAGTGGAGAACAGAGTCCTCAATTGAATCCATCCGTCTCTCTCTCTCTTCCCCTGGGTTAGTTCCTGATTTTGAGTCGTGCTGAGGTGGAAGAACTTGGGACAAGAGCCTTTACCAATCCTCAGGGCTACTCATTACTGCACTGTCCATCCATCTACCCATCTATCCTTCTGACACGTATTGAATTCTGAGTAATAGGTCTCTTGCCACATTCCAGGAGCAGAAAGTGAACAAGGCAAGGCCCCTGCTCTCTTAGCTGCACACAAGCTGGTGAGAACAACAGAGAGACAAATGGAGGCAATACAGCATAAATGTGAGACGAGTCCCAGGCCTAACACAGCATGAAGGAGAAACCACCTAACTCCTCCCACTGTGTTAGGAAAGATTCACAAGGCAAGGATGCCAGGCCTGAAGGCTGAGGAATGGGGAGTGGTCTATGGTCAGAGTGCATATATGTGTATATGTGTGCATGTGTGTGCCTGAGAATCTGCACAAGTATCACACCCCACTGGGACAAAGGAAGAGCAGCATGAAGCATAAGGCAAAGGCAGAATGAATCAAGGTGACTGTTCAAGGTCTGCAGGCAGGCTGGGCCTAGGTGGAGGCTGGTCCTCCACCTCCCCAACGCTAAGGGTTGCCTGCTGTCCTATAAGAAGCCACAAAGCTGTTTGTGATGTTTGACTCTTTGTAACCCCATGGACTATGACCCACTAGGCTCCTCTGTCCATGGTATTCTCCAGGCAAGAATACTGGAGTGGCTTGCCATTTCCTTCTCCAGGGGATCTTCCCAACCCAGGGATCGAACCTGTGTCTCTTGCATCTCCTGCTTTGGCAAGCGGATTCTTTACCGCTGCGCCACCTGGGAAGCCCCCCCAAGCTGTTCAGAAGTGTTTGTTGCTTGTGTTTCAGGCAGCCCCCTCGACAGCTGTGAGTGTGACGGCTGGGAAGCAGGCAGGGAGCTTACTTGGCGGCAATTCTAGTGACCCTGACTGCAAAGGGTGGGCCTGGGCCCACAGCGATGACAGGGATGGGCGAGAGGACGCAGCATCCACAGACCCTGCTGGGGGCAGAGGGCCGGGGCAGGAGTCCAGGAGGGCTCCCTTGCCTCAGCAGGACCCTGAGGGCAGAGACAGCTAGCAGAGTAGAGACTCCCCTGACCTCTTCCCACGCGGCACACTGCTTGCCCACAAAGGTCCCAACCTCCTCAGTGCCTGGTCCCTTAGGCCTCCCTGGTGCCTGTCTGCTCAGACACTGCTGGCTGTGAACTAAATGCTCCTGAAACGTTTCTTATATACTGCAGACGTTTCTCTGCCCTGAAACACTTGGGTGGCTTAATTTGTTTTCTGAAATAACAAAAGCAATTAGACTAATTGCCTTCAGAATGGGGCACTCACAGGGAACAGCCTCCACACTGCACAGCCTGCGCCTGGCACACTGCTTCTGGGTCCATCATTTATGGGGCAATCCGCCTGTCCTGTCACAGGCAGGTGCCTCAGCATGGGAAAGGTGTGCCCATTTTCTTTCCCACGGAAAGGACAGGATCACACTTCAAAGTCTTTTAGCAACTCTTCCTACTGGAAGTTGAAGATAAAGAGATTACTTCCTGTCCCCGTGAGCCAGGAGCCGCACTCACCCCTCCAGCTCATTACCTCCTCAGGGTCACGTGGGTGTCACTGCTCCAGAGCGTCACCTACAGATTACAGACGAGTCAGGAGGTCTGCCAAAAAGATCAGTCAAAGGAGAAGACATCAACCCACAAGCCAAATGCTGAGTTGAGACCCACTCATGCTGAGCATCTGCTCTTGTTCCCTCATCTGCACATCAAAACTTTGCTGTGCACAACTGCCCCGGACACCATGAAGGCTGAGTATACACTGGAGGAAAAAAACCAGCATGATTCCTGCCCTTTGGGCACTTGGGGTCCAGCGTACCACCTATCAATAGACTAGTAAATAAAACATCATGATAAAAAACATTTGTATGTAAATAAGAATTGGGATAGGGTTGTGTAGAAAATGAATAGGTACAGGACAAGAAAATAATGAGTGAGAGAAACCAACTTAGAAGGAGTGGACCCTGAGCAGGGCCTAAGGATGAAAAAAGGGGTGCCATGTGGAGAGCTGAGGGCAGGCTGAGCATGGCTCCTTGGAGGAGGTCAGAGTGGCTGGAGCCAGAGACAGAGGAGATGAGAATGTGCCAAGGTCTGGGGGGTGGGAAGAAGCTAGTTCATGCAGACAGGCCTGGTGGGGAATTGGATGTTATTGAAAGGGTGATGGGAGGCATGAGATGGAATTTCTCTACCAGGAAGATGGGCTGTGGGGTAAGAATGGAAGAAGGGAGACCAGTACAGAGGGGACTAAAGTCTTGGCTTGTCTAGGTGGTGGCACTGAGGGTGAGAATATGGACAGATTTAAGGTACAAACACAGAAGGCAAAGCCAAGTGGACATGGAGATGGGAAAGGGAGGAATGACAGGCAACTCAGTCCACCGCTTAACAAGTGGGTGGGTGTTAGTGCTATTCCCAGAGGCGGGCACGACCCAAGGAGCAGAGACTTCTGAGGGCTGGCAGAGGGACTACAGCTGTTTCACCTTGGGCACATTTAGCTTGAGATGCCAAGTGCTAACACCAGAGGCCAGATCTTCCAAACAGGTTAGAAACAAGGGAAGAGGGTTCAAAACGACAGAGATAGCTGCACCATTTATTCCCTTCTCCTCCTGAGACTCAAAAAAACCTTGAAAAAATAAATCACAGAGATGAAGAGAACCCTCAGTGAGCAAAGGATTTAAAGACACTTGGCAAAGAACATTCACTGGTGAGCAGGACAGAAGGCCCCTCAGCCCACAGCCTGGAACATGTGCAGAAGAGGCAGCAGCTGTACCACCCCTCCCCCAGAGCAGGGCTGAGATGGGCAGGGAAATTGAAGCTGTCTGTCCACGAAACACCCTCATTTGGAAAAACACAAAGAGGGCTCTTCTCTAAAGAAATGGAATGAACTGCCTGAGAACCATGGCAGTTAACGTGGGCGTTGGCGCCCTTCTCATCTGGTATTTTGGCCATGCAACACGATGTCTGGCTCACAGCCTGTTCATCCTCAAGTGGAACCCCAGCTGACAAGCCCTGAACATCAGCATTTGTACCTTCTTCATTTTTACATCTGGACGGTCAACCAAGAAACACCAGACCCACAACCCGAAATAGAGCAATCTGAAAACAGATCAACAAAAAAGAGCAATTAAAGAAAACCACATACAAAGATTCCCCACATGACAAGAGACAAGTAAAAGAAAAAGCAGAACTCAAACAGAAAACCAAAAATTACTAACTAGTAGCCTCAAGTCGTTTCAAGGTGTCACTTGGAGAAATCAGAGAGTGAGAAAGTGTGCTTTGGAATTTTCCAGAATATTGGAAAAGATATATGGAAACAGAAGCTTTGAGAGAAAACGTATGATAGTAAATACTGATCCAGCAGGTTATATATCCAATTAACATTTCTGAAAGACAAGAGAGAAATTGGGAAGACAAAATTATTTAAAAATCTGTAATTGCTTTCATTTGAGGAAAGATATATTTTTAGATCGAAAAGCCTACAGAAGAGGCCACAGAGCCAAACACATCATTGCAAAATTTCATAACACCAAGAATATTAATTATTATTTTGTTCATCATGACTTTTTTGGGGTAATAATTTTTATTTTGCAAACTATTACATTAAATATTTATCTTGACTACTGACTTTTTGTCCTGAAAGTAAGGGCCTTAATTACCTCGCCTTAATCCCTTCTCTGTTATATGACAGGCAGAGATACTGGAGATAAACCAGTGAGACAGAGTCCTTACTTTCAAGGACCTTAAAGGAGACAAAGAGATTATCCTTAATAGCTTCCAGATAGATTAAAACAGGCCACCCACAAGGAACAAAAATCAGTCTAGCACTGGACTTCTTATCACTTCCGGCTTGAAAACGATGCTTTTAAAAGTATGAAGATATGATTTTCTCTACCAGCCTATACCAACTACACTTCCTATTCCCCTTGCATCTAGATGGGGCCATGTGACTAGTTCTTACAGAGAAGGTGTGGATAGAATATGTTACCTCTAGGCTGATTGAGTTAGGAGTTGGTGGGCCTTTTCTATATTCCCATATCTTTGTCTACAGTGACCTTGGAGGCTACAATATAGGAGGAGTCTTTCTAGGTCTCTGAAATATTGTATGGAGCAGAGAACATCCCAAAATTACAGAGCAACGAGGAGGCTGGATGTGAGTGCATAATAAACTCTGTTACACTACTGGTATTTGAGTTAAATATCCCACCTTGACTATTGGGACCCCTGGTGGTGCAATGGTAAAGAATCTGCCTATCAAAGTAGGACATGCAAGAGATGCAAGTTTGATCCCTGGGTCGGGAAGATCCCCCGGAGAAGGAAATGGCAATGCACTCCAGCATTCTTGCCTGGCAAATTCCACGGACAGAAGAGCCTGGCAGACTGTATAGTCCATGGGGTTGTAAAGAGTTGGACACAACTGAGCTTTTGAACTGTGGTGTTGGAGAAGACTCTTGAGAGTCCCTTGGACTGCAAGGAGATCCAACCAGTCCATTCTAAAGGAGATCAACCCTGGGATTTCTTTGGAAGGAATGATGCTAAAGCTGAAACTCTAGTACTTTGGCCACCTCATGCACAGAGTTGACTCATTGGAAAAGACTCTGATGCTGGGAGGGATTGGGGGCAGGAGGAGAAGGGGACGACCGAGGATGAGATGGCTGGATGGCATCACGGACTCGATGGATGTGACTCTGAGTGAACTCTGGGAGATGGTGATGAACAGGGAGGCCTGGCGTGCTGCAATTCATGGGGTCGCAAAGAGCTGGACACGACTGAACGACTGAACTGAACTGAGCACCATACGCTCATACACCTTGACTATTACAAGGCAAATTTTCAGTTTGTAATACTACATCCAATCTGTCAAATGTGAAGAAAGAAAAGCATTTTCAGACATTTGAGGAATAGAAAGTTGAGGTCCTGTACATGCTTTCTTAGGCAGTTATACAAGCATGTACTCCAGCAAAAATAAAATGTGAGCTAACAAAGGAAGTCAGGCCATACTAGGAAGAGTGGTGCAACCGAGAAAAAAAAGAAAAACCCATGCTAGATTGGAGCAAGAAAAAGAGGCTCCAGAAGAGAGGACTTAAGGCACAAGTTACAACTGATGATAAGAGAGAGAGTAAGAAAGTAGCTGAGGATATGCGAAAGGCAACTGATGGAGGGTGAAAAAGATGCTCTCTGAACCTAATGTCAGGAAAAAAGTCTTCACTAAGTGACACATGGGGTCAGTACGCTGGTACATAGAGAAGGAAATGAAAAGCTAGGACATGATTGATTCTCCAGGGAGCAATATTTCATAGTTATAATAATACAAATATAATTTATCTGTCCTCAACCTTTAGAATCATCTTACAGACAAATGATGAGAGATGATTCAAATGCTGGCATGAGAGGGCCAGATCTTGGCTGTTGACTCCAACCCTAGCCTTTGAAGATGAATAAACCGGAGTTTGAATAGGGATGTGAGTTTCCCAAGGCCCCTCAGGGCAGAGTAGGAACTGGAGGAAAGCGGTCTTGGTCGCTGCCCTCATTATGCCCTGTCTTGTACCCTGCTCACTTGCCTTGATTCACTACCAACAAGTTAGGCGGGGGAGCCTGTGCCTGTGACCTTGCCTTCCCAGCAAAGGCTGTTTCGACTTTTGCAGAGTTTCTCATCCACTTTTCGTTCTGAGAAGCCTTCCCGGCCCTGTTCCTTTAGATGGTTTTCCTCCCAGTAGGGACAGCTGTCAATTCCCTCTCTAGGGAAGATAACCTTGCCTGTCTAACATGTGCCAATCTAGTGCTCTGTTCCTTTAGTTTTGGGATGCTATTGGAAAGGCTCCAATTTGAAAAAAAAAAAAAATCAATGGTGTGCTTTGTAGAGGTGACATGTTAAAGCATATCAGCCGCTTGGCAGGTGGCCAGTAAGCAGCCCTCGGTCTGCAGATCACCAGGGAGGGCACTGGGGGGCCTGCCAGTCAGGACTGGCCAGCATGGCTCTTGGTCACGTGCAGCATGTCCCTCCCAGGGCCTCTGTGAGTCTGCGATCAGGACTGACCAGTCATGCTGGGGGTGACGTGATGGCTGCCCAAGTGGCTAGGGGGTCAAGAGGTCAGCTAGGTCCCTCCTCTGCCACAGGACCAGAGCCACTACCTTGATATGCTTCCACAGAATGTCTTCCACATTCAGGAATTTAGGAAGGACTAATAGCCGAGACAGAAGTTTCAGAGAAATCTCACGCCAGCGGTGGCGGGATCTATTCACAGTAAGAAAACAGATTTCAGGTCTCACCTCAACTCTTCCTGCTGAACTTTCTTCCCATTCTAGGTTCAGTGCGGCTGCGTCGGCGCTGGTCCCCACCTTCAGTGCTACCTACGTCACCCCTGGAAACTGAGACATGTGGAGTGGTGACATGTACACAGCTGGTGCCTAATAACCAGAGTGAGACCCACAGTCCCATACACACACACTCTCGATGCCCCAGCTCCGGGCCCCTGCATTCTGCTCCCTTGCCAAGTCCGGCAGCTTCAGTCACATCGCCCGAGGAGCAGGATAAAGGGGAGAAGGAGCCAGAGATCTGCTGAGAAATAGTGGGTGCTCAGGACTCAGGGAGAGGATGTGACGTCTCTGTAGGGGGCCTCAGACTCTCCTGGCATCAGGCCCTTTCCACCCCAGCCCATGTGACAGAGCGTGCCGGCTCCCTTCCGGTGCACTGGGCAGTGCCTAGGCCAGAGGAAACGCCAGGACTTGCTTATCGTTATCACTCATCTATTCTGCAGCTGTCCCCAAGGGCATTCAGTGCTCAGGGATGGGCAAGCCTCCACAGCTGTCGTGACTTACAGGCAGGTACTGCCAATATTTTGCAGTTTGCAAAGCAGTTGTTTGCAAAGACGGGCCTTCCTTTTCTGTTTCCCTCCCCTGGCATTAATACGGAAAGCACATTTAATTGCCACGATTGGTTGATGTAAGGAGAGAAAAACTCTGAGTGCCAGGGTCAGTGGAAAGGGCTGGTGCACAAATTACTCCTGAATTATCTTTGCTGTCTTAGCATCTGCCTGCAAGGCAGAAGACCTGGGTTCAATCCCTGGGTCAGGAAGATCTCTTGGAGAAGATGGCTACCCACTGTAGTATTCTTACCTGGAGAATTCCATGGACAGAGGAACCTGGAGGGCTATAGTCCATGAGATTGCAAAGAGTCAGACACGACTGAGTAACACTTTCACTTAAAGCAATAAATCAACAGCAATTTCTTTGTATCTTTGACTGATATTTGTCCCCTTAAACTAGTCCTGTGATCTTAACTGATGGCTCTCACTGACGCCACCAGCCCATGGGAGGGAATCAGGCGCAAACGTTCCCTGGGGCAGCCTAAGTCACCCTATGGGCCTGAATCATCCTAACACTAGGTTCCCACAGCCCGGCCCCAACAGGAGGAGGCTGAAAGGGAGTGCACGCTGCTTTCAAGGGGGCCGTGAGCCCAGCACCCAGCCTAGGCTGGGACCGGGACACAGCTTTGGCAGACATTTAAGTCAAGGAGCATTCTTAGCTACAAACTGAGAGCTTCAGGCTTAACTTCCCAAGAAGTTTACTCTGTCTAGACATCTATTTTCCCTGTTAACTATCAACAGGTGGGCACGAAGGGCACACAACAAAATGTCATTTATAATTTAAAATTCATTACTGAAAAGGGCTCTGCAATAATAGTCTGCCTTCAATCATTTCAAAGATGCCTTCACGAAGGAGGCACGGCGTCTGGTAACAGGCGGTCGTGTGGGTTTTCCTGGGCTCCCTTCCTCGCTCCCCGCCTTGCTGGGCCGGACCCCTCCCCGACCCCAACCCTCCTGTTAGAAAGCTATTTTATCTCTGGAGAAGTCTTATGCTAGGGATATATGACCAGAATACATGAAGGTCTTTTAAATTTATTTTCAATAGCCCTGCTATTCTCTTCTCTATGAAATATTTAGCATTTAACTCATTCTTTCTGCTGCTGGCAAAGTCTCAGGTGCAGGTGGCTTCGTAGAGATGGCAGAATGTCACACCAAGGTAATTGTTTCTCTTTATTTCCTCTAGATAAAGAATAAGTAATAGGCAAGTCTGAATTATTGGGCAGTGCTTTCCATTGCCGGCTCCAGCGATAACATGACCTAGGAGATTGAATTTGGAGTCTCTGCATAATCAGCTCACCTCACCCCCACCCCGACTCCAAAAATTTGCCTGAGAAGGAACCTGTGTTCGCGAGCCACTTCTGCTACTCTGCTGTTCTATGCATGTAAGACCCTGCTTTCTAGAAACTCTGAGTGCCAGAACTGCCTTTTAAGACCCACCCTCAAGCACTGTCCAGGCAGGCGGGATTGGCCTCCTGGGGTCCTGGGAGAAGGCATCAGGATGGCTCCACGGGGAGGAGGAGTAAGGCGGAGAGGAGGAAAGGAGCCAGGCATCAAAAGGGCTGAGGAAGGTGGAAAAGTAGGTTCATGGAGCCAAAGCAAAGATCACAGCACCAGACAAGTGTCCTGATGAGTATCCGAACCACACGGAATCAATCTCCAAACCTTCTGAAGTTTCATCACTTAGCTTCAAGTAAATTATGTTAAGTTCGATTACAAAAAGATGAAGGGAGCAGAGACCAGTTCATCTCGTGTTTATGCCCCCCACAACATTCTTATCTCCTGTATACCTTATTACAGTTAATACAGTTAATACAGAGCAGACCTCAGCTTTAAATGAATATTTGCCTAAGCACTTGGTTCAGCAGTATGCTATTACTATCTTATACTGATGCTTTCATACCTCAGAAAAATTGGAGACTAAGAACAAAGTTTGCTTGTTTTCCTCCCCTCTCCAAGCATTTTAAGCAGCCAAGGCATAAATATTCATGAGTGATAGGAAAGCTAGCTAGAGAGCAGTCGTGGTGAAGAAGATGATTCTGTGAAATTTTTATAGACCAGCCACTTACCTTGGTGGTAAACTTTTACTCAGGAAAAAAAGTGCATCAGATATCAAATTTACCATCTTCACCAATGAATGTTCATTCTCTGAACAAAGAGAAGTCTCTGTCCCGTGAAAGTGTCCACTGTGTCCTCCTGAGCCCTCGCTTCCTGCTCCCCCATCCTTCCTTTGTTCAGAAGGCAGAGCTAAGGAGCGTTCTCTGTGGATGGTGGACCTCACTGACTTCATGTCAGTGGGATGCCTGTTGAGAGGTCTTCAGATTTACATACATGTATTATAAGCACATGGGTTTTCCAGGTGGCAGTGGTGGTAAAGCATCTGCCTGTCAGTGCAGAATACATAAGGTTCTTATGTCTGGGTTGATCCCTGGGTCAGGAAGATCCCCCTGGAAGAAGGCATGGCAACCCACTCCAGTATTCTTGTCTGGAGAATCCCATGGACGGAGGGACCTGGCGGGTCACAGTCCATGGGGTTGCACAGAGTCAGACATGACTGAAGTGACTTAGCATGTACGCACACTATAACGACAACTGAAAGACTGATTTATAAGTCCCTTCTGATGTCACTGTGTAAACTCTAGGGGATGACTGGATGAGCGAACAACCTAAGCCTGGGTCAGGGATACTCAGGCCCTGAGTCTGGGGTCACAGGATCCTTCAGGCTGACCAGCAACTGCCCATCTGAAGGCTGTATCCATAACCTGGCCTCACTGGCAAACACTCAGGGCTGCGCCTGACACACAGTATGTGCTTAGTAAATCATCCTATCATTGAAGACTTATGTGTTCCGCCATCACCATTCTGCTCAAGAAGTCAACAGACTAATACCACTGACCTGCAAATGTTTACCTTCTGTGTTTAAAGTCTGGCTTAAAATAATTGCTCAAGTGACTCATTAATTGTCAGTGAGGAAAAAATCTAGGAAGGAAGGAATGGAGGGAGGGGGGAAGGAGATAGGGAAGGAAAAGGTTAAATACATTCCTAAAATCTGCTAATATAATCAGTTGGTCTATAAGAATATTGCCCTGATTTCTCAAAGGAGAAAGTCAAATTTCTCATAATGATCAATAGTTCTACCATTTTCTCTCTGCCATTCTAATAAATTCCACTCCTTCCATGTCCTTCGAGTAGACTGCCATCATGTTGGGCATACACTTCATGCTGTATACTTTGCTCAGTAACTTTCACACTTTTCACTGGATCCTCCCAGCAACCCTGTGGAGATGGGGCTTATGATGTTCCACCTCCCAGGTGAAGAAGCAGAGGCAGAGAGCATGCGTGGCTGGCCTGCAGCCACAGCCCTGGGCAGTGCCAGGACTTTTCCTGTTACTCCCAGACCTCCACTCTTAAGCAGTCTCCAGTGCTTCTCTCTTCAGGAAGAGGCAGAGCTGCAGACATGATCCTTTCAAGTTTCGTCTGCTTCTCTTCTGAGAGAACACCTTGCTGAAATTTTAATTGGCTTGGGCGACAACTTTTCTGAAAGCATCTTTTTCAAACTTTATCTTCAAAACTCTGAAAAATCCTTTTTTTTTCCCCCCTCTTAAAAGTGCCAGTTTTCCAGAGAATTCAGACAGAACTTTGCCCAGGTAATTGATTACTCTGTTCGTGGGTACCGAAGCACACCTCTCGTTGGGGACATTTCGTAATACTTGATGCTTCAATTACTGAAAAGTTCTCATTGTCTGGCCTGTGTGACTTTAACAGTGATGACATCTGAGGCAGATGGCAATCCATTAACACCAGTGGGACAATCTTCTCTTTCTGAATCTCACTCTGGTACATATTATTGTATGAGCCAGTTTCATTAGGAAGCAAATTACATTCTTCCATTGAAGGTCCCCATTGAACCAAAAACCACTTTTGATGTTCCTCCAAGATTTTACTAATGAAAAATATGTGGGAATGAACTGCATAACCAATTCCATGATTTTTTTTTCTCTTAATAAAATTTATGTTGTACAAAGCCAGCATTGTGGCCCCAATTGGATTTAGACTCACGCAGCTACCTTCATCCTCACGATTTATGATGCAACTGTACACACAAACATTCTAAAAATATCTCGACTGCTCATCTGAAATTCCAACTTTGCTGGTGAACTGCAGGTCATCTGTCTCTGGTCTGCTTCTGTAACCGACTGGGGTCCAAACCACAGGAAGAAGCATCTGTAACTGTGGTAACAGGCAGGAAATAAATAATGCATTTTCAGGAGAGAGCCTTATTTCGCTGCAGTTTTCAAATGCCTCCCAATATTACAGGCTTGCAAATTTAATCTTAATTTCTTCTCTGATTTTCTCTTTAAGGTTTTCCATTGATCCCCTGAGTCAAGAAAATGTGTAGTTTATCATCTGCCTGATCAACAATGGCTGAGTTCACTTAAGTTGCCTCATCCGTTTCTTTCCATCAGATCAGGACAAGATTTTAATTTTTCATGAAGAGCAAAACTGTAGCTTTCTACATGGCCCGATAACTGGGGTAATTTGCTCACACACACTAATGCAGCTTTAGCTGAAGGCTCCTGAGGCCTCTGAGCTGCCCCCAACTGGAATGGAAAGGACACTGCCTTGTCAGGTGGGTGTGGGGTAGCATGGGGGAGAGAACTGAGTGTGTTTGAACTCCACAGAGTGTGCAAAGAAGACACACACACCCCCCAAAGGCTGTTCCCTGTGTGTCTCTGAGGTATATGGATAGAAATGGGGTCCTCTGTCATAAATTTCTGCACATTTTCCATGCAAAGTGAAATTACTTGGATAATTCTTTAGGTAAAATAGAAATTTCATATGCTGGGGGAAAAAAAATCTAGAGAAAGTGTTAGTCGCTCAGTCATGTCCTACTCTTTGTGACCCCATGGACTATAGTCCACCAGGCTCCTCTGTCCATGGGATTCTCCAGGCAAGAATACTGGAGTGGGTTGCCATGCCCTTCTCCAGGGGATCTTCCCCCAAGGATTGAACCTGGGTCTCCAGCAATGCAGGCAGATTCTTTACCATCTGAGCCACTAAGGAAGAGACAGAGGGAAAAAAATCTAGAGAAGTTTCACAATGCTAAGAAAGATTCTGATCTCCTTGTTACATGCTCACACACTACCTTATGTTCTTTCCTTCACAGCACTTATCACTAGAAACACTCAAACTTACAAGTATGTTTACTTGCTAACTGTTTCCCTCCACTAGAGCGACAGTCTCACGAAGGCAGGGACCTTCTGTGTCTTGCTCACTGCAGGGTTCCCAGGGTCAAGCCCAGTGCCAGGAACACAGAAGGAGCTATATAAGTGTTCGCTTGGGTCAGTGAATGAGCCAGAAGGCCCCAGTCTGAGTCTCCCTCACTCCACTGAAGATGTAGCTATAACAAGGGCACAAGCCGAGACTCCGTTTCTTTTTCAATCAAAGAAGATGAGATAATACAGTAGTCTAAAAGAGGAAACCATCCATATCTTCCTTAACTGATGGATAGATGAACCAGACATGATACATAGGATTGTACCTGATTCAGTAATTCAAGGGAATGAAGCCCCCTCTGTCCTAAACAGTGTTTTCCGCTGTTCTTCCCCAGCGATGCCCCTTAGCAGTCCCCTTACAATCTCACATCTAATTCTTAAAGCCTCTGCTCTGGAATGACCTTCCACGCGATCCTGAAGAAATCCTTCCCTAGATGAGGAGCCTCTGTTTTCTCAGGAAGAGAAACCCGATTTTAAAGTGAGATTTCTCTCCTGAAGGCTTTGTCTGCCTTTCAACAACACTTCCAAGAAAAGGGTAACTCCTGACCGAACACAATGCTTGGGGACGTGGGGGTGGGAGGTGGCAGGTGACAGGCCATCCCTTGACACAGGCATAGCCCTGGCAATCCCAGACACTTCTGGGGGAGGGGGGTTCCAGGCTATAGAGCCAGTGGCTGTTGGTTTAAAAAGCAAGCCTACCAGGGGCTGGAGACCGTGCTTTTGCTGACAACATCCTGAGCACAGGTCTGGTGCCTCCACAAGCTGGCAGGTGTGTGGTCCAGGTCTCTGTGGCTTGAGATGTCTAACAACAGTTTGGCAGCTAAGTTGTAGATTTTCCTTTTTATCCTAATCACTCATAAGCTGCAAGGCATTACTGTGGGAGGAACTTAACACAAGTGGTCATCCGCTCAGCTCAAAAGACATTTGATTTGTACATTCATTTGACAAGTCTTTACTGAGTGCTCACTGCGGGCCAGGCCCTGTCCCACCATCTGCATTCACAAGGGTGACAAGTCAGGACATTCCCTACCTGCAGGGAGTGATCCAGAATGGACCCACCACCAACGGGCAAAGTCCTGCCCCCAAAGAGGGCAGTCTGATGCAGGAATCACATGGGGGCTGTAAATCTTGGGCTTCTCTTGTTGGCATCTAAGAGCGCACCCCTACAGTGCCAAACCATGCCATCAGGCAGAGTGAAGGGGGTCCTTGCTCCTGGCTCTGATTTGTTTTGAGAAGGAGGAAGGGAGGAGGGGAAGGCAGCTGACTCCAGGTGGGAAAGAAAAGCATCTGAGAATGATAAGCAGGACCACAGTCAGGCCATGTCTGTCTGCGACGCAGAGTTGGGGACGGGGAGGAGTTGCTCCGGGGGTGGGGGACCCAAGGCCTCCCTTGAAAGGGAGAGACCCAGGAATCCTCCCTCAGCCAGTGCAAGGCTCAGCTGCAATTTCACAAGAGGAAAAAGGTTTGGAGCAGGCCCACAGGGGCTCTATGTCTCTGGGAGTGATGACCCCGGACTGCACGCAGACACTCTACAGAGATCGTAGGAGTGCTGCACAGAGCTTTCAGGCTCTCATAAATCCATCCTCAGAGAAAGCACACGCATGCAGCAAAGGGTGTGTGGCTGAAGGTGCACCCCTGCTCTACAGGTATGTGTACACACGCCCCCAACCGTGTGCACACTGCCGTGAACCGTGTCCAGTCCCCACCCTAGCAAAAGGGCTAGGATGTGCTGCCTGGAGCTGTGACTGGACTCTCTCTAAAGCCTGACCTTCCACCATCATTCAAATCCCCTATGGTAGGGCTTGCCATCATTTATTCTTTGATTATAGTTCATCCCTCAGTCTGGCCTCAGACTGGCCTAACTGTTCAGCCTAGAGGCCAAGGCAAATTCATCAGGTAACCTTTTCCTTTTGGTGTCACTGTTTCACAGAGCTTATACTAGTTTTCGTGACCCGGCAAAGTATACGTGCAATATGCTAGTGGGAGGCACCAGCAGGTCTCCAGGGCAGGTGGGAGCCCCTGAGCAGAGGCAGAGGCGGGCTCAGTGGAAGATCAATCTCCCCCTGCTGTCAGTCCTGCCACACGGCCCACCACCTGCCTCCCTGTCCCTCCCCCAGGCAAGTCTCCCTGGAGTCTGTGCTAGAGGTGATAACCACACAGATCCCACCACCTCCAGCTCCTCTGCATCCTGCCAGGTCTCCTGGCAAGAAGGTCCGCTCCCATTCCATTTCTTTGGACCTTTCTTCCCACCCCACCTCCACTCCAAATCTCCAGAATCCGTATGTTCCATGTCCAGGCTCCAGTCACAGGCCTGCCTTTCAGTGTCCCCAACTGGTCCTGTCCCCAATCCCTACATGTGCCTCTGCCCAAGGAGCAGGTCCATGAAGGTTTTCTGTCCCCTGGGTGTGGCTCATTCTCTGCTACTTGGCACAATGGGCAATTTCTTCCATCTCCCAGGCATGGCCCCTTGAAGTGAAGGGAAGGCAGCCTTAGAAGTGGTACTGTCACCATCTCTGAGCCCCTCTTTGAAGAAAATGGAAATGCAGGAAGAAAAAAAGCTTTCTGAGAAGGATGGTTTGCTCAAAGACCTCTCATACAAAACTCTGATGATGACACTACAAGAGAGGCCACTTACACAAATAGGATGCAATTTGCTTTTAATAAAAAGAATAAAAATCTCACTGTCTTGATAGCTAAGAAGGAAAAGTAGAAGATGATACTTAGATGCCAGAAGAACTATATTCTCTTACATTTATGAGAGCCATCATGTGTCAAGGAAAAACATGCTTGGATAAGGTTGAAAACAGCTCATCTGACGATCTCATCCTGCTTTCGCCTGACTGTAAAGAGAACTTCCACTTTCTGGGCTTCTGTCGCTTTATGTACACTTGGCGGTGGCACTTTTTACACACTGCTTAGCAACAGTGCCTACTGGCTCTTAAGCGAGAGCATGACACAGTGACAAGAGCCTGGGGCCATTCAGGACACTTCAAATCTAGCCCCACTTCTACGGCTGATGGCAGCATGAGGGCCTCAGAGTCCCTTTCTGTGAAATGGGGATGTCTTTCTTATCTCATGTGGTTTTCCTAAGGATAAATTGAGCTCCCAAATGTGACAACTTACAGCTCTCTAAATGCAAGCACCTCGTATTTATTCATTAAGCAGTTGTTCTTATTATTGCTGTAAGAAAGATACAGTTTGGGCTAAGTCTCAATTCAGGCATGATTTGACGGTTGCTTTGCCCAAAGAACTTTGTTAGTTCTTCCCTTGTTTTTATCTCTTTATCAGTGATTTCCATACATTTATATTACCCTTGACAGTAGCCATGAATTTTGACTTAAAAATGAAATGTGACTGCTTCTACGTAGTGCCATTCCTCAGCCCAGGGAGGGGGAAAATGTTTATGGACATTCTAGAGCACCAAGAGTTTCTCCCAGTGGCCCTGAGAGGACCTCATAGCAGCCTCAGCTGTAGGAACACCCATTCTCTTAGCCTGAGCTTTAGAACTAGTTCAGAGGCAGAGTTCACAGCCCCAGCCAGCTCTTGGGAGCAGATATTTAAAAAATACCTGTCTGGAGATTCGTGGAGGAAGCAGTGGGGGAACCCTTTATGGGCAGGTAGTGGCACTGCTTCCCATGTAGGCCAACCTTACAACTTTAGGCTAATTGGGAGGCTGACCAGCTGTGTTAGTGGTAGCTGAGCTTGGGAACATTGAAAGTGAAATCTAATTTAATTTTGGTTTTACAGCAACACAGAGTAGAAAGTATGACTAGGACTTGCTGCTTGGCAGAGGTCCTTTAAACCCACTTTATAAGAGGTAAAGAATTTATAATCAGTACATTCCAAGCTAGTATGCCAATGGGAATAGCCCAGGCAGCTGCAAACAAGCTGCTGGCTGGGCAGGAGGCAGGCCTTGCCGCAGGTTTGCAGACAGTGCCGGCATCCTTGCAAACACTCTCTGCCTAGAACACTCAGCCCATTTCTGGGTGTCAGATACTGTATAGGAGACTGAGTTGCTGAGGTCCACCATACGTGGGCTCACACTGGTCCTGAACCACGGTTATCTGAGAAGTACATCCTTAAAACCCCAACCAATCAGCTGTGATAATGCGCTTATTGCAGAAGACAAACTCTCCTTCAAGACGCAAATTACTACTTTATCCAGTCCTGGACCGCGCTGACTGTCTTTCTGTTGGTAAATGGACGTATCCTCAAGCTGAGCAGGGACTACCTGCCCCCGGGGAAAAGAGCAGTCCCAGCAGGATTGGCTCACACTCATGAACATGTGACCTTCATCTCGGCATCAGCAAAACATGGGCTTGGACTTGAGAGAGACCTCTGTGCTTGAGAGACAACATAGTGTGTGTGCGTGTGTGTGGAGCGGCGGGGAGCAGGACTGAGAGAGAGAGACAGGGACAGTGAGAGAGGAAGAGAGGAAGGGGCAGAAAGACAGGAGAGAGAGAGGTGGGGAGAAAGCCTGACGGCGAGAGTCCGACAGAGGGACATGGTAAAGAAAGCAAGCTAGGGGAAGGGGCTATGACAGTGTAAGAAACCTAAAGCAAAGAGAGGGGCTACAGAGAGGGAAGAAAAGACCAAGATGGGCAGCAAGACAGACCTCAAGGAAACCTTCATACAGATACAGAGAGATTGAAGGAAAGAGAGGGGGAGAGACTGATTTCTCTAAGGGACGAGAAAGAGAGAGAGAACTCAGACAAGCATTCCTGCCCCTGTTCTGTCCCCAGTTTCTAGCTCAATCATCAACCACGTCTGAAAATGCACTTGAGGGGATAAGTTGAAGAAAAATGTTTCCCTGTGAAAACTTCATCGCCTGACACAAGTTATTTCACTGGCTTACACTAAGGAAGCAGAAACAACCCAGGTGACCCTTCATAGCTTATCAATAAATTACCAGAAGAACCTAGAGACACTCCCACCTCCCTAAGGCCACATCCAGGGGACAGGTCTATACATGCTAGGGAGCCTGAGAGCTGGACTGGGGGGCGAGGGGAACTATGGACCACGCTGTCTTCAGCATGGCATATACAGTGAAACTCTACAAAATTATGCAATATTATCCCCATTTGACTGATGAGGAAATGCCAGCTCAGGCAGGATAGTGTGCTTGAAGCTATGCAGTGGTAGGAGGAGAACCTTGGGTTCCCCCATGACTACTGCAGGAGGCCCTGGTGCCCGCCTTCTGAGCAGAGCACTGAGCTTTGTCAAAGATTTCACACATTACACTGCCCTTGGTAGTAGCTGCATGGAGGAACTGGGCCTGACCCTGGAACCCAAAACATAGTGAAACACAGAGAAAAACTAGCAGAGGCTATGCAGAGCAGGCAGACATCAAGCACATCCTTGATGCCATCTGAAAGCACCCCGTGAGCCCAGAGGACACTCCACTGTGGGCATTTCACCCTGTGAGCCCCAGGAGGTGGCCTGACACTTGGTCTCACCACCCACGTCAAGTGCTTCCATCTCCACGCCCTCGGCACCCAGGGGTGCTGGAGTTCCTGATGAACACACATAGGGCAGGCGCCCATGATTTATCTGCTGTTTGGTATTCTCCTCCTGCTGCAGTCTGAGCTGTCACCATCTTTCCTTGCGGATGATGGAGCGTGAGCCTCTCTGAGGTTAAGCAGCACTCACCAGGGGCCCTGGATACCTGGTGGCAGGTCCCCCGCTCGGTGAACTGTTCTGCTGCCAGCCTGTTTCTGTGAACTCGGTCAAGTGACTGCCTCTGAGCGTCAGGTTTTCACTATTAAATGTAAAATTTGTACCTCACCGGGTCATGTGGAGTGTGTACTGTGATATGAACACATTAGCAAAGTGCTTGGTAGATGGCAAGTCCTCACTCAGTGAATGAGAGTCAGCCACGGGAGGAGGCCGCTTCCCCCTCACCCTTCCTCACCATCATCTCTCACTGTGCCGACCAGCCCCAATGCTTGGCTCAGCTGAGCACGCTGCAGAACCACAGAGAAGGGCTAGCACCTTGGGCCGTCTCTAATCTCCAGAAGAGTCTGGGAGACCTAGGTCTCCAACCTCCAACCCTGATGCTGTGGGCCTCGGGTTCTCCATCCTCAGGACCAAGCATACAGGGGAGGGCCAAAACTGACAGTCCAGGCCAGCACTACTGTCTCACACATGGGAAACAGGATGCTCCAGGAGGGAAGGGGTCATGCCTCATGCAAAGACTGCTGAGGAACTAAACTTCAGACCTCTTCCTACACAACTGTGTACTAAAGGACTAAAAGCTAAACCAGAACATATATGACTGTGTGTTTTTAATTATTTTATAATATATATTTTCTATTATTAACTAGTGTTGATTAATTTTGATTTTGTTGATATAATTATCTTCTGTTGAAAAGTGAAGTGAAAGTGTTAGTATCTCAGGTCGTGTCCAATTCTTGCGACGCTATGGACTGTAGCCCATGGGAAAAGGTATACTATTAAAGACACACATGCTAAAAGAAAAAATATGCTTTTAGTAGCATTAATATCAGTGCACTTTTAGATCCAGACACATTATTGGGTTTACTGAACACTGACAAAAGAAACAAGTCACTGAGAAGACATAACCATTATGGACCTATATGTACCTAACATAGGTGCTAAGTAGACATAAAGCAAAGCCTAGACACTTCCAGGAGAAAACTGACAAATCTATGATGGAATATTTTAGCACTCTGATGAAATATTTAGTAAGTTTTTAGACTTTGTTTTCTGTCTATTTAGCACCTATGTTAAGGATATTTAGCACCTATGACAGGCTCCTCTGTCCATGGGATTCTCCAGGCAAGAAAACTGGAGTGGGTTGTCATTTCCTTCTCCAGGGGATCTTCCTGACCCAGGAATCAAACCTGGGTCTCCTGCACTGCAGGCAGATTCTTTACCATCTGAGCCACCGTGGAAAGCCATCTAATATCATTTAGGATGTTTGTAACAGCTCAGGAGAAATGAAATGATCATTGTGGCGGGAATCCTATACAGATCAGGGATGGAGCGTTACCTGCCGCGTGCAGAGCAGAGGTCCCGAGTTGACCTCTGGTTGAGAAATGTTATTAAAGAAGTAAATTTGGGACAAAACCTCCCAAACTGAGGTCAGTTTCCCTTCTTGAGGGACACGACAACACTAAACCAAGAACTGCCCTGGGGCGGCGTGCACGGCCGGCTGCGAGGCTGTGAACGACTAGGTGTGCTTCAGAGGACCCACCATCTCCCCAGGCTCCCGGGCCCCACACTGCTCCCCGCCCCCCAGGGAGGCATCGCCCCCTTCCCCCTGCCGCTGGACCCTGCTCCTGCCCTGCATCTGGTCTTCCCCCTGGAGACAGCCCATCAGAGATCCACAGGGCTTGGGCGCCATGAAGCTCCTGCCACAGGACCTATCCCCAAAGGCCATCTCACAAAGCCCGCACTGGGCTGAGAGTCAGGCACTGGGAGGGGCCGGGAAGCTGGAGTTTAACAAGAGCAGCTGGTGCCACTGGAAGCTTGATCTCTCCTTCCTTTGAATCCATCCTGACACAGGGTACTACTAAGAAGGCCCAGAGGAGGCCAGGACTCTTAAGAGAAACACCAACTCTGAATCTCTGAAGGAGCTGGCCCTCAGGGGAACCCATTTTTCAGCTAACTTCTGGGATACCTGGCTGTCGATTGCCAGGGGCTGTTACTGTGAATCCCTCAGGGGGCAGAGAGGCAGGACCTCCATTTTCCAAGGAGGAACCCTTTGACTTCCTGTCCAGAGGCTCTATCATCCTGGATGCTATCTGGGACCCTCAGAAGAGCCTGAGGCTAGACTACTGAATCGGTCTTGGAAAACGTGCACAAGCTGAGGGACCAGTGTTTGTTCTGGGGAGAAAACTTCCCTGTTAGAGCACTGGAAGAAAAGCTCCCCGAGGCAGCACACGGTGTCTGGGCAGCGATGGATACGTCACCCTCTAAATAACCCCCACATCCTCAGCCCCAGGTAGTCCCAGGGGCCTCTGAGCCTCCCCAGGGGGCTAACAAAGGATGACGAGCCACTCATCACCGACATCTGAACAGACGCTGATGTATTAATGCATAAGCCAGGTCAAAGGCTTACCTCCGCCCTGAAAACAAGATCTAGCCTGAATGCTGCACCCAATGACATCATTTCATACAGCTCATCCCTTTTGCCAGGAAATACCCATTTCCACATTAACTTTGACTGCCAGGAACCATCACCTCATTTCAGGTTGTTAGTTTAAGACATTCTCCTTTTTGCCAAATTTGTTTCTTCCATTTTTAAGTTTTATTTTACCTGCCCTAGTAATTATACATAATTATGTAAAATTATACTTCATCATAAGTTACCTTCCATCCTTTTCAAATCATTTATGATGTTGTTGCATTTTTAAAACAAATTTACATTTGTCATAAAAAATGGAGTGTCCTACAACAGAGGAATATCACTCAGGTCCCATAGCACACGAGTAGCTATGTGGTAAAATACTATACTTACCTGTCTCTTAGGTTGTTTTGGCCTTTAAGTGAATTAAACATAAGGCACACGGAAGTCTGTGGCACATGAGCAGTAGTATTATCATCAGTCTTGCCAGAGCTTAATGTATTTTATTCATTTATTTCAGGAGGCCAGGTCTTGGCTTCATGGATTATCACAATTGTGTCTTTGTTTTCTATTAATTTCTATTCTTATATGTATTATTTCAATGTTCTTGAGTTAACTCTTTTGGCTCTTTAATTTGCAACTTTTCTAATTTCCTAACATTGCAATGAAGGTTATAAATTTCCCTCCAAGTATCACTTTAGCAGCATCCTATATATTTTGATATACAATGAACTCATTACTATTTACTTCTAAACATTCAATCATTTTCATTATGACCACTTCTCTGACCCTAGAGTTGCTTAGAAATACACACACACACACCACTGTATATATTTAAATTGAGGTAACACAGGTTTGCTGGGAGAAATATCAATAACCTCAGATATGCAGATGATGCCACCCTTATGGCAGAAAGTGAAGAGGAACTAAAGAGCCTCTTGATGAAAGTGAAAGTGGAGAGTGAAAAAGTCAGCTTAAAGCTCAACATTCAGAAAACAAAGATCATGGCATCTGGTCCCATCACTTCATGGGAAATAGATGGGGAAACAGTGGAAACAGTGTCAGACTTTATTTTGGGGGGCTCCAAAATCACTGCAGATGGTGACTGCAGCCATGAAATTAAAAGACGCTTACTCCTTGGAAGATAAGTTATGACCAACCTAGATAGCATATTCAAAAGCAGAGGCATTACTTTGCCAACAAAGGTCCATCTAGTCAAGGCTATGGTTTTTCCAGTGGTCATGTATGGATGTGAGAGTTGGACTGTGAAGAAAGCTGAGTGCCAAAGAATTGATGCTTTTGAACTGTGGTGTTGGAGAAGACTCTTGAGAGTCCCTTGGACTGCAAGGAGATCCAACCAGTCCATCCTAAAGGAGATCAACCCTGGGTGTTGTTTGGAAGGACTGATCCTAAAGCTGAAACTCCAGTACTTTGGCCACCTCATGCGAAAAGTTGTCTCACTGGAAAAGACTCTGATGCTGGGAGGGATTGGGAGCAGGAGGAGAAGGGGACGACAGAGGATGAGATGGCTGGATGGCATCACCGACTCGATGGACGTGGGTCTGAGTGAACTGCGGGAGTTGGTGATGGACAGGGAGGCCTGGCGTGCTGTGATTCATGGGGTCGCAAAGAGTCAGACATGACTGATTGACTGAACTGAACTGAACACGGGTTTACATTATGTAAGCTTCATGTGTACAACATTATATTTAGAAGTATATATTTAAGTTTCTAAATGTACAAATTTACCGTGGGTTTTTTGTTACTGGTTTATAATTTTATTGCAGATTGGTTCAAGACTGGTCTATCAATTACTTTGTATTTGTTGAAGCATTTTTGTGGCCTAGAATATGGTTACCTTTGGTAATTGCATATGCAAAGGATGTATACGAGGTACACAGTTTTACATATAGTAATTGGACTAAGTGTATTAGTTATATCTTTTTTTAATGAGTTCTGGTTTGCTTGACTTATTTTATGAAATATATGCTAAAATATTCCATCATAGTGGTGGATTTGTCAGTTTTCTCCTGGAAGTTTCTAGGCTTCGCTTTATGTCTATTTAGCACCTATGTTAGGTACATATAGGTTCATAATTGCTATGCTTCTCAGTGACTTGTTTCTTTTGTCAGTGTGCAGTAAACCCAATAATGTGTCTGGATCTGAAAGTACACTGATATTAATGCTACTACAAAGCATATTTTTTCTTTTAGTATGTATGTCTTTAATAGTATACTGTTTCCCATAGATGCCATTTCAAATTTTTTGTTATATTTAGACATGATGCTTTTAAGTAGTACATCTCTAGATTTGAAAAATTCAATCTGAAAATTACTACTGACTAATAGATGAGTCAAGTTCATTAATGATTATTACTGATATATTCAGACTTATTTTGCCATCTTATTTTGTATATTTACTTATTACTATTTTATTATTGTATATTATTATCACTATTATGCTTTTACTTTGCTTCATTTTGTCTACTTTCCTGCCTTCTATAGATCTGGTTGAGTGTTATCTAACAAAATCCCTTTTCCACTCTTCTGTATTAGAAGTTATATCCCATTTATATTCTTTTACAGGTTACTCCTAAATTTTTAATATGCATTTTGATTTAAAGATCTAAAGTTTATTAAGGCCTATGATCTTCTAAAATAACAGCAAAATTATAAAATGCTTTAGCATTTTAATCATCACCTCCCATCTCATATTTAGACACACAGAATAGTTATCTTATAATTGCTGCTTTTCTACAGTCAATGTTTACTTATATTTATCTACATGTTTGCCTTTAACCTTTCTTGACAGTGATTTTTATATTCCATTATTATCTTCTGAAATCAGTCACCTTCCTCCTAAAGTATACCCTTTAGTACTTCTTCCAGAGAAGAGTTTGTTAATGGTCACCTCTCAAATCTTTGTCACGAAGTACCTTTGCTTTCACTTCTGAATATAATTCTAAGTTAACTATTCTCCCTCATAACGTGTAAGGTATTATTCAATTGCCTTCTGGCCTCCATTTTTGTCAATGAAAAGCTTGTAATTGTTCCATTCTCTGCAGTTAATTTCCTCTCTGTTTTTTATTTTTGGTATTTTGCAGTTCACTGTTATATAACCTGTATTCATCCTGTTAAGGGCTTGGTGTGCTTCTTCAGTCTAGACATTTATGTCTTCCTTCAATTCTGGGAAATTCTTAACCATTATCATTTCCAATGTTTCCTCTCTTCCACTCCCTTCATACTTTTTTTATAGACCTTCCTATTCTCTTTCCCCAAAAATCTTTTAGTATCTTTCAACATCTCAATGTCTTAATATTCTCTCAATATCTGTTCTATACTTTTCATCTTTATGTCCCTTGAGTTCTTTTCTGGATAATTTTCCAAAATCTATCTTCCAGTTCAATCATTCTCTCTTTAGCTATGTCTAATATGCTTTTTAACCCATCTGTTATCAATTTTAATAATTTTAATTTCTGGAAATTCGACTTTTCCAAATTTACCTGTGTCTTTTCTCTACAATTCTTCCTTTATAATTCCTTGCTTTCTTTTTACTATTCCAATCATTTCAAACACAACTTTTAAAATAGTTACTCTTACATTGTTTTATGACCTGAAGAATCTGGAGGGACTAACCCTCCAGTGTACTGAGTCTGGTTAACTCTTCTTCATGGCAAATAACTTCCTTATGATCAGCAATTTTATATTTTCAGGTTTCTTTTCCCCATGGGAATCCCATATGTTCTGGTGTGGAGGTATTCCTTTAAAACACATTTACATGTATTTCTTCTAGGATTCTCTGATAGTTTTATTGATCTGGGAACTACCTGCATGCTAATTTCTAGGTTTAGAATTGCAGAACCACTTACAGTGTAAATGCAGACCCTCACACTTATGTAATGGAGAGACCTTCAGCAGATCACAAATCACTTGCTACTTTCCTGGCCCAGCAGGTAAAATGTTCATAGTCCCTGGCAGTTCCCTTGGTTTTGGCCTTTTGTAGGGGCCTTTCTCAATGGTGTAGGCAGATCATATCTGTTTCCCTGACATGGGTGTTGAAGCCCCTGTTTCCAACACTCACGGATTACGTGTGCATTTGACACCACCCTCTGAAACTGCAGGGTGCCATCACAGTGGCTGACTCACTAATCACTGCCTTCTAGAGTTCTTTGTTCATCCTGGCACCTAGGGATTTTCCTTACCTTCATGTTCGACCATGTATTTAGAAAACCAGCCAACCAACTTTTCCCCCCAATAATATTAATATTTTATCCAACATTTATACATATTTGGAGTGGGTACAGTGAGCTGTCTGGCGTCAAGCCAGATCATTCTTTTGTCAGAAAGTGAGTCTTTGAGCCCCTCGCTTGACTATTTGTTTTCTTTGGAGGAAAAAAAGAGCCCCCAATTATTGCTTCAACCAACACAAACTTGAAAGAAAGAAAACTCCAACAGTGAAGCATGGAACTCTAGCCTGTGGCTCAGATGATAAAGAATCCACCTGCAATATAGGAGACCTGGGTTTGATCCCTGGATTGGGAAGATCCCCTGGAAAATGGAACAGCTATCCACTCCAGTATTTTTGCCTGGAGAATTCCATGATCAGAGGAGCTTAGTGGGCTACGGTCCACAGGGTTGCAGAGTCAGACACAACTGAGCGACTTTCACTTTCACTTTTCAAACAAAGTTAAAAGAAAGAAAACTCCAACAGTGAAGCATGGAGCTGTAGCCTATGCAATAACAATAGCAGACCCACTATGTGCCAGGCATTTTCTGAGGATTTTAAACACACTGAGATATGTGAGCTCCATGACAGTCCTATGAGGTAGGTATTACCATCCATTTTACAGTTAAGGAAGCTAAGGAACAGAGAGGCTAAATACGCACAGCAGCTGTTTGTTTAACAATATCTAAACAACAGCAGAAAGAAGAAAAGGAAGACATCTCTACTTTCCTAGAGTTAGACTGACAGAGGATTTTATATGTGGCAGTCTCACAACTACTTTCTGCCACTCAGGGTTTAATACTGGCTTATTCTGCCTGAGATGATACTCATGGTCCTGTCTTTTTTTAAATTGTGTTGTACAGATATGTAATTTAATTTCCTTGAAAGCTTCCCAAGCTCAGCATCACACAGGAATAAGTTCACGGAATCACTGGTACTGTTACTAATGTACAGAAGATATTAGCACACATGGACTCTCACACTTGAAACACATTTGCAGACATATGGATACCCTGCCAGCACAGAATACACCGGGAAGTAGTATTTTTTTTGGAAGATAAAATGTTCAACAACTACATCCTTAGACCTTATGGAGTTCCGAGCATAGATTTTGATCAACTGAAATCTGAATTCCATGGGACTAAACTGTATCTGAAAACTGTGAAATCCTGATGTCCTTTGAAGAGCATGGTCTGGCTTACCCACACATTTATTTCTGTTACAACATTTAAAAGAAGGTGGCCTGCAGCCTGAGAAAACCCACTGGTGGGACTTTAGCATGAACACAACGTCCCAGCACAGAGAGGCAGCAGACTCGTGTGCCAAAGCATCTGATACAAATGCTTTGATCAGCCTGGAAAGTGAACTGTCTTTTTTCCCTACTCTCAGTCCTAGAACTGCAGGTTACATTTAGCAAATATTTTGACTGGTGAGGCTGCAAACAACTGTCTTCATTCTGAGGCAGAAAACCAAACATAGCGTGTTGAACAAACAAAGAGGAGGAGTGATTCCTGCCTTGGCCCGCAGCATCCTGACAGGAATCAGTCCAGGGAACATACACGGGAATCACTGATGAGAAGGATCAACACAAATGCTCGTCTGCTTACAAACTGGCTAGGTTTGAAGGATTGCCGCTGATATCAGATGTCAGAGACATGTGCTGTTAATGACCGAGGCGGGGACCTGCCCAGGTCCCTGTGGGCAAGGACAGGGCAGGGTAGTTCCCAGCTCTCAGAGAAACTCTGCAGGTAATTTCCAGGGCTTTAAAGTGAAAGAGCAAGTGTCTCAGATGTCACAGTCACACCTAGAAGGCAGTTTGGCTATCAATGAAGAGAATGAAATAAAACTGAACATCAATCCTGGGACATTCATTGTGCTGTCATGCCCAGCTCTGACAATGAAATTTTCCAGGCAAGAATACTGGAGTGGGCTGCCATTTCCTACTCCAAGGGATCTTCCCAACCCAGGGATCGAACCCCCATCTCTCACATCCCCTGCATTGGCAGGCTGATTCTTTACCACTAACACCACCTGGGAAGCCTGGGAATAAGGTGCTATAAATCACACCTGAAAGCTGGCACATTTGAGGGTATCTCTAAGCAGATGAGCAAATAATTCAAATAACTGAGCTTCAGACCTTCGCATGGCAAAACTTCTTTTCTTCTAAGTGCAATTATTTTGGGTGAATCCCTTCTCTAGTGTGTGACACACACCCTTTTATACAGAGAGAACTGAATAGCCTCTGAGGCCTCCCTGATGGTTCGGCAGGTAAAAAAATCCACCTGCAATGCAAGTTCCCATGGGTTTGATCCCTGGGTTGGGAAGATCCCCTGGAGGAGGAAATGGCAACCCACTCTAGTATTCTCACCTGAAAAATCCCATGGACAGAGAAGGCTGGTGGCCTACAGGCTCTACTCCCCATGCTCTACTCCCAGGATGACCCCAGGGCCTAATAAGGTACTGGAGGGAGGTTTGGGCCAACTCTGAGTAAACTGGTGACCTTCTGCCCACTTCTGCAGTCTGTTTTTGGGCTGCCATCTGTCCCCTGCACTGTGGCCAGAATCTGCTGCCTCTGGCTTTTCCTTTCCTCCATCTAATTGCTCATGGGCTGGGAATCCACATCATCAAGGTGGTTAGAATTATGTTTAAAGCAGGAGACACCAGGCTCTGAGTCCTGAAAGAGGCTTCTCCTCTCAAGTAATCAGGAACATTTGCACAGGCTGTGGCCTCAGGATGAACATCTCAGAGGGCTTCTGAGTGCCTCTGGGCTCTAAGATGTTCAGCGGGCAGAGGAGGGACAGGTGTGGGGTGCAGCAGCTCTGCTGCCTAGAGTAGAAGGATCAGTGCCACCTACAGCACATAACTGGGATTCCACCCTCCTGACTAATCATGTCTAAAACTACGCTCTGAAATCCAAAACCATCTATACTTAGCTTCTTTAACTAAAATGTATTCCTGTGACATAAAGCTGGTGGGTATAGTGTGCCTTCTGCAAGGGTAAAAACATTTTAACAAACAAAGCCATCTTGTAGATTCAAATGTAATTTGCTCTTTAAGATGCTAACGTGGGAAGGGAGAACATGCTGTCCAGCTGCACGGTCTGACACCTAGCACTCTCTCGTGTTAGCCCTTCCACTGCCCAGGTCCGCAGAGGTCTAAGATCTGAGAAGAAAGGCCACTGTTGACTTAGCTTTTCCCCTACACCTGGCCACGTGACTCTCCCATCCAATGTCTCTTAGAATCTTGAGACCTGTGTCCTAGGGGAAGAGCGACATTTGCTGAATGAGATTCCAAATCAACCAGGAGATGAGCCTCTTCACCACCTCTCCTGTGGGATGTAAGTGGGGGTGAGGCCTCGACAGGAAACGCACAGGCAAGGATGAGGAACAAGGAAATCCTGCACCACCTTTGCCTTTGACTATCAGATGAGAGCTGTCCCAGAGGAGGACAGAGGACTCCGGGGAAGACTAAAGCACTGGGACTGGGCTCTTCCCTGCCAGTCTCTCCCACTCCCAGCCAGCCCCATGAACTGCTCCATCCTCCCCTGCTCAGGCCTAGCCTTGCTCCTGTTCACTTCCCATGGGACCAGCCAGGACCACCACCCGCACGGTGACCCCTCCCAGTGGGAGCTCTTGGTGATGGCCACCTTCTGGTCTGGGGAGGCCCCAACCTAGTCCTCTCCCCTCATCTGCCCTCAGGGCCAAGCCGCCTCCCCTTCCCTCCAGGGGCCTCCCTGCCCGCCTCAGTCCCGGGTCTCGCCACCATGCGTGCATCTCCTTCCAGCTGCACTCCCTGAGCTGTGCTGATCCCATGGAGCCTCTGTGAGGTCCAGGGCTGCACCCGCTCCTACTCCCATTCTGGTTCTGCCAAATCAGCACCCCACCCCAGACGACCCAGCAGGCACGCAGGAAAATGCAGGCGAATCAGCAAGGACTGAGTAGGTAGAGAGGGGAGAATGATGGTCATTTATGAAATCTGAAAAAGGCTTCAGGATGTTGGCAAGGGCTTTAAAAGACATGATCTATTATTTGTGAAGGGACAACTTTGATGTGAAGAGTCTAAAATGATAAAATCCCAATTCTTATCAATCTCTGTGTTGCAATTCTTATTAAGCAAGGTCATGAGTAGCAAGCCCCGGGGACAGAAAACTTTCTCAAGGATTCCTTTACTGAAGAAAGAGATGAAAGGATGTAGGATGAACACCAATGGCAGCTCTGGAAGCTCTTAGGAGGACAGCTTGGGGTGTCAGTTGTCCTGGGAGCAGGGGAACCTGAGGATTTACCCTGAAGCCTCATTTGCCCAGCACACTCACTGTTCCGATCAGAGTGTAGCTCTTTGAGGGAAGTGCTGAAAAATATTAATATTATGGGAGAGCTGTAGTCTCCCTCACCAGCCCCTCTTGGTGCCACCAGCATGTAGGCTGGGGCCATGCTTACAGACAGACCCCTGAAGTCAGAGATAAGCACAGTGCACAGACCACTTTGTGTGGGCTCAGCAGAAGTACCTTCTAGGTAAATTCTTTCCTGCAAATCTCCTTCCTCTAAACCTATCTCTAAATCCTGGCTTTCTGGGAATTCCCTGGCAGTCCAGTGTTTAGGGCTGCATGCTTCCAGTATCGGGGGCCATGGTTTAATCCCTGCTTGGGGAAACTAAGATCCCACAAGCGGCATAGTATGGCCAAAAGTCAGTCCATCAATCCTGGCTTTCTTTAAAGTGGGAGCATCTCCCACTTTAAAAAAAAAAAAAAGAGACTTTCCTGGCAGCCCAGTGGTCAGGACTCCATGCTTTCACTGCTGACGGCAAGGGCTCAATGCCTGGTCAGGTACTAAGAGCCTACAAGCCACATGGTATGGGCAAATAAATAAATAAAATTGCATAAGCACATTCTGTTCTGCATTCCATTTAAAGAACAAGAGAGAAAAAAAATAAGTGGGCAGAACAGACAGACCCAGGGACCCCTTGAGAGCACCAAGTTCATGTATCTGGGTGTGAATCATGTTTCAGACTCATCAGAGATGCCAGACATCAGTGCACTGTGGGCTCCAGCCTTGGAGCCTGGTCAGAGGCCTTCAGCTCCAGCACACTGCTGGCTGACTTCTGGTGTGTGTGACACTACAGCTTCTGGTTCTGACAGAGACCTGGCCTGCACTTTCCTAGGATCAAGGGCACTTGTCCCCCACAACCAGATCTCTGGGGAAGAGGTCTGATGAACGGAGATAAGGAACCAACTGCAGGGCTCCCTGGGCTCAGCCTGAGCAAGGAGCTGAGGTTTCTGGCCCTGACCCTCAAACAATAATAATCATCGCCACTCTACCATTTATTGAGCAGGTGCTATGAGTCAAGCAGTGTGCCAAGGGCTTCACACGATGTATTTTGACTTCCGTACCTCCTCTATCCATCCTATCGGAGAGGAGACTCACAGAAGGTGACCATCTCAGGGCCACACAGCTACTGGAGTAGCAGAACCAGGATTGGAACTCACATGGGTGTCAGTCCAGAGTGCTCAGCCCTGCTCCATCTGGGAAAGCGCCTCTATAGTGCAGAAAGGAAGGTCTTGGATAATTCTGTGGTGAGTCGGATACCTTAGAGCTGGACTCAGAGACAATGCCTATGAGGGCTGAGTTCACAGGAGATTTCCATCTTTTTTGTCAACATCCATTTTTCTTGTTTAGAGGAAATGCCTATACAATCATGATGTGGATGTCTGACAGAGAATACAGAAGTTTCTCAGATCTCCCAAACTGAGCATGTTCCCACCATCAACAAATTGTACACACATACACAGAGTGCTTGAACACACTACTTTTACCCACTGGTTATTTTCCAAATATTAAACAACTAGTGTGGCATGTGCAGTGGCCAGCCAGAACGAATCCCAGCCATAAATGCCCATTTCAGACAAATGGCTGCAGTCTGGCTAAACTTTAGCCGTTTTCATGGTCATGTTCAAAGTTACACACACACAGGAGATCTAAGTAGCTCTTATTTGATCCCAGTCTCACCTGGTCCTGAGATGGGTGGTTTAAAGCTAGGGAAACAGATCTAAGATTAACTGGACGCCAAGTCTTTGCTGAAATCTCTGGAGGGACCTGACCATTTCAACAGAGGTTCATCTTGGTTACACACATCATTGGGTCCGGAGGGCGTCTGGGAGGCATGTAGGAGTCCCCTAATAACACACAGGGGAGACTCACTTTGTTGTGGGCAGAAGAAAAAGTGAGACTTCCTTGATGAGGGCTATGGGGTTGGAGTTAACAGGAAAGACTTGCACAAATTATAATTGCCAGCTGCTTCAATGGGTTCAAACCCAGGAATAAAACAACCTCCCAGACTTTCAGTTCAGCTGAAAAATTTGCTGTTCACAACAGGGACAACGTATCTTTGCTTCGGTGAAGCACACAGTTACATGATTTTAAATCCCTCTGTGACTGAACTCACACCCAACGGATCCATCTTGTGTTGGGGATGTGGGGCTGTTGCTGGGACCATGCTGCCCAATCCCTTTGAAATCCTCCAGACAGCAACGATCTCTACCCAGCCCCACTGCCATGGCACACAGTTTAGCTTGGTAATGGGATCTTGGAAAGGCAGGACCCAAGTTCTGCTTTCTTGTATTTTGCTTGACATTCATTTATTCAATCAATCAGTATGTATTCAGAGTGCGCTCTGCACAAGTCTTATCTTTACAACTAGACCAGTGGGGCTGCAAAGCATGCATGCTTCCTCTTGTGGGCCAGCAGAAGGCTGGGATGTAGAAGGTGCTTTGTAAACACTTGGAGCAGTGAATAAATATTTGTTCTGCAGCAGAAGGAGAGAAGGAGTTCCTAAGAACCCTTCGTGGGCCCTGTTTTCAGCTGAAGGGTCTTTTATCTCAGGAGTTGTGCCCTCCATCCTCTTCTTCCCCACCAACATCCCATGTCGACATCTATGAACTCATGCAACCTTCCCCACGTCCCTCTAAGAGAAGCTGAGCCTGCACTCTGCAGAGAAACACAGTGTTCATGGTAGGTTCGGCGACCTGTCCTGGTTTCACACAACAGTGAGGCTCAGAACGGACACTGTGATCACACTGACTGAGCCCTGGTCTTTAGCTCATCACGTGGCATGATGCTGCCAGTGAGCAAGGTTAAGAGGACCAAGGTTGTGGGTCCAAGTCCCTCCTCAGAAGCAGCCCTTCCTCATGTTGTCTGCACAGAATGACCCGCATGCAGAGCTTTGAGCCTAAAGGATCCAAGCAGATGCAAATGTGCCTGGAACTCAGCCTCAGCAGCAAGAAAGCCCAGTCACCTCCAAACTCTTAGGAGTGATGTGTCATCTTAAGGTGCAAAGGTCAGTGTCCAGAGACACAGAATAACAACAATGTTAATTTTCCAAGCTTGTACTCTGAGGCGATTTTACAAAATAGCAGTGCTTTAAAAAAAATCAAAGCAATTAACATGTTAACCTTTGAATATATAAAAGCTGATAAAATAACCAAACCCATTTCCAAAAAGGATTTCCTAATCACTAATTCTCCTCTCTAACCTTTCCAGATGGAGTAGATGATCATACGGTAACTTAGCATAATTAAATTGTCCACAGGAAATTGCCCAGAAGAGAACAAACTGGACACACAGTGGGAAACCATTGAGCTCTCAACATTCCTGTGCAACTTGGACACCGACAAGACTCCGACAAGACTCCTGTTCGCCTCACCAAATGTATGCTTTAACTTTTGAATTTGCCTGACATCTGGAGGAGGGGGAGATGAAGGGAGACTCTAAGTGCTCTGTAATTTCAGCCATCATTCACAGCGGGAGAGGCACTCCAGGGGAAGATGAAAAGAGAGGGCAGGCTGCAATTAGGTGGGCATGGATGACTCTAGCCTGCACAGATGCACCTCCAGTGAGCGGCAGAATGGGGTGCAGAGGGTGCCAGGGAAAGGAAGACATCCCCCAACCACAACCATACAAGGGAAAATGGGGAGCAATTTGTTACACACGCCACCATCTTAAGACAGAAATAAAAAGCAAACCTTCCTTTGCTGATAAGTAGAGTACAAAATTGGTCATGATTCAAGGATAGGAGAGTTCTTTCTTATCACTGTGTCTTGTACCAATTCAATTTCTCCTGAGCCTGCCCCAAGAAAGAGGAGCAGTATGCTCCATGAGACAGTCTTGTTGGGAAGGCAGACAATACACTCAAAACTGGAAGAGACAAGAAAAGGTGTGAACTGAGGTCATACAAAGAGGATTGCCGGGGACATGGAATCTATTTTTAGGTAAGGCAGCAAATGAGACAGTTCCTTAAAGGGCATCTCTGGAGACCCTGGTAGGCAGAATTCTAAAAGTGTGTCCATCCCCCAAAGAGTCTAGGCCCCTAATTTCTGGAACCTGCCAACATGATGAGATCCCATGTCTGTGATTATCTTATATGTGTGATGGCCCTGTTATGGGTTGAGCTGTGTCCCCTCATAAACATTTGTTAAGATGTGGCAACTATATACAATGGAATATTACTCAGCCATTAAAAAGAATAAAATAATGTCAGTTGCAGCAACATGGATGGCCCTGGAAATTATCATACTAAGTGAAGCAAGTCAGACAGAGAAAGACAAATAGCATATGAAACCACTTATATGTGAAACCTAAAAAGAAATGATAGCAATGAACTTATTTACAAAACAGAAATAGCCTCACAGACATAGAAAGTAATGGTTATCAAAGGGGAAATGTGGGGTGAGGGATAGATTAGGAGTTTGAGATTAACATATACACCTATGATATATAACATAATTGACAATGACCTACTGTCTGGCCCAGATAACTAAATTCAATATTCTCTAATAATCTATATGGGAAAAGAATCTTAGAAAGAACAGATATATGAATCTGTATAACTGAACCACCTTGCTGGACACCTGAAATTAACACAACACTATAAATCGACTATGCTGCTGAGTCGCTTCAGTCGTGTCCGACTCTGTGCAGCCCCACAGACGGCCTCCTACCAGGCTCCTCTGTCCCTGGGATTCTCCAGGCAAGACCGCTGGAGTGGGTTGCCATTTCCTTCTCCAATGCATGAAAGTGAAAAGTGAACGTGAAGTCGCTCAGTCGTGTCCAGCTCTTAGCGACCTCATGGACTGCAGCCTACCAGGCTCCTCCGTCCATGGGATTTTCCAGGCAAGAGTACTGGAGTGGGGTGCCATTGCCTTCTCTGATAAATCGACTATACTCCAATATAAAATAAAAATTTTAAAAACACTTGTAGGAGTACTAACTCCTGGTACCTGAGAATGTCACTATTTGGAGGGTCTTTGCAGATGTAATCAAGTGAAGATGATGTCGTTAGGGCGGGCCCCAGTCCAACCTGACTGCTATGTTTATAGGAAGTGGGTAATGTGGACACGGACTCACATGAGGAGGAGAACACAGAGACAGAGGGGAGACGGGCATGTGCGGATGAAGGCGGGTATCAGAGGGGTGCTGCCTGGGGCTTCCAGAAGCTGGAAGATGCAAGGAAAGATCCTCCCCTAGAGGCTTTGGAGGGAGAAGGGCCCTGCTGACACCTTGATAGTGAACTTCTAGCATTTAGACCAGTGAGAATAAATTTCCAAAGTTTTAAGCTACCCAGTTACTGGCACTTTGTCACCGCAGCCCCAGGAAACCAAGACAAGAACAGTTAACTGTAAGATAGGTGGATTATCTAGGTAGGACTGATCTAATGGTGTGATTCCTTAAAGACAGAGAGGTCAGAGGTTCCTCGATGTTCTGTTGCTGACCTGAGGATGGAGGGACCACGTGGAAAGGAATGCAAGTAACCCCTAGGAGCAGAGTGACCCCGAGCAGAGGCCAGCAAGAAGTCAAGGGTCTTGGTCCCACTTTCAGAAGAAACTGACTTCTGCAGCAACATGAAGGAGCTTGAGTGCATGCTAAGTTGCTTCAGTCATGTCCAACTCTTTTGCAATGCTAGGGACTGTAGCCCACCAGGCTCCTCTGTCCATGGCATTCTCCAGGCAAGAATACTGGAGTGGGTTCTTCCTGACCCAGGCAGTGAACATGCATCTCTTATGTCTCCCGCACTGGTAGGCGGGTTCTTTACCACTAGTGCTAACTGGGAAGACCCAGGGTTTTTTCTTCAGAGCCTCCAGACAACAGCCTAGCCTGCACAACCCCTTGATTTGGGCCTTGTGAGACGCTGAACAGGGAACCCAGCCAGGCCAAGGTGGACCTCTGACCTAGAGAAACCTTGAGATAACAGGTTTGTGTTGTTTCAGGTTGCTGTGTGTGTGATTTGTTGTAGCAGTGACAGAAAGCTGAGATGGAGACTGAGCAAGTTCACTGTCTCAACCGGTCATTTGCTTACTCCCTCTTTGGCAGAAGGGGCTGGTAATTTAGAACAAAATCAGAGACTTTCAGAAGAAATATGAAAGCCATCATCAAAAAGTCTTCTTCTCAGATTCCAACGGAAATAACCCACAAAATCACACTAGAAATAAACCTAGTTAGAAACAGTGATATGCTAGTAAAAGTTTAACAACCAGCTCTCCAGGATGGGGAAGGAAAAAAAAAAACCCTAAATTACATCTGCCAATTTCCACAGTGGGAGTGCTCCTATGGTGGCCGATTTTAAATAACTGGCTCACAAAATTCCTGAAAATTTAATACAACTTCTCATGAACCAGAAGAGCTGGCTTCAGCACTCCATGTGGATTCACAAAGCAGTATGGAGGAAGTTATCTTGAAGGAAGGCAGACAGGCTTGGCCTGAAGGAGCTGAAGAGGTGCAGCTCTTTGCCTTCATCACTTCCTCAGGGAAGCCTTCCCAATGCCCAGACCCGAGCAGGGGCCCACAGTCCTCCGTCTTTATCATTCATTGCTATTAGCACAGTTGTACTCAAATAATCATTGGAGTAATTATTTGTTTAATTTCCTCTCCCCTTTCTTGGATGAGCACTCAGTGAGGGCTGGTCCAGTGGGTCCAGTTTCTCTCTACTGAGTAAAGGCACTGATACTGACACAGGGAACACTGAGAGGACCAGGATTTTGGAGGCGTAGATAATGGACTCTGGTTTACGCGTGCCAAGCTGGACGTGCCGGTTGGGAAGGAGACAGCATACAGGCTACTGGCCAAGCAGAACTGGAGTGCGACAGAGGGCCCTGGGCTGAAGATTTGAGGATCATCAGCTTGTGGACTGCAAAAGAATCCATGATTGGCTGGAAATGTCTGGGGCCTGAAGGTAGAGTCTGTATCCTCACAACAACCACAACAACTTCTTCATGGAGAGATGCAGACTGTGTAATTTTTAATAGCAATAAATGAAAACTGTACTGTTAAGTGAGAAGAACCAGGTTACAGAACAGAATGTATAGGAAGATTCCAGTTTTGTAGCAAGATCAAAGATGCTTTAACAGAGAACAGGCTGGATATAAATCAGAAGACCATCTCTGGTATTATAAGCAATGTTTGCCTCCCTGTCTACACATAGATTCTTTTTTCCTTTTTTTTCTAACAAAGGACATGTTCTATTATTATAATCAGGGGGAAATACTATGAAGGGTATTGTTTTTAAGTATAAGAACATAGCAGAAGGGGCACTGTGTCTGAAGTTAAAGAATGAAGGAGGCCCCCACCCTTCTCCTCTACCTCTGGTCCAAAGCAGTGAGCATCCCCATAGCACACTCTGGGCAGCAGTTGGTTCGCATAAGCCAACCGCTATGTACTAGAAGGTCCTGGCCCCATGGAGAACCTAAGACAAGATTTTTTTTTCCCTGAAATCTGAGTAGCCCAGAAGACAAACAGAAGAAACGGCTGTCTTCATAACGCCTTCTTAATCAAAGCCCAGGGGAGATTCCTGGCCATTAAGCAGGATTTTTATTTCCATTGGGATGAAGACATTTCAGAATAAATTCTCTCTTATTCCTTAAAATGAATTTTTAAGAAAGGAGATGCATTCCCTATAGCTGCCAATTTTACTTTATATTTTTTGTTACGGGTGGATAAGAAACTGCGACTCTAACATCTATGTGATAAATTAAGGTTCCTACTAGCAGATGAAGCAATGGAAGGTGTTTATAATGTTAATACTCCTGAGGCCTGAAATCACGGCATCAGGGCTGCATATCAACATCTGGCAGAAACAAATCAGTTGCAAGATAAAATCCAATAAACTACATCTCATCTCAACCCCCATCAAAAATACCCATCCCACTTGGCCTGGGAATATATTCTTCAAGTAGTTTTACTTCAGGCTGGACAACTGCAAAATTCTAGAGAGTGGGCAAGGGACTGCCTGTCAACTCCAGCAAGGTGGGGTCTCTTTAGAGCTGGGGAAAGACCTTTAACTTCAGAGAGATCTCATTGCACGCAGCATCATCAAAGCTGTTTCCCACACTCAGCTCTTAGAGAAAAGGCTGACAATTATTTTATAAAAACTAAATCAATCCATTTGGTTTCCCAGGGATTTGTGACATGGCAGAATTATGCTCTTTCCTATTCATAAAGTTTTAGTCCAGGTGTACCCCCAAGTCTAGCTAACAGGGAATCTACAGAACCAAAGGTGAGAGAGGTGTGTGTGTGTGACAAGCTGCCAACCTTGTGGCAGGTAAAGCAGGTGCACAGAGGGTAACTGAGTCATAAGAGTGATTAACTTCCCAACCATTAGCACAGAAGAGCTGACTCCATCACTTGTCACCCTCAAAAGTCAACAACTCAACCTTGAAAGAATGAGGGGAGGGACAGGTAAGAGCTGATGAGCAGGGAGGGAGAGAAGAATGATCGGAAACTCAACAGGGCAGAATGAAAATCCTGGCTTCTGATTCACCACTGCCTTTGGTAGTTCATACAACTACTAATCACGCTGTCTGTTTTCTCACCTGTGTGGCAGGACTATCATCCAGGCAGCATCGTTGTGAGAACAGATGTGACAGAAACATTCCACAGATTTGAGGGCCGAGGCAGGGCACAAACAAAGGTGAGAATCAGGTTGAAAGCAGAGTTGTTTAAATGTCTATCTCTGTTCCAGGCTCCAGAACAGTGCCTGGCACAAATGGAGTCATTCAATAGATACTCGCTGGAGGAATGGCTAGCTGAATAAACTAAAAAAACAGCAAGAATTTCTGCAAGACTGATTTGAAATAAATTAGAATGGGATTTTAAAAAGCACAAATGAACAATGCACCATGCTGTATCAGTTCTTTATAGTTTCTCCAATCAGGCTGGAAAGAGCTGGGGCCCAGTGGGTCATTTCTGCAGGTCAACCAGAAGGCTGCTTTGAAACTGGCTCAGAAACTCCCTTTACCATCTCAGTGATCTAATGCTCCCTTTTGAAAGTAATACCCACATATGAAAACAAAAAATCTGGCAATGATTTTCAAAATGCAGGCATGTTCCCTCTACCCTCTTACATGGCCACCCCCATGTGGAAGGCTCTTCAGACCCTGGGAGAGCTGCCTCTGCAGTAGTGGGGAGCCCTTCTCCTGTGGCTGTGCCATGGGCACAGGGCTGCCACTTCCCACCCCCGCTGCCCTGGGCCTCCCCTCAGCTGGGCTTCCGGGCTCTTCTGGGACACAGCCTTCCTCTCCTTTACACACACAGCAAAGACCTGGCCAATCTACTGTGTTCCTCATTTCCATGTTCTGTTTAGATTTTTCTTTTCCTGATTTCCTCTCTTCTGATTCTTCATCAAAGAGGAACCTTGGCCGTCCCTGACCCGTCTCCTCCTCTCTCATTACTGCACCCTGGGTACCCTCACAGAGATGCACATCACTCAATTCATCCTGAGAAAACCTTTTAAGGGACTGGACCACTAAGCGCTCGCTCTCGCTATTCAAACGGTTATTGCTTTCAGCCTAGGAAAATGGCTGTGGGAGCTTTCTCTTGTTTTTCTCTGGAAATGATTCATTTCATAACAACAGAGTCCTTCAATGTGGGACTGCAATAGCATCTGGGTTGCTAAACACTCTGAGTGTTTCATTATGGATAATGGTGCTAATACAATAACGTATATAAGCAACAGGAAAAGAGGAAAGACATCGAGCCAGATGAGGAGCTGGGCGGTGTGCCATCCCCACCCTTTCTGCTGCCCTAGGCAATGGCCCCTGGCCAAGGGCTTTGACCTCCCAGCACCTGCTCTGAACTTGGGTAAGGACCTCAGAAGTCATCCATGTGTCAAATTCCTATGAGGCTCTGGGGACCAATGTCTGGCCCAAGTCCCAGATGCTAGAGCTCCTACACAGAGAACAGGTAAAAGATCTGGCCCACTCACTCATACTTAACAATCATAGCTAAGGTTTGGGGCCCACTGGATGCTAGGCCCTCTGCCAAGGTATTTATACATGCTATCAGGTGGCACTAGTGCTAAAGAACCTGCCTGCCAGTGCAGGAGACATAAGAGATGAGGGTTCAATCCCTGGGTCGGGAAGATCCCCTGGAGGAGGAAATGGCAACCCACTCCAGTATTTTTGCCCAGGGAATCCCATGGCCAGAGGAGCCTGCCGGGCAACAGTCCATGGGGTCACAGAGTTGGACATGACTGAAGTGACTTAGCACGTGTGTATTTCCTTTAAATGCTGACAATAATTCATGATGTAGGCATGAGTATTATCCCCATTTTACAGGTAGGGGAACTGAGCTCAGTGTGGTTAACCAACTGGTCTCAGGCCATAGAGTCAAATGGCATGGCTGGGCCACGCAGCCGAGCTTTCCAGACCCCCAGTGCTGAACTCCTAACAACCAGCTGTGGGGCTCACACTGGGCAGGGGTGTTACTCCCTCCTCCAAAGCCTCAGACCTGCAGCACTTGCCCTGCTGTCCCTGGCTCTGCAGCCACTCGGTGCTACAGGCTCCTTACCTGGGCCCTGTCACCTCTCTCTCTGCCACACACAGTCCAGCACACACTAAAACTCAACTCTGACCACACAGACGTCCTCACAACTCATGGATTCTACTCTGGACCCTCCATAAATACAGCCGATTAGCGAACAATGCTGGTAACGAACACACACATAGGAAGAAAGATCGATGGTCTCATGAGGGGGCTTGGATCTCAACGGGACTGGACACTTACAACTGAAAATACACTACTGTTCCATATGCTTTTTTCAATTTATTTTTTGACAGAGAGATGTGACACTGAATAATGTGGTGCTTCTCCCCAGAATTTCATACATTAGATTTTTACATACATATCACTCAGTTATACTGTTACAGATCCTCAACAGTGATTTAGCCAGCATGCATGTATGTTTTAATCTCTTTCATTCTGTATCATAAGTTATGCGTCATGTGCTGTACATTCATGCACACACATACATCCTTGAGACACTTACATACTCAAGAAGAAGAACAGGTCTTGCATACGATGCTGACAGTAGCCTTAGCTGCCAACACAGAGGCAGGATTAAATTAAACGAGTGATACTGAGTCAATAAACATGAGTTTGAGCAAACTACAGGAGATAGTGAAGGATAGGGAAGACTGGTGCACTGCATCCATAGGGTTGCAAAGAGTTGGACACAACTCAGCAACTGAACAACAATCACCAAGAAAATGGATAAAATTTTCTACAATCTCATAGGCCTCCTTCAGAGAACTGCACCTTTGAATGCTTTGAATGGGCATTTTGCTTTGATGATGAACCCTCAACTTTAAGTGTAATATATACAGAGGTACCCACACATGTATATGTACACACACACACACACATATATAAATACATACACATATATAATTTTCATATCATATATAATCTAACAGGGCATAACTATTTCTTTCCATAAATAAACATGACTCGTTATTACATGGGGCCTGGGCCCTGTCACCTCTCTCTTTGGTTAAATCATGTTCTTTGGTCAGAGAGAACGAGGCTTGCCACTAGAATGAGCAGTGATCACACTGACACAGTGCACGAGAGAAGAGATCCTAGCAGCAGTACACTCTGTGAATACAGCCTGTCCTGCACCTATCCATATGCCCAGGGTGTTGTGTCAGAGAAGCAGCGAGTGGGATGAAAAGATACACTTGGTTAGACACACATCACGATCTTAGTTCCTCCTCGGACTTGCAGGAGGGACTGGGTTCTAGTGAACCTGTGCTCAGCAGCCCACATAGACAAGGACAGGAGCATCTAAACACCTTGTGTTTTGGCAAACAAGGAATGGGAATGGATCATTATTTCAATGATGAGTAAAGGATTTAAACCTAACAGGAGGCTAAGGGCAAAGGGGTAGGGATGAGGGTGGAGGTGAAAACTGCCCATCAGGAGAATATCCCCCTGAGGAGTCATATCAGAAAAATGATCAATTCTTGGATTCAGAAGGAAATTTAAGAAAATTCTGTACCTCAGGAGAACTCAAGAAGTCGTGGTTTCTGAGAGAGAAGCAGAAATTCATAGAGAAAAGGAATATATAAAAAGACAAGAGAACGAATCAATTCAATAGAAAAGGATGGAAGGTCAACATGAGGAAAACTAATGTGAGGTCGCTTAGAAAACTGGAGATTTTAAGGGGCAGAAAAGGAATCTGCGTAATTAACAGCCATATAGAGCCAGTAAAAAGCAGAACTGAAATGGTACAAAACTGAATCAGTGATGCAGAAGACAAACTTCAGAAGCTTTCTCTCAGCAAAGAGAAGACAGAGGACAGAGTGTAGGACCCACAGTAGTGATCTACATTCACAGATAATTCAGTAGACAAACCAGAGTGAATAATTAAGACAGAGTTGAGGAAAATTTTCCTAAAGATCAAAGCCCAGATTAAAAATGCTTACCATGTTCTGGAAGAAAAAAAACTGATAATAAACATATAACTATACTTGTCTAAACAAAACCTATTAGTAGCAAAAATGAAGTACAAGTGGTTCTAGCACTGTAATAAGAAAAGAACAATGACAAACAGATTTTCTGCAGGAAAACAAAATCAGGCCTCCTTTAGAGTTTTATTCTGGAACACAAAATACTGAAAGATGATGGAGTAATACCTATGGAGATGTAAGGAAAATAATTCCATTTTATTTAAGAAGTATAGCCAGGAAAGTTGTCTTTCATGTATAAAAGTATTATATTCTTAGAGATGCAACATTTCAGACAATAGAACACTCATGCATTCTTCCTCCAAAAGCATTGTTTGAAAATACAGTATTAATACAACTAACTCAGGAGAAGAAAGTTAATACCTCCTGAAACTATAAAGGAACCCTCAATAAGTCATGCAATTAAATAAACAATCAATAAATCAAAATAAATGTTATTATGTTGGTTGATAAACTGAAAAAAAGTCAACTTTTTTTTTCTACTGAGCTATAGTTAATTTACATTTTTATATTAGCTGCAGGTGTACAACATAGTGATTCAATATTTGTATAGAGTATACTCAATTTAAAGTTATTATGAAACACTGGCTACATTCCCTGTGCTGTGCATTTCATTTTTGTACCTTATTTTCCACCTAATAGTTTGTATCTCGTTATCCCCTTTCCTATCATGCCCTCACCTGCCCTCCACACTGTTAACTAGTAGTTTGTTTCTTCCTATCTGTGAGTCTGCTTCAATTTTGTTACATTCATTCATTTTATGTTTTAGATTCTACATATAAGTGAAAACATACAGTATTTGTGTTTCTCTTATTTCACTAAGCATAATACACTTTCAGGTCCATCTGTGTTGTGGAAAATAGCAAAATTTCATTCCTTTTGATGGCTGAGTAATATTTTGTTATACACACACACATACATACACACACACACACACACACACACATATTCCATACTTTATTCATTCATCTTTTGGTAGACATTTAGGTAACTTCTATACCTTGATCTTATAAATAATGCTGCTATTAATATTGAGGTGCATATATCTTTTCAAATTAGCGTTTTCATTTTCTTTGACTGTATACCCAGGAGGAGAATTGCTGGATCATAGCATACTTCTATTTGCGGGGTGGGGGTGGGGGGGCGGTTGGGGGGTGGGTAGGGAACCTTTATATAGTTTACCACAATAACTGTACCAATTTATATTCTCACCAACATTATACTAGAGTTTCCTGTTCTCCACATCTTCACCAACATTTATTATTTTCTGTCTTTTTGACAATAGCAATTTTGATGGTGTGCTGGGATAACTCATTGTAGTTTGGACTCGCATTTCCCTGATTATGAGTGATGCTGAATATTTTTTCATGTGTCTGTTGGCCATCTTTATGTCTTCTTTAGAAAAATATCTGTTCAGGTCTTCTACCCATTCCTTAACAAGGTTGTTTTTTTCATATGAGTCGTATGAGTTCTTTCTATGTTTTGAATATGAACCTCTCATCTGACATATTATCTGTAAGTAGCTTCTCCCCTTAGGTAGGTTGTCTTTTTGTTTACAGATAGTTTCCTTCCCTGTGCCAAAGCCTTTAATTTTGATTAGGTCCCATTTATCTTTGCCTTTGTGTTCCTTGCGTGATGAGACAGATCCAAAAAAAATATTGCTAAGACCTCTGTCAAAGAGCACACTACCTATGTTTTCTTATAGAAGTTTTACAATTTCTGGTCTTACATTTGGTTTAGATTTTTTATCCATTTTGAGTTTATTTTTGTATATAGTATGAGAAAATATTCTAAGTAAGTGTTAGTCACTTAGTTATGTCTGACTCTTTGAGAGCCCATGGACTGTAGCCCACCAGGCTCCTCTGTCCATGAAACTCTCCAGGCAAGAATACTGGAGTGGGTTGCCATTTTCAGAAAATACTCTAATTTTACGTTTTATATGCACCTGTCCAGTTTTCTCAATACCATTTATTGAAGAAACTCTCCTTTTCTTTTTTGCTGGACATGAGTTTGAGCAAACTCTGGGAGATAGTGAAGGACAGGGAAGCCTGGAGTGCTGCAGTCCATGGGATGGCAAAGAGTCGGTAATGACTTAGCGACTGAACAACAGTCTTTTTCATGTTGTATATCTTTCTTCCTTTGTCATAGGTTAACCATATGTGTGTGGGTTTGTCTCTGAGCTCCATATTTGTTGCACTGATCTCTGTGACTAGATTTGTGCCAGTACCATACTGTTATGTTTACCGTAGCTTCATAGCATAGCCTGAAGTCAGGCAGCATGGTACTTCTGGCTTTGTTCTTTTGCCTCAAGATTGTTTTGGCTATTCAGGGTCTTATGTGATTCCACACAGATTTTAGGATTATTTGTTCTAGTTCTGTCAAAAATGTCATGAGTATTTTGATAAGGAGTACATTAAATTTGTAGATTGCTTTGGGTAGTACAGACATTTTTAGCAATTTCAATTCTTCCAATTCATGAACAGGATATCTTTCCATTTATTTGCATCATCCTCAATTTCCTTCATCAATATCAATATTTTCTTTTTAAAGATTTTAAAAGTTTTAAAAATTGATTTGGCACCAAACCCCTAACGTTAATAGAAACTAAAAAGTGGTATAGAGGTAGGGAAAGAAACTGGAAGCAGAAAGGAGGGTAAAGAGTTATTAAAATGAGTTAATACTGAAATTCAAAAGACACTGTTTCAATGGACTCAAGCTAGAGAAAGATGGATTTATGGTGCTTCAGAAAACTTAAATGTGGGAAATTTTAAGAACAGGGGTTAAACTATGAAGACAGTGATAGTGTGAAGAAAAAGGAATCCTTGTGCATTGTTGGTGGGAATGTAAACTGGTGCAGCCACTATGGCAAACAGTATGTAAGTGCCTCAAAAAACTAAAAATAAAAGTACCATATGATACAGCAGTTTCAATTCTGAATATATATACAAAGGAATAGAAATCAGGATCTCATAGAGATATCTCAACCCCACGTTCACTGCAACATTATTCAAAATAGCTAAGATAGGAAATAACCTATGTGTCTGTCAGGGGATGAATGGGTAAGGAAGATGTGGTGTGCACAATGATATACACAATGGGACATTACTCAGCCATTAGAAAGAAGGAAATCCTGCTGTTTTCAATAACTTGGATGAATCTTGAGGACATTATGCTAAGTGAAAGAAGTCAAAGGAAGACAAATGCTGTATGATATCACTTATATGTGCAATCTAAAAAAGCTCAACTCAGAAAAATAACAAATATAGTGGTGGTTACCAGGGATGGGAGGTGGCAGTAGGGGAAATGGGTAAATACTGGCCAAAGTGCATAAATAACAAGTTCTGGGGATTTAATGTACAGCATGGTGATTATAGCTAATAATGTTGTATCATATACTATATCAATACTTTGGCCACCTGATGCAAAGAGCAGACTCACTGGAAAAGACCCTCATGTTAGGAAAGATTGAAGGCAAACAGAGAAGAGGGCAGCAGAGGATGAAATTGAATGGCATCACTAATTCAATGGACATGAGCTTGGGTGAACTCCAAGAGATGGTGAGGGACAGGGAGGCCTGGCATCCTGCAGTCCATGAGGTTGGAAAGAGTCAGACACAACTTAGCGACTGAACAACAACTATATCATATACTTGAAAGCTGCTTACAAAGTTTAGCAGCTTTAGATCTTGAATGTTCTTACCACAAAAAAGAAATATTGACTACATAATGTGATGGAAGTGTTGGCTAATATTATGTTGGTAACCACTCCAGTAAATAAATGCACCAAATCAAAACGTTGTACACTTTAAACTTACCAATGTTATATGTCAATTTTAACAAAACCAAGGGGGAAGTTACATTGTGGAAGAGCAGAAGAAAATACTCAACTTTCACTGGTAATTGGAAATGAAATTTTACAACAAAAAATACAAAATAAAACACTAAAACATGAAAATGAAATAATGATAGATCCTTGAGTAAACTATGGAAAACAAAGACAAAAGAAGCATAAATTTAGAAAACAAAATAAACTGAAAGAAGTAATTCCAATCACAACACATAAAATAAGCAAATTAAATACTCATAAAATACTTGATTGGCTCAACAAATAACACTTGTTTCTTTTTTAAATAAGAAAAACATAGAAAATACAGGTGGACAAATAAAAATCAATGCTTAGAACATAGTATGTGTTCAGTAAATATTTTTCTGGATAAATGAATATCAGAAAAACCAATTTACAGAAAGGTAGGGTTGGTAATAGTAACATTAGACATTGTGTGGATATGGTGGTCAATAGTATTTAACAGTTCAATTTATTGGGGAAACAATGGAATTTCCCAGCTCCTTACAATGTGAAGGATCACTGATACAAGCATGAGAAATAAAACATAAAAACTGAAAACTGCAGCTCTATTTCATGAAAATTCATGCAAAGAAAAAACCATAAGTCCAAGTCCATCATGTCCAAGGAGCACTAATTTTAGGAATCTGGTGATTATCTGGGGGGAATGAACTTCGTACATGGCAATAATAGCCATAACAGTTAATAGCCAATATTTACCAAGTAACTATTATATCCTTATTTAAAGGTGAGGAAATCAAAATGCAAAACGTCTCAGTATTTTGTCCAAAATCCCATACCTAGTACAGGGGGATGACAGAATCTGTACCCTGAAGTTTAGATCTAAGGCCTACATTCTTAACCTCTTTGCCAAAGGTGAGAAACCACTTCACAGGTGTAGAAAAGACAGCTGATAAAGTTTCAGTCATTCCTAATGTAAAGATCTTACTGAAAAGTAGGAACATGATGCTTGCTCTATATGTTAAATACTAGTGACCTCAAAATAACCATCATTTTCAACCATGAAATGATGAAATTACTTCTCATGTTTGTATCAGTGACCACTCACTTTTACTTAGGGGTATTCACTTTACTTTTGGAATTAAGACAAAGATCCTTGCATACAATATGTATGACTTTATTTTCAATAAAGTCTAGTCATTTGCAATTAGACAAGAAAATAAAATAGCAGTCAAAAAACTTAGGAGAGAAAAATAATCCTTTTTTCTGGAAAAAAAATCTGCAATTCACAAAATTACTATAAGAATTCATTAAGTATTAAAGCAAAAGCAATAAGATAAAAATATTAGTAAGGCAACAGTTTACAAGATAAATTAACAGAAAAACAAATATGATGGCCAAAAAAACTCACTCTATAATAGCAGTTGGAAGTAGAAAATGACTATAGAATATGCAAAACATATATGAAGAAAATTACAAGATTTTATTGAGAAAAATAAGAGACAACTAAATGGGATTTTGTAAAAATTTAAATTTTCTCTACACTAACCTACATTAACGCGGTTCCAATAAATATCCCAAAGGGGTTCTTTTTGGAACAAAGATTATTCAAATGCATGTGGAAAATAATTCCCCAAAAAGTACTTAGACAAAGCAATATAGGGTGTAGGTATCCAACATTAAACTGCATTGTAAAACTAAGGAAACTGAAACAGTGGGGTATGGGAGTAGGAACAGACAGATCAAAGTAACAGACTAAGAAATCCAGAAAGAAAAACTTATAAATGATAAGACTGCCTTTTCAAAACAAAGAAGAAAGGATATGCCATTCTATGATGTCGGGACCACTAGTTAACCACAGGGGAGATAATTAAATCTCTGCCTCACATCAAACATTACATTTCGACAGACTAATAAAAGAATGAAGAAACTGACATCATAATAGTATTAGAAGATAATATTTATATCATCCCTGGTTTGGAAAGGACTTTCTAGCATATAAGTAAATGTGGATAGTATAAAGAAAAAAATGAAAATTTTGACTAAATAAACATGTTAAAAAACTTTCTTGTATGTCAAACTTATCATAAATAAAATTAAAAGGCAAATTACAGATTGGGGATATATTTGTAAAATATATGCTAAAAGAACAATGTCTTTAATATATTAAAATGTTATTTTACAAATCAGTAAGAAAATGATAAATGATAAAACAGGTGAGCAGGAAAAAGGGCAAAGGAACAGTAAGGCTGCAGAGAAATCCATACAAGTGCCTGATAAACAGATGAAGACAGGTTCCTCATCACCAGTAATCAAAGACAGGCACATTATACCAGGACATGCCATTTTTTACTATCAAATGAGTAAAGATCTTTAAGAATATCAACACTCAGCAAAGGACAGGTAAAGGGAAAACAAACAGCATTATGTTTAATTTGGTGGAGATGTGAATTAAAGTACCCTGTCAAAATGTCAAATTGACACTATGTTTCTAAAGATCTCAAACTCTGAATATATGCTGCTCCAAATTCCAACAATTTCACTACTAAAACACTACGTTAAGGAAAAAATTAGGAATATATAGATGTGGATGTAAGAACAAAGGTACTAAAAGCTTGTTACTATTAATCCATGCATGGCAAAAAAAAAGCCTGATGGGACATATATATTATACAAACAGTAATAGTGTTTAAGGTCCAGGTGGTGGTTTAAAAATATTTTTTGTGTGCTTTGTTGTATTTTCCAAATTGACTACAGTACAGATACATCACTTTGGAAATGGAAAACAAACAAAAAGCTCTCTCAAAACTCAATTACAAAGGATATTATTCCCTGACCACCAAAGCATGTAATAAAATTAACAATAATCTTTGTACGTGATTAGTCCTTTTTTGAGACTTTCATCAGAACAGAGAGAGAAGAAAGACTATTATTAGCACTAATTTACAGATGAAAGTACTGAGACCTAGACAGAAACCCAAGCTCTGGGTTCCAAGGCTCACCTGCCAGGTGGGGACCAAGGTCCCCCAAGCAAGGCTGGGGTCCGCCCTCACACCGCTGCCCCCAATTTCATTGCTTGTCCTTATTGTTTACTGTCACTTATGTGACTTGACAAAGGCCACCACTTGTTCGGATTGTTGGAGAAACCAACAGCACGTCTCCACTCTGGAGCTCCCCTTTTATGAACCAGAACGTGCCCACTCCTCCCTGGACATGCTGCAGCGACTCAGTGGTCAGTAACAATCACCCTCCAGCTGCCCCCCTCCCACACAAGCACCCCCAGAGACCGGAGGCCAGGCCCTTTCTGCTCCCACCCAGCACCTGGCACCTGTGAGGAGCTGGTGCTCAGGAAGCCTGTGCTGGGTAGTGTTGGGGCTTCTATGCTCCCTGCCGCCCTCTCTCCCCAAAGTGGCAATGCCCAGGAGCGCCCCTGTAGCCCCAGGCATCTCAAGGGGGCTGGGTGGCCACATGCCTTTCAGAGAAGGGCGATGACAGTAATAACAGCGCCTGCGCCCCTCTAGCATTTTTCATGCAATAACTAGCTGTACTTTTCCAACCAGATATTATCCCTCCTTCCCTGGCAAGCTGCTTTTCACAGAGAATTTTGTTGTTTAGCAAGAATCACTTCTGCTCTAAGAGGCGCAGTCAGGAACGAGAATTCAAGATATGTCATCTCTAAGATCTTCTAATCAGAGGGAGAGGGCGCTGGGCCCACGACCCCACAAGTCACACACATTCATTCTGGGTCTAATTACGACACGTAGGCAGTAGATGTAGGTGTTAGCCCTGGCAAGGAGGGCGCCAGAAGATTGAAAGTAAATTTTCTATAGAAAAAAAATTACATAAAATTACTTGGGATAAACAAGCAGCTAAATTAGACAGTGGGCACCACTGAGTTTAAAAAGTAACAACATAAACCAAATGTACATGGAAACACCCTGGAAGGAAATAAACCAAAGAGGCAAAAAGAAGCGGCTTTCCATATTTTTCTTTCACTTTTCCCTCTCCTTTCTTTTCCTCATCTCCCTTCTCTTCCTTTCCTCCCTTCCTGCCTGCCTGCCTTCCTCATTTTCTGTTTGCAATCTGATTGTATCACTCACGTACTTAAAAATACACACAGGGTTTGAGGGAAAGATGTCTCAAAGGCAGATGGGTAGTGAGTCACTAGACCTCAAAGCAGAATCCGGGGTAACAGGTCAGGTCTGGACCCTGGACCCTTCCCTGAAGCTCTGCAGACCTTGGTGTGGCCTCAAGGAAGCCATGCCAGTCTACCAGCCCACACTGAGCGCAGACTCCACACTGCACAGACTCCACTCTGGGCACAGCATCAGGAAGAGAAGTACAGGGTTGCCCCTTGACATACCCGGTGTCGAGCAGGGGGCAAGGGACAGGGTGAGAGCAGACACCCAGGCAGCAAGGGAGAGGCAGAACTGTCAGGACAGAAACAAGGTGCGAGGCGAGCATGGTACTCCAGGAGGAGAAAACAGCCCCTTGGGCATTCGGCAAACATTCACAGGTATCTGCTGTGTGTCCAGGGCAGTGCTGAGACCAGGGAGGTGTTTGGTCCCTGTTGTTGGAAAGCATAATGCTGAGCTCAGGCACTGGACAGAAGGTGGGAGGGGAAAGAATGCAATGTAGGGATTTTTATAAACAACATTGCTTATATGATAAGTCATATATGTGAGTAAATAATAATAGATGTATATGTTATATATAATAATTTAGAATTATGCCTTGCTTTAGAAACAAAGAGCTAGGCACTGGAGAATGAGATGTAAGATCAATTCTGATGGGTGAAAGGGCAGGGTGTGTGAGGCATCTGGAGGTGCTGAGGAGGAGGAAGACTGTTGTTGCAGAGAGGACCAGGGAAACACTGCTGGATGCTTCCTGAAGGAGCACAGTGAAGGGGAAGCTCTGGGATCAATGTCCAGCAGACCTGAGTGGATCATCTAAGCTCTCTGCAATTTGGTTCCTCCTCTGGTATAGTGGGCTTCCCTGGTGGCTCAGAAGGTAAAGAATCTGCTTGCAATGCAGGAGACCTGGGTTCAGTCCCTGGGTTGGGAAGATACCGTGGAGAAGGGAATGGCTACCCACGCCAGTATTCTCCCCTGGGAAATCCCATAGACAGAGGAGCCTGGCGGGCTACAGTCCACGGGGTTGCAAAGAGTCGGAAACGACTGAGCGACTAACACTTTCACTTTCACTGGTGTAGTGAGAAGTAACTGTTTCCCCCACCCCCACCAAGCACCCACTATTTCTTCTTAGGATGAGAGTACCAGGCACCTGCTTTAGAGTAACCACCCCAGCCCCACTCTCTGGGCAACACTGTCCTCATCCCCAGCACCAGGTTGGGGGGGGGGCGACTTGGTGTCTATCTGACCTTAGGTGCAGCTTTTCCTTCTCTGCATAATGGCTGTTGGAGGATGGGCCCAAGATGCAATGTGGTCCAGCAAGAGGAGACCTCGGGGTTTGAGCTTAAGCAGCTGGGGAGGGGTCGTCTATTGCTTCCCAACTGAGTTCTGAACCCAGTCATGTGTGGAGCCAGTTATCACTGGCCTCTCCAGTTATACATCCCTTTCCCTCTTGCTAAAGACATTTTGGTTGGATTTCTGACACTTGCGATTATAAATCCTAACGGATGAGGAACTGCAAGCTCCCAGAGACAGGAGCTGCACATTTACCATCCCCTGCTCAGGACCTGTGACTGCCCAGTGTCTAGCTGGCCTTTGTGGAATCACTGGAAGGATGATTCAAGTGGAATTATGGCATCTCCTCCATAAATCTGCTATATTTTAAAAGAAAAAAATGATTCTCAGTAAACACTTCCTTTTCCATTTTGCTTCCCATTATCCTATAAGTGCTTTCTACATTAACTCCCCAAGAGGGACCCTATTAACTCTCTATGGCCATTCATGTCTTAGTGGGAATTTTTACTGAATTCCTTTTCATGGAGAGGCAGTGTGGGCAACCACGATATGGCACCCATTGTTAAGTTATAAGTAAGAACATGCAGGGTGTTTTGGCCACAGAGAGGCTTCACAGGTCATCTGGTTTAATCTCCTGCCTCCAGGTGGCTGGGTTTCTAAACAGCAGGCTGTCCCAAGAGCACAGTGATGCAACTGAGGAGGGAGGCCGAGATGATGTAAAGCTGCCTTTATGACAGAGATGCAGACGTTTCAGGAAGGAGGTACCGCACAAAGTGAGATAGAGGTACAGGGCCCCAGGTTCCCAGAGTCCCCACAGGGACATAGAGCTGTGGGGGAAATTGTTAGTGGGCTTGAGTTTATTATACAGTAACCACAAAGGGCCATCGGGACAGGACCACTGGCAGTGGTCATTCAGTTCCGCTTTTAATCACAGCAAAAATCAAAATGATCAGTGCTTTGCCTCCTCCACCTTTCTTTTGCTGGACTTGAGTCCATAACTCCCATTAAAATTTCCGAGAAAATGTTAAGCATTTTCCTGGTCAGCATTCTTCCTTTAACTACCCTGGAAGATAGTAAATTACCCTTTTGCCATAGTCTCTCAGGCACTGGGATTTAAAAAAATAAAAAACCACAACTCTTATCGCTTTCCCTCACAGCATCATTTTCTGTCCCTTAATTCACCCTTGTTGTTTCATTTTTGGACCTCTTCCAGCCTTTTCACATTCTGCCTAAAATTTGGAGGCCAAAGCTGATGGCATAATGCTGATGCAGACATCTTTCTGATGTGACTTGCAGCCTAAACAATTTTCAGTTGTGTCTTTCACATTTAATATTTCAGTGGCTGCCACTTTTCAAATTAAGCTAATTGATTATCCCATCGACACATTCTCAGTATGCATCTGCCCTGGTGGTCCCTCGGAGCCTAGGGGCTTCAGCAGGGGCATCATCCGGAATGCATTCTAAAGGCCCATTACTTTTAGCAGGGCATACAACTCAATGACATGATCATCAGAAACTCTAATAAGTTCCTTGAGGGCAGGAACTGTATATTTCAGTATTTTGTTTTGAGGAACTTTTTGTATATCAATCAGCTGAGTATAGCTAAGGAACTGGACATTTTCTCCCCCAAATTCCTATATTAAAGTCCTAACCTTCAGTGTGACTGTCTGGAGAAAGGACCTCTAAGGAGGTAAAGCCAGGTGAGCCAAGAGTGCTAGAGACTGGACAGTGGACACGTAGCAAGTTACTCACTTGTTCTTTACAGACAGTGCATTGGTTCCCAGGCCAGACAGATCTAGATTTGAATCATGGCCATTACGTTTACTACAAAAGTGGCAGTGAACTTAAGGTCTATGCATCTTGATTTTTGCATATGTAAAGTGAGGGTGATAGCACCAAGCACTTGGAACTGCTGTGATGATTAAACAGGTTACTGAATATAGCCTAACACATAACAGGTGCTCAATAAATAGTGGCTCCTACTATCATTACTGCCATCCATTCATTTATCCATTCATTCATTTAGTAATAACAGTCCATGCACCACAGATATAGTGGTAACCAACTTCTTCAGGGTATCTTTCACTTGGAGCTTACATTCTAGCTCACTGGACAGACAGTTAACTAGACAGTAAATAAGACAATGTTGGGTCATCATAACTGCTGTGAAAGAATTAGAACAAAGCAATGGACAGTGGAGGGAAAAGAGGGCTCCTAAGATGAGAAAGTCAGCAGTGGTCTTTCCAGGGAGTCACCATTTGAGGGGACACCACGTGGTGAGGGGGTGGCAGCGAGAATGAACTCAGGAAGACTTTCAAGGCAGAGGGAAGAGCAAGTGCTAAGGCCCAGAGTGGAATCAAGGTTGTTCTACTTGAGGGGCAGAGAGAAGACAAATCCTTGTGTCTGGAGCACGGGGAGCAGGCGGAGAAGGGAGGAGATGAATAGGGAGAGACAGCGGGGGTGAGATCATGCAGGGCCTTGTGCGCTCGGGGAAGAAATTGGATTTTATCCTAAGCATTATGGAAGGCCAGCGGAGGGTTTAAGAAGATAAATCATGACCATTACTCCGGGTTTTCCAAAGGCTGACGAGACATAAGGAAAAGGCTTTATGATGACTGAAGGGTGAAAAACCAGAGTCACAGCCTCTGGCAGCGTAAGAGGAAAGGGTCAGAGCGGCGTCAGCCCCAAGGAGTTCATGAGGAACACACACCGTTTGTCACCTTGCCTTGTCACAGATGGCTGTAACTTGGGAGATAGAGGTTGAGAGCCGCCTGGCACAGATGAGCCCACTTCAGACAGAGCACGGGAGAAACGTGCTTTCTCCATCAGCCACTGCTCTGGCCAGAGGGTCTGCACACGGAGGACCCTCTAAGGACCCTTGCTATGGTGGCTCACATAACACTGCAGCAATTCAAATGTGCACAGTGGGACTCAGAAGGCCACACCCACACACAGCCCTCCAGGACCTCTGCTGCCCCCCTGCAATACACATCTCGTCTGGGCACCAACCCAGACCACTGGATGTTCACCATCCAATGGGTGAACATCGGATGTCAGGACTGAATCTGACCTCACTGTACCCAGTGCCCTTTAGTACCACTTAATCTTGCTTATTTGCATGTGTAAGTTTTAGATAAGGAATCCTTGTACAGATCCATGTAGTACTAAGCTCTTAAAACAGGCCTCTGAAACTTCACCTTTTAAATCCCGCTATGTGTCATCTTCTCAGAAGACCAGTGCTCCAGACTTTTCACCATTCTGGCATAACAGCCCCAGGGATGGTAAGTCCAAGTCTTCCATTCATTATGAATCCCTTGGTTAAAAATGCAAATGATCCTTGGCAGCCACTTAGACTTCTGTGTGAATTAGCTTATCACTCACATTCCAACCCCAAGCCAAGACAGCCAAATGTGATGTACAATGAGGACCAGCTCCAAGGAGCTGGACCCCTTCTCCTGTCCATCAGGTTAGCCTGTCCTGGCTTCCTATTATTAGGAATCTCTGAGTGCCCACTCAAAGGCAGCTCCTTTATTTCACAATGTGAATGAAGAGATGCTTCCAGGAAGGATCAGTTCAGTTCAGTCACTCAATCGTGTCCGACTTTTTGCGACCCCATGAACTGCAGCAAGCCAGGCCTCCCTGCCCATCACCAACTCTCGGAGTTTACTCAAACTCATATCCATCGAGTCAGTGATGCCATCCAGCCATCTCATCCTTTGTCGTCCCCTTCTCTTCCTGCCCCCAATCCCTCCCAGCATCAGGGTTTTTTCCAATGAGTCAACTCTGCATGAGGTGGCCAAAGTACTGGAGTTTCAGCTTTAGGATCAGACCTTCCAATGAACACCCAGGGCTGATCTCATTTAGGATGGACTGGTTGGATCTCCTTGCAGTCCAAGGGACTCTCAAGAGTCTTCTCCAACACCACAGTTCAAAAGCATCAATTCTTCGGTGCTCAGCTTTCTTCACAGTCCAACTCTCACATCCATACATGACCACTAGAAAAACCATAGCCTTGACTAGACGGACCTTAGTCGGCAAAGTAATGCCTCTGCTTTTCAATATGCTATCTAGGTTGGTCATAACTTTCCTTCCAAGGAGTAAGTGTCTTTTAATTTCATGGTTGCAGTCACCACCTGCAGTGATTTTGGAGCCCCCCAAAATAAAGTATGACACTGTTTCCACTGTTTCTCCATCTATTTCCCATGAAGTGATGGATCAGAGCTAGCTAAATGAGGAACATTAAAACATCCTGCCCACTAATGTGCCCAGGTCTGGACCCACAGCTTTCTTATTTAATGTTGTGGGGGAGAATTTTTATTCATCTTCAGCAATCTCCCCATGGTCTCTGCTCTCCTGAGACTGGCACATGGTCATCAGTAACCGTACTGGCCTTGGCAATGATGCCATTTTCACTAACAAGCTTTGTCTCAGCTGTGTAATTGCCAGTTAAAGAGCACCACATCCTAATTAACCTCTTCAGGGAACAAAAATAAAAACATTAAGAATTTCAGACTTCACAGGACCTGAGTACAAACCCTTATCATATAGATAAGGAAATTATGTCTGAGGATGATTAAGGGCCAAAGGCCCACAGCCAATTAGTAGAATGCCAGAATCCGAATGTGGATTTCTAGACTGACAATCACAGTGCTAGGTCACTCCAGTAGCCAGGATGAGATGTCCACATTCTCGCCCTCTTTATCTCTTAAAATATGTCGATCAAACATGTATCATGCTGAGGTTCAGGGTCATGGGGGAGACATAATGGCTCATTCATTCTTTTAATAACTATCTGTGCATGCGTGCCTGCTAAGTCACTTTCAGTTCAGTTGCTCAGTCGTGTCCAATTCTTTGTGACCCCATGAATTGCAGCACGCCAGGCCTTTAGTCGTGTCCAAATCTTTATGACCCCATGGACTGTAGCCCACCAGGCTCCTCTGTGCATGCAGATTCTCTGGGCAGGAATACCGGAGTGGGTTGCCATGCCCTCCTCCAGGGGATCTTCCTGACCCAGGGACGGAACCCGGTCTCTTCCGTCCCCTGCATCAGCAAGCAGGTTGCTCACCACCAGCGCCACCCAGGAAGCCCAATAACACTCTGCGTTGTGCTGTGCTTACTTGCTGAGTCGTGTCTGACTCCTCATGACCCCACGGACTGTAGCCCACCAGGCTCCTCTGTCCAAGGGACTCTACAGGCAAAAATACTGGAGTGGGTTGCCATGCCCTCCTCCAGGGGATCTTCTCAACCCAGGGCACTAACTATCTACTGAGCACCTATTATGTGTGACACACAGTGAGGGTGCTAGTTAACAGCATTGCTTTTCTAGGTAAACAGCTTTGATTCCTGGCAGTGGGAGTTACTAACTAAAATGAGACGTTGATACCAAGCACACAGAGTTACTGAGTGGTGAAGTGCAGTGATATTTAGGAGGGGCTTGGCCTAATCTTTGGCCTGTAGTATGTCATCAGTATGCTATAATTGTCTTCATTCTCCTCCCCATGCAGCTGGGAGAGATGAAAGGATCCGTGAAACCTCGTTATCAAGCACTGGACAGTAAGAAGTGGTGTTGGGGTGGTGAGGAAAGAGCAGGTGAACAGAGAGAAAGTGAGATGAGAACTTAGCCGGATCTTGCAGGATATAGAAAAGGTATTCACAACTAGAAGCCGCCCCTGTGTAGAGCTGGAAGGAAGGAAGATGTGAGAGCGGGATGGGGGCACTTGAGACACCAAGGATGGCCTTGGAACTCCTGTCAAAGGAGCAGGAATGACACCCAGTGACCTCCAAATCAGCCATTTAGCCTCCATGTGAAGGAGCTTACTGGCCAAGAGTGGGGAGGTACCATGGATGCTTAGAGGAGTGCTGCTGGGCAGACTGGGGCCAGAGATACCTTCGCAGGGAACCATTGATGAGGATCAAGGGTCAAGAAGGGTTGGATTGGAAAGAGAAGTGGGCAGAACGCGTAGCCAACCTGGATGTGACCAACGTGGGACTAAGGGGGACTTGTGAGCAAACGGAGCTCGTGCGCTCAGGTGGACGGAGCTGACTGTCTCCATCGTTAAAGGGACCTGGCGAGGGAGTTCCCCAGTGCTTCTCCTCCCGCCAGCAGAGGGGCAGGGGGAAAGACGCCCTGTGAACGCCCGTGGAAGCATGCGTGGGGTGGGCAGTGAGGACTCTTGAGCACACCCTCTGCCTAGAGAGCCTCACAGCACCTGGACTCTGCCTGTGTCACCACATGCTTCCTTTGCCTCTCTTTTTGTTTCTAAGCTGCTGGAAAATGAGAGGTTTCAGTGGAAGATGAAAAATTATCCCTTATTTTTATTCTGTGTCTGAACACCTTCCACTTCTCTGTAAATTGAAGGGTGCATTTTGGTGCTTCGTCTAATGCTTGGCTAACAGAATCAGAGAATCAAGAATTAGTCAAGGTTCTAGAAAGACTGATGCAGGCCGATACTTCATTACTCTCACCAAAAACTGCTCTGATTCCTCACTGAAACTGGGGTGCTCCCCGTACTCCTGGGGAGGGGGCTCCATTCCCCCTTCCTCTCAGTTTTAATCTCCCAAGTGTGAGCATGAGTGTGGTCATGGCAATACTGGCCGGTGTCATAAGCATTCCAGACACAGACTGCTGTTAAACAAGCAGGAATCACCTTTGAAAATGCAGGCCAGCACTGATCCTGTAAGAACTGTAAACTCAAGAGCTGAGGGAACTCAGAGCACCAAGAGTCATTCACATTTTATCGATTTCCTCTCACTTCTTCCCATTATTTGGCAACATCAAGGTGTGAGATAGCCACAAGCACACATACACTGAGTGGGCTGTGGAGTGGTGACCAGCAGGGTTCATGGCCCAGATAGGTGTGCAGCTCTGGGCTCGGGCAGGAGGATCCTAGCGAGCCCCCAGTGGCCAGGATCAGCCTCACTCTGCCTCCATCTCCCAGCCCCAACGAGTATGGTGCATTCACCTACAAGTCTGTAAAACAGTCTAAAAGACAAGTCTGTAAAAACAAGTCTATAATGAGTTAACTTAACTCCCACTACTTGGACAGCCCATGCTGGGAATGAAGATGAACCCTCATCATCAGGCTCCATCCAAGCACCACAGCATAACCTTGGTGATGTCCGCCACTCACCTCAGGGGCGTAATTCACGGACAGGTGGACGGCGGTCCTCGAGCCGTGTGCATGCACGGTAAGTTGCTTCAGTCGTGTCCGACTCTTTGCGATCCAATGGACTATAGCCCACCAACTTCTCTGTCCACGGGATTCTCCAGGCAAGAATACTGGAGTGGGTTGCTATGCCCTCCTCCAGGGAATCTTCCCAACCCAGGGATTGAACCAGCATCGCTTACAACTCCTGCACTGGCAGGCAGGTTCTTTACCACGAGTGTGCCCCTTGAGCCATGGTTGGAGGTAAAATACCAGAAGCTGTCCTGTTGTTTCAGTAATAATTTCTAGGATCTACCATCATGGCTCCAGAAAACAAGTTATCTTTATAGAGGGGCACTGCCCACAGGGCAGTGAGTGCCCGTCAGGCTCGACCATAGCCCAGGGAGCGCTGTACCGCCCGCCAAGCCCTTGCTCTGTTGCCTTCCCCTCCCCCACCCAAGGTCTGGGTACGCTGCCTTCAGTTCCTCCCTCAGACTGTGCTCCCACCCCCTCAGGGCTTTGCTCCTGGGGTTCCCCTGGTCTAGACACCCTCCTTCCACCTGCCCCTGCCAGGCCAGCTGCTCTGTCCTCCAGTAGACATCCCATCCCAGGGAAGGGTGCCTTGTCCAGATCAGACGCCCCACGCCCCACATGGCATCACATGTCACTGTGACTCTCACATCCGCCCTTGTCATGCAGCCACTGTGTCCCCAGCACCCAGGGCAGGGCCTGGCACATATGACTCTGCGAACAGCTGGTGACTGGTCAGGGGACAACAAGGGAGTGACATTGAAATGCCGGCTACACTGCCACCTTGCTCTCCCACAAGCCTAGGCCACCATGCCCTGGCCCACATGGCTCGTTTTAGCTCAGGTGACTTGACAACCAACAACACAGATGAGCCAGTATGGCAGGGAACATCACACCCACTTTAGAAAGGAGCAAATGTCTGGTAAAAGTCGGTTCTTCTGTGGAGGCAGAGAGCAATGGTTTCTTGCTATTAATTGTGACCACAAGATGAGTCGTCCTGACCAGAATGTGCAGGGCAGGAAGAGTGTCCCTCCAAGTCTGGCCATGAGACCATACCACACACATGCCTCTACCTCCTTCCCAGGCTGGCTTGGGTGCTGACACCCAGGGAAGTCTTGGAAGCCGCCATCAGCTTGGGTCCCTGAAAGACCATGTGGAGGACAGCTGCCTTGACCATCTGAACACCTGTCCAGAAATGTCTCTGGAGCAAGAAATAAACTTCTGTTGTGTTGAGACACTGAAACTGTGGGGCTGACTTGTTACTGTAATCTATCATACCTTCATACACACCCAGGCTTAGAAAAGATAAATGGTTCTCTCAAAATACTACCCACCAATGCCAGCTCCAGAATCCACATTTTAATTAAGGGATCTTCCCACAGTTCTGTGCTGGACTACACTCACCACAGGGCATTTCATTCAGCTGTCTCCTTCTGTCTTTTCTGATACCACTAGACATCAGCTACCAGGGGCCCACCTAGCACCAACCCCAGTACACAGAAGGCTCTCACTGCAAGGAGATCAAAACCAGCCAATCCTAAAGGAAATTCACTTTGAATATTCACTGGAAGGACTGATGCTGAAGTTCCAGGACTTTGGCCACCTGATGCAAAGAGCCAACTCACTGGAAAAGACCCTCAAGGTGAGAAAGATTGAAGGCAGGAGGAGAAAGGGACAACAGAGGATAAGATGGTTGGATGGCATCACCGACTCAATGGACTCAAACTCAGTTGCGTTTGAGCAAGCTCCAGGAGATAGTGAAGGACAGGGAAGCCTGGCGTGCTGCAGTTCGTGGGGTTGCAAAGAGTCAGAAATGACTTAGTGACTGAACAGCAATAGCAATATAATTTCTCCCATGTGCCAGGCTCCATCCAAAGGGTATTATAAATCTCCACCTAATTCTCTTATCTTCATGAGGTACATGTGATCATCATCTCCATTAGGAATGAGGAAGCTGAAGTTCTGCTGCCTCCCTAGTGACAACTGAAGCAGCTGGAAGTCCTCCGACCCAGTCAGAGCATTTCCAACCCTGAACCCACTCCGGAGCCCACAGGACTCCACAAACGGTGGCATCCTGCTTCGGCAGAGACTCGCTGCTTTAGAGTCACTGCCTCAGATCTCTGGTGAATGTTTGTTTCTTTGTTTTGTGTGACGTTACTCATCTATAACAACATTTATTTTCTACAGAGAAGGAAAAGCAAGCAGTAAAATGGTTTTTTTAATAAAAAAAATCTCCTATGGTTGTATTTGTGCAGCAGCCCCCAAACCCTGATCCAAACCACGACGAGAAGACAACGGCTTTGTGTAACCGTTTCTCTTTTCTCAGGCAGCGCAGCCAACCTTTTGGAGTGTGACACCCAATTTGCTTGTTTGGATTTTGTGACACGTTTCCCCCCTCCACCCCCCAACGCAGCTGAAACCGCTGTGTTCTGCATATTTGTTTTTCTTTTGAAGCAAATGGTTTTGAGGATCCTGTGCCAGCCCTTGAGACAACTGGAGACACCCTGGGGTGCTCTAAAACTGACAGTGGGAATCACCATCTGACAGAAGGAAAAAGGGCGCAGGGAAGACTGGCGTATCAGCATCTTCCGGAGCTGCAGCACGACCCAGGCAGCCCGAGGGCAGCCGCTGCTCACGCCAACTTCAAGGTGAGAGCAGGTGAAATCCTCCTTGCAGGACTCCCCGCCCTTCACTGGCTGTTCCAGGGTAGCTCACCCAGCAGTTTCCAAGGGCCCCTGCAATCCTGAGTCACGTGACCAGTAGTTTTATACGCAGCCCTAGCCCAGGCACCTTCCAACCACACTTTATATAAGAACATCATCCCTGTCTTCAAGGACAGGGTAGTCAAGGCAAGGTGATGAGACTCACACATATTATGCTTTCTTGCATCATGGAGAAGATCCAGTTATACACAGAAACAGCACCTCATCTCCTCCTCTGAGAAATCACTGTGTCTGGGCTGCTGTGAGGTGGGACCCTGCCCCAACCATGGTGCCCCATCCCTACAGGGTCTCCAAATACAGAGGACGCTTTGGCAGAGGAGAGCCAAGTAATCCCTTGCTAGTAGCTGGACTCGGGCCCCATGCTCCAGTGTAGAGATCTGGCAAACAGAGCTGGGGCAGAGATATAGACCAAAGCAGGTCCTAGGTGGGGTCTGTGTGCTCCGAACACTAATACCCACAGACTCGGGTCTGGATCCCGCCACACTTACTTGATCTGCAACAGCCAAGACGCAAGCGGAGGATTTGCCCCAATGCCCAATATACAGACCCACAGTAGGCAGTGCCCAGACCCGACACGGGGCCAGGCGCCAACACCTGGGGTGGGGAGGGGTGAGCCTGGAGACAAGACTGGCCCCGGTGGAGCCAACAGTCCTCTTTGCGAGGAGAGCCAATGCGAAAAAAGATGGGTTCCAGCCACCCTGACTGATCCTCTCCTAGTGTCTCTCTGAGCAACACTGATGTGACTTTGTTTTCATTTTCTTTTTCCAGCATCTGTCAAAATCTTAGCAACATTCTCAGTGACACATTCCATCATGTAATAAATACAAGGTACCACTTTTGGAGAAAGTGCTGCCCTCCAAAGCTATGAGTGAGAGGCATGAAAGGGGAGAGGGGTGGACTGCTGGAGCCTGGACTGTGGTGGCCACCTTGCCGGGGAGAGCCCCACAATGGTGAGTTTGAGAATTATTTTTACCAGGGAGTCAGGAGGCCTTGAGCATCCTATTTCTGCTGCTAAAGATCAGCTGGGAAGAACTAGGGTTTGAGCTGCATGTGGCGTAGCCCTCCCTGCACAAGAGAAAGCAAGCCCTGCCTGGCTGAGCTAGTTACCTAAAGGAATATGGTTCCAAGGAGGTCTCTCATCTCGGGGTAAATGTACAGCAATAGAATAAGCAACAAATCATTGTATTTGCTAAGACTATGAGCTACAACCTGAAATAAATCAGTGTGAAATGAGAAAACAGAAAGAGAAAGATGATCCTTCTCAAACTGCCAATCAAGCTTTGGTTTACAAAATCACAGGTTTGTGATAGGAATGGTAATCATTAGATACCTCGGTCACAGTCCTAGGCTCGAATGAATGAGATTAAAGTGTTCTGGTGAGCTCATTCCTGGCATCCCTCACTGTCCTATGTAACGCTTCAATAATCTGTGTCCATTTACCATGGGATGAGAAGCCAAGAACAATGCTCCAGCAGGCCAAGCTGGACAGGGAGTGGTCCCTAAGCCAGCTCTGCGGCAGATAGAATTTGTTGTTGCTGTTTAATCACTCGGTCATGTCTGATCCTTTGTGACCCCATGGACTACAGCATGCCAGGCTCTCCTGTCCTTCACCATCTCCTGGAGTTTGCTAAAACTCATGTTCTTTGAGTCAGTGATGCCATCCAACCATCTCATTCTCTGTCACCTCCTCTCCTCCTGCCTCAATCTTTCCCAGCATCAGGGTCTTTTCCAATGAGTCAGCTCTACCCATCAGGTGGCCAAAGTATTAGAGTAGTAGACAGAATACTCTTCTCAAAGGTGTCTATGCTTAATCCCTAGAACCTGTGAACATGTTGCCTTACATGGCAAAAGGGACTTTGCAGATGTGATTGAGTTAAAGGTCTTAGGGTGTGATTATCTTACAGCATCCTGGTGGGGCCAATGTAATGACAGGGTCATCATAAAAGGAAGGCAGAAGGGACAGAGAAGACGTGACAACAGGAACAGAAGCCAGAGTGACATGGGGCCATGAATCAAGAAGGCAAGTAACCTCAAGAAGCTAAAAACTATAAGGAAGCAGATTCTCCCCCAGAGTCTCCAAAAGGAAGCACTGGCTGGTGTTTGTCTGAGGCTACACAGACTAAGCAACCTTGATAACTTCCAGAAATCTACAGCTACTACAAATGCTCCTCACAGCATCACCTCCGTGCTGTACATTTTTAAAAAATCCATAGCATAGAGAATTATATTCAGTAGAATCTCCAGGTCTGAGTTTGAGAACATGTGCAGTTGTGTAAAAAAGCCTCCATTGTAATACAGGTGGGGAAGTAGGCGTGCTGGTTAGTATAGAGCTCCCAAGGACTTACTATGAAGAACTGAGACCCTCTCATGAGCCACTTATAAACAGACTCCGGGCTTCAGAGTTGGGTCTTATCCACCCCATGGGGACTTCTGGTTCTCCAAACACAAGAGGGCAAACATACACATCACACAGCTGGGCTTGCTCTGATGGCCCAGATCAGAGCTCTTGCTAAAGTCGGCAGTGGCACCGCCATCTGCTGTTGTCCTGACTCAGAGCAGCTAAGTCCCAGGTGGGCCGCCCACCAGCCTTCTAGAGCATTAAGCCTGATCCTGCCCTTTGCTCAAAGGCCCTGTGTTCCTGGAGAGAACCAGCCATCAAGAGGCCAAAACACATCCAGAGCAGCCAGCCCCCTACCCCACAGGGACAAACCCTGTAGATGTTCATCTCTGTCGTGACACTCTCGAGCCACAGTCCCAGGAACTTCCTGCCACCAACAAGCAGTACCTTGTTTGACCTAAGAGCTAATTCAGGAAACAAGAGAGGACCTGGAGGGCCTTATCATGGACTAGCAGCTACTGAAAATAACCCCTGTGGTCATTATGTAGCTTGACACTTTGCTTACAACCCAAGGAAACTGATTTGGGATTTCTGAATTGCAGAACTACAAGAGAATAAATGTATGCTGTTGTAGGCCACACAGATGGTGGCAATTCATCACAGCAGGGACAGGAGACACACGAGCTCTCCATGAGCACCTCCATGCCACTCTGGGCAGGACAGACTTCCACCAAAGCCAGCTGAGGACGGACCTTTGTCCTCAACTTCACCTCATGTTAGAGATGATTCATCCTGTATGCACATCTCAGAGCAGACTGACCTAGATCCCCTCTGAGGAAGAGGAATGGCTGATCAGACCCTGAGGACTCTCCATCCTGACTCACCACCCTTTCCTGCCTCCTGACCTCCCTCCAGCAGCCGGCAGCTGCCCACCCTCACCCCCACCCATCCTTGCCTCCCACTGGGAGAGGGGCCTGCAGTAACAGAGCTGCGCCCCCTCACCCACACATCCAAAGGGACCCCTCAGGCTGAAACAAGTCACTTTAGAAGATAAACTGGTTGTATTTTAAAAAGCAAAAATAAGAAAAAAATTTTTAAATCAAAACCTCCTATGCAATAGGAGTCTGCGTGTTCCAGTTAACAAATCATCCTAAACTATTTGATGCAAATAAAATTTGTTCTGATAAGTAAACAACAAAAAAGTTCTTTTTATATCACTTGAGTTTCAAGAAAGGTCAGTCAGTCTGTAAGGTCTCTGCCATTTCCCAGCCAGCCAAGGTCTGCTCTGCTTTCCGCAACCTTGTCTAAACGCCGACAAGTCCAGGCACAGGAAGGAACCAAGCCTCTGGGTAAGTTGCAAGGAAAATTTATTGTTGATCTTGTCTAATACACTTAACTACAGTAACGAGTTCCTTATATGCTGATGTATTTCTTCTCGCTGCCCATTTTGCTTTTATTCCTGGTGATAAAATTCTTGGGTAACTCCATCCTTTGTGTATTCATTACTATACTATTCTTATGTTATCATTAAACCCAGACCCATAAGGTCCAGTCCTGGAAGAATAATGTGGTTGAAGGAACATAGTCCCAAGGTCAAAAATCATTTTAACAAACAACACAATTTCTTTACTTGCTTTTTTCTAAAACAGCTACTGGGATATACATATGTAAATTATGGTAGCATCTTTTTTCTCCTTGCCTCTTTGCTCTTTCACTCCTAGCTGTCCTAGGCATGCTCCCCACTATTGCTGTAACCCCTTCATTCCCAGGTGCTCTGGCTTTTCCTCCGTGCAACTACCTCTTTGGAGCTTCCCAGGTGGCACAATGGGTAAAGAATCTGCCTGCCAGTACAGGTAACGCAAGAGACTCGGGTTTGATCCCTGGGTCAGAAGGTCCCCTGGAGAAGGAAATGGCAACCCATTCCAGTATTCTTGCCTGGAAAATTCCTTGAACAGGGGAGCCTGGTGAGCTACAATCCATGGTGTCGAAAAAAGTCAGACTTGACTGAGCATGCACACAACTATCTCTTTATCCTTTTAATACATGGACCAACTTGTCTCTTACTGAGCAAAGAAGAAGAATAGAGGGTGTCAAAACTGGGCTGGAAATGATAAGACTTTCTTTGGTTGATGGAAAGAAGTGGAGAGGTAGCACTCACCCTAGTATTAATGAGAGTGTCAGGCACTGTCATCACAGTACATAGGACACTGTCTTACCTACACAGAGACTGAACTCCTCCAGGGCAGGGACCATGCCTTGCTCATCTTTCTTTTACTAGTGCCAAGCAGAGAGCTTCACACACACAGCAGATAGTTAATGGATGATGAGCTGAGCTCACCGTGGAATATGTTCTTACCCACTGGCCTCTGTCTAGCAGCAGATCTTACCCCTTTACACATGTTTAGTCAGGGAAATATTAGAAAATATAGATAGTCATGAGGAAAAGAAAAATCATTCAAGTTGACTACTTAGAAATAAGCCTCTTGAGTTTTTGTTTTATATAATTCTGTATTTATCTCATTAATATTTTTACAAAATAGGATCTAACAGTGCATATTCTTTTTATAACTGCTTTTTCCCTCCTTAACAGCACATTGTAAACAACCTTCCACTTTGACAAACATCACTGTACAACATTGTTTTAAATAGCTGCTTTGCATGCTATGGCATGGATCTATCATAATTATTTTAGTTGCTTTCTCCAAAAAAGACACAGATGTGTATAGCGGACTTTTGGACTCAGAGGGAGAGGGAGAGGGTGAGATGATTTGGGAGAATGGCATTGAAACATGTATAATATCATGTAAGAATCGAATCGCCAGTCTATGTCCGATGCAGGATACGGCATGCTTGGGGCTGGTATACAGGGATGACCCAGAGAGATGTTGTGGGGAGGGGGGTGGGAGGGGGGTTCATGTTTGGGAACACATGTACACCCGTGGTGGATTCATGTCAATGTATGGCAAAACCAATACAGAATTGTAAAGTAAAAAATAAATAAATAAAAAATAAAAATTTATTATTATACATAATGCTATGATAAACATTTTTAAAGTGTAAAATTAATTTTTGTACAGAGACAAAGTATAAAATATATGTAGCATATAAAGTAACAATGATTAAAATTAGTGTTTACTTAATATAAATACATCATTTTGTAACTTGTTTATTTTTGCTCAATATTTCTTAGAATGTTGTATCAGTGTTATTACCTGTACATGGAATACATTGATTTTCACTGGTTATAGTATTCTGTACCTGTCTTCTTTATATCACTAGAAAATAGATCACTATGCTATCACTATAGGCTTTATCACAATTATACATTTTTCTGTTGCTACTCTTTTCAGTTACTTATAGTTTTAAACTATTATAAATGAAGCTGCTATAACTTTCCTGTTCACGTCTCCTAGCATAAATATACAAGAGGTTCTAAGCATATATGCGAAGAGTGGAATGTCTGGTTCATATGGTGTATCTACTACTAGCTATACTAAATAAGAACAAACTGTTTTCCAAAGTAGTCATACCGTTTAGATTCTCCCCCATAGTGTATAAGAGCCCACTGATGTGTGCTCCTTCCTCAGGATGGCTATCACTACTTCTGGTCCTTTGGTTTCCATATAAATTTTAGAACCAGTTTATCAAATTACATACACACACGTACATATCCCTGATAGTAAGTTAATATACTGATTACTCTAGGGGAGAATAAACTTCTTTGCAATACTGAACTTCCTCATCCATTAATTTAGGCCCTTCAATAAATTGTCAAAACCCTTTTCCCACGAATCTCTTATATGTTTTAATTATACAAATTCTTAGAAACCTTTTAATGTCAGTGATCTGGATATTATTTTAAATTATGTTTTTTCTTTCTTGCTGTAGTATAGAAATGCAATTGGACTTTTGTATATTAATTTTATATTTAACAAGCATATTAAAATATGTTGGTTAATCTGAATTAATTTATTCAGTCTTTTGGATTCTCTATAGAATCATATCATTGTGAATAATCAGTTTCACTTCTTACTTTCCAATTTTTATGCTGTTAATTTCTTTTTCTTGTCTTATTGCACTAGTTATGCCATTCTGCACAATGTTCAATAAAAATGACATTAGCAGGAACCCTTATCTTGCTTATAATCTTGCTCATTAAAAGGGAATGCTTTTAATGTTTCTCAAAAACAATATTTGCTGTAGGTTTGTCACTTTTATTTTCATATAATTTCACACTTACAGAAAACAGCAAGAATAGTACAAGAAACATTTTTTAAAATCAGATTCACCATTTTGCCCTATTTGCTTATCATTTATCTCTTATCTCTTTCTCTGCATTTCGCAGGTGGTGCTAGTGGTAAAGAACCTGCCTGCCAATGCAGGAGATATGAGACTCAGGTTCCAGCCCTGGAGAAGGTCATGGCAACCCACTCCAGTATTGTTGCGTGGAGAATCCCATGGACAGAGGAGCCTGGCGGACTACGATCCATAGGGTCGCAAAGAGTGGGACACAATTGAAGTAACTTAGCATGCTACATATAGGTAGATACACACATGCATGTATATATGTGTGTGTGTATATATATACAGACACGCATACTTTTAAGTGTGTGTATATATATAAGTATATACAGGTAACATCTTACAGGAAACCAGACTGAATTTTTTGGCCAGCCCAAAACATACACAGGCACACTTTGAGGAGAACTACTTGAGAACAAGTTAAAGGCATAATACCCACTCCAGTATTCTGGCCTAGAGAATTCCACGGACTGTATAGCCTGTGGGGTTGCAAAGAGTCGGACACGACTGACTTTCACTTTCACTTAAAGGCATAATGTGTTTTTAACCCTAAGCATATACTTCCTAAAATCAAAACATTTTTCGGCAGTACCATGTACACTTCAGCATTGCTACAATTATCCAATTCACAGGCCAAATTCAAATTTTGTCAGATGTCCCCGTAGTGTTCTTTATATCTATTTTCCTCTCCTACTCCACCTTCATCCCAGGATCGCAGATTTAGTAACGCTTCTTTAGTCTCCCTTTATCTGGAACAGTTTCTCAGCTTTTCTATGTGTTTCTTGACCTCCGTATTTTTGAAGAGTACAGGCAAGTTATTTTCTAGACTATCTCTCAACCTGTTGTCTGATACTTTCTCATGACAAGATTCAAGTTATAAAATTTTCACAAGACTACTACAAAACTGACATTTTGTCCTCAGTACATCATATCAAGAGGTACATATTTTAACTTGTTGTGATACCAGTGATGTTAGCTTCAAGGGTAAGGTGGTATCCACCAGTGTCTCAAAGTAGAGTGAGTAATTACCCTTAAGAAGTACTTTCAGAATCTAATATTCTGTTCCTTTTCACATTTTGGCTATTGGTTTTCAGTATCCACTGATGATTTTTTTTAAACTACACAGTTCCTTTTATATTTCTTATCTGGCATTATACCAGAAGGAAGAGCTTTCCGTTACCCCTGTTTATTCATCCATTTATGTAACAATGGACTCACAGATTCCTATTTTAGTCAGTGTGTTATAATCCTGCTCCAGTTATCTTCTGTTGTGTAACCAATCATTCAGAAATCTAGTGGCTTGAAGCAACACCACCTATTTCATTACGTCTCAGTATCTATGGGTTGGGAATTTTGGCAGGAATTTCTAGCTCAGGTCCCTCATGTGTCTGAAATCAGACAACATCCAGAACTAGAGCCGTGGGGGACTAGCCAGCTACATCGCTCTCTCTCTCTCTTCCTGCAGTCTCAGAGTCGCCCCGTGAGACAGTCTCACATTGGCTCATTTGGGTCCCCCATGGCAACCCACTCCAGTGTTCTTGCCTGGAGAATCCCAGAGACGGGGGAGCCTGGTGGGCTGCCGTCTCTGGGGTCACACAGAGTCAGACACGACTGAAGCGACTTAGCAGCAGCAGAGGATGCTGACTTCAGAGTAATGAGACCATTTACATGACAGCTCAGGGCTTTACTGTGAGTGATCCAGTCAGCAACACAGAAGATTTGTTACCTTTTTTGACCAAGCCTTAGAAGTCATGCAACATAATTTCTATCACAGTCACAAGCCTGTCCAGATTCAAGGAGCAGGAAATACATCTCATCTCTTGATAGGGAAAAGAGCAAAGAACACTGTGGGAAGGTATGTAATGGGAGATAAAGAGACTCTGTTACAGACATCTTTGGACAATACTGTCTGCCGTGTTCCACCCTTTGACCATAGCAATCTGCATACCTCCCACAGGCACATAAGCTATCTTTTCCTTAATATCCCCAAGTTTATTAGTGCAACAACAAAAATCCAGGATGTTGTTATCTAAATCAGGTCCAGGTTCAGCTAAGACTTCTCAGGTAAAATTCCTTGGTTCAGCTTCTTGAGTATCATTCTTAATCTGATGCCTTTTGAAAACTAAAGAAACATAATCTCCACCACCTTCTTATACACCAATTTAAAAACAGTGGGACAAGGACAGTATTTATAGATATTTCCACTGAAAAAAAGAAAAAATTGTGAAGCACATTTCAATTATTTATCCACAGCAGTTCTGAAATTCAGCATCAGCTTATTTCTTGATTACTCCTGCCCAGGAATAATTCTCCATGGCTCTTGGCTCCACCCTCGGAATCATTCTTTTTTTTCCTATAAAAAGTAGCCTGTGTTTGTAGTTTTCTGAGATTGCTTCCTACCCATAGAAGTTACAGCATTTAAGGGCTTCTTCATCTTGTACTGTCTCTTCCATTTTGAATCCAAAGGTATACAATGCTTTAAAAAGTATGTTTTTAAATATATTATATTAAAAAATAATAATGTACCATATGATTATTTTATGTATCAACATGGCTGGGCCACCATGCCCAGATTTTGGTCAAACATTTGTCTGGATGTTTCTGTGAATGTGCTTTTTGGATGAGGCTAACATTTAAAATGGTGGACTTTGAGTAGAGGGGGTTCAGTTCTGTCTCTCAGTCATGTCCCACTCTTTGCAACCCCATGGACTGCAGCACGCCAGGCCTCCTTGTCCACCACCAACTCCTGCAGCTTGTTCAAACTCATGTCCGTCGAGTTGGTGATGTCATCCAACCATCTCATTCTGTCATCCCCTTCTCCTCCTGCCTTCAATCTTTCCCAGCATCAGGGTCTTTTCCAATGAGTCAGCTTTTCACATCAGGTGGCCAAAGTATTGGAGTTTCAGCTTCACCATCAGTCCTTCAATGAATATTCAGGACTGACTTCCTTCAGGATGGACTGACTTGATCTCCTTGCAGTCCAAGGGACTCTCAAGAGTCTTCTCCAACACCACAGTTCAAAAGCATCAATTCTTTGGTGCTCAGCTTTCTTTATAGTCCAACTCTCACATCCATACATGACTACTGGAAAAACCATAGCTTTGATAGACGGACCTTTGTTGGCAAAATAATGTCTCTGCTTTTGAATATTCTGTCTAGGTGGGTCATAGCTTTTCTTCCAAGGAGCAAGCATCTTTTAATTTCAAGGCTGCAGTCACCATCTACAATGATTTGATTTTGGAGCCTCAAAATCTAGTCTGTCACTGTTTCCACTGCTTCCCCATCTATTTCCCATGAAGTGATGGGACCAGATGCCATGATCTTGATTTCCTGAATGTTGAGCTTTAAGCCAACTTTTTTACTCTTCTCTTTCACTTTCATCAAGAGGCTGTTAGTTCTTCCTCATTTTCTGCCATAAGGGTAGTGTCATCTGCATATCTGAGGTGATTAATATTTCTCCCGGCAATGTTGATTCCAGCTTGTGCTTCATCCAGTCTGGCATTTCACATGATGTACTCTGCACAGAAGTTAAATAAGCAGGGTGACAATATACAGCCTTGACATACTCCTTTCCCAATTTGGAACCGTTGTTCCTTGTCTGGTTCTAACTTGCTGCTTAACCTGCATACAGATTTCTCAAGAGGCAGGTAAGGTGATCTGGTATTCCCATCCTTTTAAGAATTTTCCAGTTTGTTGTGATCCACGTAGTCAAAGGCTTTGACATTGTCAATAAAGCAGAAGCTGAGGTTTTTCTAGGACTCTCTTGCTTTTTTGACGATCCAACAGATGTTGGCAATTTGATCTCTGTTTCCTCCGCTTTTTTTAAATCCAGCTTGAACATCTGGAAGTTCTTGATTCACATACTGTTGAAGCCTTGCTTGGAGCATTTTGAGTATTACTTTGCTAGTGTGCGAGATGAGTGCAATTGTGCAGTAGTTTGAACATTCTTTAGCATTGCCTTTCTTTGGGATTGGAATGAAAACTGACCTTTTCCAGTCCTGTGGCCACTGCTGAGTTTTCCCAATTTGCTGGCATATTGAGTGCAGCACTTTAACAGCCTCATCTTTTAGAATGCTTGAAATAGGTCAGGTGGCATTCCATCACCTCCACTGGCTTTGTTCACAGTGATGCTTCCTAACAGCCACCTGACTTCGGATTCTAGGATGTCTGGCTCTAGGGGAGTGATCACACCATCATGGTTATCTGGGTCATTAAGATCTTTTTTGTATAGTTCTTCTGTATATTCTTGCCACTTCTTAATATCTTCTGCTCCTGTTAGGTTCATACTATTTCTGTCCTTTATCGTGCCCACCTTTATATTTCCCTTGGTATCTCTAATTTTCTTAAAGAGATCTCTAGTCTTTCCCCTTCTATTGCTTTCCTCTATTTCTTTGCATTGATCCCTGAGGAAGGCTTTCTTATCTCTCCTTGCTACTCTTTGGAACTCTGTATTCAGATGGGTGTATCTTTCCTTTTCTCCTTTGCCTTTGGTTTCTCTTCTTTTCTCAGCTATTTGTAAGGCCTCCTCTGATAACCATTTTGCCTTTTTGCATTTCTTTTTCTTGGGGAAAGTAATTGTAAGTTTCTTTAGAAATTTTTCTTTAGAAAAAGAAATTGTACTGCTTCCTGTACAGTGTCACAAACCTCCATCCATAGTTCTCCAGGCACTCTGTTTATAAGATCTAATCCCTTGTATCTATTTGTCAGTTCCACTGTATAAGGGATTTGATTTAGGTCATACTTGAATGGTCTAGTGGTTTTCCCTACTTTCTTCAATTTAAGTCTGAATTGCAATAAGGAGTTCATAATCTGAGCCACAATCAGCTCCCAGTCTTGTTTTTGCTGAGTGGATAGGGCTTCTCCATTTTTGGCTGCAAAGAATATAATCAATCTTATTTCAGTGTTGACCATCTAGTGATGTCCATGTATAGAGTTGTCTCATGTTGTTGGAAGAGGGTGTTTGCTATGACCAGTACATTCCCTTGGCAAAACTCTATTAGCTTTTGCCCTGCTTCATTTTGTACTCCAGGGCTAAATTTGCCTGTTACTCTGGGTATCTCTTGACTTCCTACGTTTGCATTCCAGTCCCCTATGATGAAAAGGATATCTTTGTGGTGTTAGTTCTAGAAGGTCTTATAGGACTTCATAGAACCAGTCAACTTCAACTTCTTCAGCATTAGTGCTTGGGGCATAGGCTTGGATTACTGTGATATTGAATGGTTTGCCTTGGAAATGAACAGAGATCATTCTGTCATGTTTGAGATTGCACCCAAGTACTGCATTTCAGACTCTCTTGTTGACTATGAGGGCTACTCCATTTCTTCTAAGCTATTCTTGCCGACAGTAGTAGATATAATGGTCATCTGACTTAAATTTGCCCATTCCTGTCCATTTCAGTTCACTGACTCCTAAAATGTCTATGCTCACTTTTGCCATCTCCCGTTTGACCACTTCCAATTACCTTGATTCATGGACCTAACATTCCAGGTTCCATGTGATACTGTCCTTCACAGCATCAGACTTTACTTCCATCACCAGCACATCCACAACGGGGCACCATTTTGCTTTGGCTCCTACAGTAATCCTATCATGGATTATTAGTCCTTTTACGGCAGTCCTCCATAATGGGGGTAGGCCTCAACCAGTCAGCGGAAGGCCTGACGAGAACAGAACGGACCTCCCCTGAGAGGGCAGGAATCCTGTCAGTGCAGGGCCTGTGGACTCAAACTGCAACTCTCTCCTGGGTCTCCTACAGCCTGCTGGCCTAAAGGTCAGATTTTGGACTGGTGAGCCTCTACAAAAATGTAATACAATTCCTTAAAATAAATCTTTCTCTATAAACATATCCTGTCAGTTCTGTTTCTGTGCAGAAATTTGACAAACCAATTTAGACAAAAGTCTAAATCTCTTTTAGACAAAAATCAAACCCACAAACCTCTTCAAGATAAACCCTACCAGATCTTGGGCCCCCATGAGGCTGCTAAGGGGCAATGCTCTTTCAATAGAAAGGCATAATCTTAAGATCTAAAGACATCTTTCTTTCTCTTTTTTTCTGATTGTATAAGAGTAAACGATACCTTAAAATTTGGAGGAGTTTTAAAAAAAGATTTTTATAAACCTTCCATGGATTTGATCTTCGCCTTGAAACTGTTTCTTAATTTGACCACTTTTTGCTACCAACTTTGAGAGGCTGAAAATGAGAAAGAATGTTCAAAGTCAGTGAGTCCTGGCTCCTTACATCCTGAGCTCATCTCTCTCCTCTCATGTTTCATCACATGAAGCAGTAGCCAGGGGGTACTTTGGATATTCTACCTGATAATACGTTTAGCTGGATCATTTAATTCATTTGGCATATTTCCTATTATTATATTATCACTGGTGACAATATTACCAAACCATCCTCTTTCATCCAGCTTGTAATAATGTTTTCCTTTCTTGCCTCTAAGCTCTCACTGAGGGCCTCCTCAAGGCTCTTCAGGTTTCTGCTAACACTCTCATAAAGCCCTTAAAGCTCTTACCAGCCATCTTTTCAAGGCCCATCCTGCTTCTTCCTCCCATCCAGTCCCCAAACCAGTGTGACATGCTTTGATTTTTTTGCTGTGGTGCCATTTCACAACCAGGTCCCAGATCTACTATGATTACCTGTTGCTATGCAGTGGATCACCTCAAAAATTAGTGACTTATAGCAGCAAGTTTTTTTTATTATTCTCAGTATTTCTGTAGGTCAGAAACGTGGGAAGGGTACAGCTGAGTGGTACAGCTGGACTCAGACTCTTATGTAGTTGTAGTCAGATGGTGGCCAAAGCTACGAGAGTGGGAAGAGGCTGCTGAGGGCTGATGTAAAATCATTCTTTCTTTATGAGGTCCCAGGGTCCCTCCATGCAGCTCCTCCTCCTCAGGGGCTAGTTTGGGCTTCCTTATAGCACAGTGACCTCAGGATGGTTAGTTTATATGGTAGCTCAGGGCTCCAGCATGAGTGCTCCAGCATGAGTGCTCCAGCCAGCAAGGTAAAAGCTTTTATTCCTTTTAAAACCTTGAAAGTCACACAGTATCACTTCTGCCATACCACAAGTCTGTCCAGATTCAAGGAGAAGGAGCATAGGCCACACCCCTCAATGAGAAGGCTTTCAAAGGCACTTTTAAGAACCTACAAATGTGAAATATTGTTGTGACTGTCTTTGAAAAATCTGCCACAGATACATCTTGTCATTGTTGTTTAGTCACTAAGTTGTGTCTGACATTTTGTGATCTCATGAACTGTATCCCGCCAGGATCCTCTATCCATGGAATTTCCCAGGCAAGAATATCAGAGTGGGTTGCCATTTCATTCTCCAGGGGATCTTCCTGATCCAGGGATCGAACCTGTATCTCCTGCACTGGAAGGTGGATTCTTTACCACTGAGCCACTTGGGAAGCCCAGCTATCTTTTTTTTTTCTTCCTTATTTAAGCCCAAATTGTCCAGATGTGGCCAGTTAGAGTCCTTTCAAATTGCAACTGTATCCTTTTGACAAGATCCCATGATATGCTGCTGAAAACAAACACATCAGGACATTTCTAGTGGCAACCTAAATATAAATTTAGGAGATACACCCAAATTATTATGTTTCATTATCTTTTATTCAGCTTCTCAGCTGGTGCAGTAGAAGGTCCCCTGGAGGAGGAAATGGCAACCCACTCCAGTATTTTTGCCTGGAGAATCCCATGGCCAGAGGAGCCTGGCGGGCTACAGTTCATGGAGTCACAGAGTCGGACATGACTGAGCATGCATGCACACACAACTTTTATTAACACACTGCTAAATTTAGTTTGCTAATTTTTGATTAGGTCTTTCACAGCTCTGTTTAAAACTTGCCTTTCTTTGGTAAATACCATTCTTGCTAGGTATGAGTATCAAGTTCATTCTAGTCTCAGAAGTATACCCACTTTCTCTGCATTCTAGAATGGTTTGTGTGAAATTGAAATTTTTATTACTTGAATGTTTGATAATTTGTTAGTACTCCTATCTGGACCTGATATCATCTTTGTGGGAATTTTTCTAACTAGAAGCCTGATTCTATTTCTTTAATGATCATTAACTGGGTTTTTTATTTCTACTTGAGTAAGTTTTGCAAAGTTTTATTTTACTTTTTTCTTTTCTAGGAATTTGACCATCAGAGCTTTCAAATCTATTGGCAAAATAAGATTCTGTTATGGTTTTAATTTTTGCAGCTTCAATAATTACATCTCCTTTTATTTTTCCTATTATATATTTATTCTCTTTCCCTCCTCTCTCTTCCCTCCATTTTTCCTTTATTCTCTTTCAGAGTTTTGTCCATTTTATCAGTTCTTTCAAACAATCTGCATTTGGCTTTATCATTTCTGTTGATTTCTTGTTTCAACTATTGTTTCTTTGTAATATACTTTGTTATTCACTTCCTTCTCCTTCACTTGGGTTTCCTTTACCTACCTTTGTGAGTTGGATATTTAATTCACTGACTTTGGTCCTTCTACTTTAATGAAATTATGTAAGATGATGGACTTCCCTCCAATTTCTACTTTAGCTGCATTCCACAAATTTTAATATGTACTGTTTGTTATTGTTTACTTAGATATTCTCATTTTTCTTTGACTCATGTATTGCTTAGAAAAGTATTTCATCTTCAAACATATGGGAGTATCTCTAGTATTCTTTTTCAAATTTCTTACTTTACTGCATCAGGGCAGAAATTTTATGAGAACTGCTTTATGGTTTAGCTTGGGGCAAGATTCTTAAACTTTCTATATACATGAGAAACACATCCCTTCACCACTTGTGTGCATTCTGGGTTACAATTTCAAACTTTGCTTTTAGTTTTAGTTACGACTAATTGCATCTACTGATTTTTAAAGTTTCCATTATATTTTCCATTTCTAGACATTATACTGGGCTTCCCAGGTGGCTCAGTGGTAAAAGAATCTGCCTGCCCAGGCAGGAGTTCCAGGAGATGCTAGTTTGATCCCTGGGTCAGGAAGATCCCCTGGGGAAGGAATCGGCAGCTCACTCCACTATTCTTGCCTGGAGAATCCCATGGACAGAGGAACCTGGTGGGCTATGTCCACAGGGTTACACAGAGTCAAAGACGACCAAGCATGCGTGCACCCAGATGTGATACTTGGTTGTTTTTTTAAATAATCAAGATCATGTATGACAGCCTTACCCTCTGTTCATATTTTCAGGTCCTTTTAAAAATATATCTTTATAAGATATTCTACCTTTTTAATTTTTTTATGCTGTGCCTGTTAATTCTAATATCTGAACTTCTGTTTTTACTGGTTTTCACTCTGGTGTCTTTTTAAAACTTTTTAAAAATGTGTTCTGGTTTCTGACTGTGCGCTCACATTCTTTGGATGGCAACCTGTCAAAATCATCTGAGGCCTCTGCTGAAGAAGGTTCTTCTAGACAGGATTTGCATTCCCTCTGCCATGTGCCTGGGAGCGCTACCCACAGGACAGCTTTGAACTAAATTCCTGGCTGGAGGTCTTTTCAGACATGTCTGCTATATGAATTCCACTGAAAACCCAGCTCGTGGTTTTGATTGTCAGAGGAGATATTTTGACCCTTCCCTTGGCACCAAGTCTGGGGGCAGGCAGTTTTCTTAACTCATCCCTAAGGGGTGACAGGCATGTTGATCATCTACCCTCACATGACGCGTGCAGCCTCTTGAGGCTTCAGCATGGGTTTCCGGACTGACATGTGCTGGGCTTTGTTTCTGTCCCCCATATCGCTCGCTCTCCTTTTAAACCTTTACGGCCACACTGCATGACATGTGGAATTTTAGTTCCTGACGAGGGACTGAACCCAGCTCTCCTGCACTGGAAGCGTGGAGTCTTAACCAATGGATCACCAGGGAAGTCCCTCTACCATATCTCTTGACATCACTAACATTCAAAGCTCAAACTCACCTGCATTTGGCAAACATCCTCACAGCTCAAGACAGCTTCAGAGCTCTGATTTTCAACTTGTACTGTTTGTGACCTCCACTTTTCTGCTTCTCACTGGCATCACTAAAAAATGTATTTAAATGTTTTATCCATCATTTAAATTATTTTAAGTGAAAGAGTCAGCTAAGGAATCTAGCCACACAGCTAGAAACAAAAGCCAGCACAAATAGTTCTAAACTTTTCATCTTATTATTGCCCACTCTTCCTGAAATAGTGGGTAAATGTGATTACTTAGGTTTGATGAAAATAGATAACTAGGTCCACTCGATCCAGGGCTGTCTAACCCAGTCCATTTCAGCAAGTGCTCTCTGCACATGTCCTAGTTTCCTATAGGTCCATTTAGAATTACAAGACCCAGCCCAGCCCAGCCCAGCCCTAGCATGGGTGAATAACAGCTAACCATATTGGCAAATACGGAGTCTGCTCACAAGATGGGCCAGCACTGTGCTAAGCTTTTTTAAAATTATGCATTTAAATCCATACAAGTGCCACGAGATAGAATTATTACTACCACTTTAGAGGTGAGTAAATCAAGGCACAGAAGATTAAGCAACTTGTCCAAAATAACATAGCTAGTAAGTTGGGTCAAACTCAGAATGTCTGGCTACACAAGTTTGAAAAAAATACATAGAAAAGTTAGAGAACACCACGGTAAAGGATGTGAGATTATATGAGAAATAAGAGTATGAGAGAGTGCGCAGGTAACGGCTGAACTGCTGCAGAGGGGCCAGCTGATAGGCAGAACCGACTGTGGCTGCTCTGCACTGCGGGCCTGGTCTGCCTGCCCGCTGATGTAACTAACATTCCCTATGATGTGGCCACTGCACACTTATGCCTCTTCCTGACGAGAAGGGCACATCTTGCTCCTCTCCTCCTACATCCTGCCCTCTGTTAATTATGGTGCTTTTCTAGTAAATCTCCTTGGCTTCATGTAAGTCCTTGCACAGCACAGCAGCCAACAAACTGGGAAGCACTGTTCCTAAAGGCAAGGGGTGGGCCAGGAGTTGTAGCTTCAACTCTGTTAGAGGCCAGCGATGTTTGCCTGCTTCTTGCCTCTGCTGATGACATTTCAGGGGAAAAACAAGTATGGGAGGGAGGACAAGTCACAAGATAGCTTTTATAAAATGCCTATTATAGAAATAATGAGAACCCAATAACTACCAACTGCAGAAGCAAGAAAAATAATAAAAATAATAAAGCAGAAAATGTACAAAGCAAACAATTAAGACCATTTTATTAAAACAGTACTTGCTACTCGGCAAGCATTAATTCTCACCACACAAGGGCAGTAAATGTTTATCAACTGAATTTTGCATGTTAAGAAATTCACACAGAAGACATTAATATGCTTCCCAAGCTCTAGGATACTTCACAGCCCAGATTAAAAGTTAGCCATGCTCACTATCAGGCTGAGATGTCATCTCTCATTAAATTCTAAATCAGCTCAGAGAACACAACATGTTTATTATTTTTCCAACACCATGCAACTAACTCTGGAAAAGCCAAGAGAATCTTTGGGATAAATACATTGATTAAAAGGTACTTTAAATATCTTTTTTAACCCAGTGAACCAAAATACATAAATCAGAACTATTCTGGTCTACTGAGTACTATAAATGTATATTTAGATGTAATGAAATATCAGTGGGAAATATCTTTGGAAAGTAATTACTTTACAATATATGTGGAATGTTTGTAAATGCTTAAAGCAACTGATCCATATTAAAGACCTAACTTATATAAAGAGACACAAGTATTAATTAACAAACTGGAAACTCACTTGCAGACTTATAGCCCAGAGTTAATGTTTACAGATCATGGAATAAATACCATAGAATAAAATAGTTTAATGCAAGACTTACCTGTCTAAACCAGGGACCACTTGTAGACATCAGCTTCATCAGAGATGCTGGAGACAGGCTGAAATGATAAGGGTGACTCCCGCCTTTACACTAAGTTCTTCCTTGCTTCTTGCTCTCTTTCCCACCTCCGCCCTTACTGACATCGGGTTCTCCTGGGCTGTTATTACCAGACCTGTATCTGAGTCCAAACGAGGACTCAGTACCTTCACAGCACACTCAGGTAACTTAATGATCATGGATATTTTGGCATTTCAACTTGTTCCTATTGATTTCTCAAAAGTGTACCTGATGCTCCATATCAGTTTCAAGGAAGCACTAGGGAGCAGTGCAGACTGTGGCAGACAGGCAAGTGTGTGCACTCTCTAAGGACATGGCTACTCACTCCAGCCTATGCTTGCCAAGAAGTCACATGGCCCAGAGTTAACAAAGGATTTCACTTTCCAAGATAATCATCCTAATTGGATCTGTTACTAAATTTCCTTATTTATTTATAGTAAATGCTGACAACTTACTCATGTTAAAATAGAAATACAAACAACCCCCTTGCAGGTCAACACTATGTAAATCAAACAATATGACCACCAGATTATTCCAGTCCACAGAATACCAGTTTGAGACCTGTCACACAGAACAAATATGGAACAGACACTGGGCCTAGGGGTCTTAGGAAAAGCTTGTGTTTCTTTTCTGACAAAGAGGCACACAGGCTTGGTGAGTTGCCCAGGTCAGGTATAACATGGCTCATTGGAAGTTTTGGGACTTCTTCAGGACTCAAAATAACTTTGGGGTGTTCATAAGGAAAGATGGGATTGAAGCAGTAATGGTGGGCTTAAGTATTAACAAGTAGACGGGAGGGAGGCACGTGGGGGTGAAAAGTCCTTTCAGCCCCTTGAATGTAGGAGCAGAGTCCCAGAATTCCCAGGACCCACCAGGTGTAGGACAAGGCAGCCTCCAGGCCAAGTCTCCTGTGCCCACCATGCCCTGCACCCCCACCACAGTGGCCTTTCAGTCTCTGCCATCCAATATCCTGGCCCATAGAACAGAACTCTCCCTCCAGGCTCCTGGGCTTCTGGTGGCAGTACACTGTCTATATCAAAGGGCGGAAGCCCAGGTTCGTCCAAGATCAATAGCCTAGGCCAGCATCCTCACCTCTGCTTTGAGTTTCATGGTATCTGGCCTGACATTTCCACCAGTCCTCCATACTGCTCCCTCTCCCATCAGGGGCAGCCATAGAGGTGCCTGACCTTAAGCTTTTCAAGGGCTGACCATTTAGAAATGGCTTTGAGGATATGCTTGAGAGCTGAGAGTCCTCAGAACAAGGGTCCTAGGGAGGCCACATTAGAAAGACACAGGAACACGTCTTCACAGAGGACTCTGAATATTCTATTACAATGAGGGTTAATGTAAGGGTCATCTACTAACTGAAGCACCCAGCCTACCAAATCATTAACCTTCCCAAAGCCCATGTTCCCTCATCCATAAAATAGAAGGTCACACAAGCAGGCCACATGGGATTGCCAAGTATGGAGACAAGTTAGCTCAGCAAAGCTTACAGTGGGGGCTTCAATAATGAGAGTTGCCGCCACATATTTCATCCCCCATGGTCCCCTTCCCTCAAGAGGAAAAGAAAATATTTAGAAATGTTTTAAGCAAAAGTCAAAGCAGAGACTTTAGAAATCTCAACCAAGATGCCCATCACTAGGAAATGGTAGCTGAGTATCTAGGATATGTTGGACACTGCACCCTTGAGAGACAGGAAAACCTGGCCCCAAGGGTGGGAAGAAAAGGAAGAAAAACAACCATAGGGAGCCCAGAGGTCTATGCACACCAGTTCATGACCTCACATCCGTCCTCTGCTACTCACTAGCCATGGGACTTCAAGTCCATCACTTTTGCTGTTCAAGCATGTCTCGACCTTTGAAAATAACAGTTGACCCTGAAGGAATGTTCCAGATGTGGGGCTGAATCATGGGATGATTCCATGAATGTCAGCACCAGAAAGAGAGTTAGACTTTCCAAGGAGGCCATGACCACTGCCACTCAGAGCATTCAAGCAGCTGTTTGGTGGTAGGGATGCAGTCATGAAGACTGGCTGCGGGACTGGCCTTGGAAACAAACAGTGAGGCGAGAGAAGAGGTGGCTCCTGGACCAGAGGGCTAGGAGCACACCCAGCATGGTCTCAGACCTCCGAAACGGGGCTCGAACGGCATTGGCACGTCTCTCACTACACTCTGAGTGTCTCTGATCCATGATAACGGCATCCTGATGGATCCTCCTGTCAGCACTGGATAAGCAATGAGCTAATAGATGTCAAACAGCATTTGCATTTCTGAGATGGCTTCATCTGCTCCCTCTCCCTGGACTCTCCAAAGTGAAATCTGAAATCTGGACAGACGGGTCCACTCTGGGCAGCAGCTCTTCCAGAAATCCCATGGGGAAGAAACACTTATTTAATTATTTCCTACACAGACAAACAGCTGAGCTTCTTACACAACAACCACAACTGGCGGCTGCTTCTCAACCTTTTCATTTTTGAAGACATGCAGTTCCCTAAGAGACACACGGACATGTTTATCACCCCTTGTAGTTTAAGTATCTTTCATTCATTCATTCAAAGCACACATCACAACAAACTGTCTTGTTCATTAGAAATTCTGCAGAAGGCCCAGGTTTGGGTTGGGAGAGCACTGGGGAGGCTGGCATCTGGAATATGACCCAAGAGACAAGCCCTGAATCTGGATTCACCCAAGCTCCTTCTGGATGACGACAGGAGGGTCAGAATGGAGTTCTTAATTTGGGTTTCAGTTCCAGGGACATATGCAGCTATCTGAACAGGCTGCAGAATCGTCTGTGTGGGGAGCATCTGTATTTGTGGGGTTACTCGAATGCGGCGCCAGGCACACAGTAATGAATGGATATTCTGGCTCTCCCTGGCTCTATTTTAAACTGTCATCATTTTAAACCATGAAATATGTCAAGTGATAATTAAACCTCACCACAGACAGACACTGTGAAAATGATTAACTTTTACCATTCCCCCCACACACATTCTGAATATTCTGAATCCCCAAGGTATGGAATCATTACACTGACAGATGAGAAAAGTCGTCTTCACACTAATTTATTCTTAAAAGAACTATAACAGGATTGAAAATTCTGGGCTTTCCCATTGTGTTTTAATTTGAAAACGTCTGCTGTCAACTCATACTTGTGTAGAGGAAGCCTGGTGGGGAGGAGAACAGAGCTGACGCCACAGCTCCAGCCCCGCCTCTGCTAGCTCTGTGACCAGGGACAAGCCCCTTGCCGCCTCTGAACATCGTGTTTCTCCACTCTTCAAGTCACCAATGAGAGTTTCTTCACGCCACCCCATGCACAGCTTTCTTAAATGTAGTGAATGAGATGACAAATGAGAAAGTCCTTTGAAAGCAAAAAGTGGCCTGGCAACACTATCCAAGTATAAGATGTACATTCTGTATAAAGGGGTGAGGAACAGCTTTGCAGATCTGCTGTCTTTAAAAAAAGAAGAAAGAAAATGGAAAAAAAAACCTCAACTCATTTTATTTTCAGCTGAAGTTTCTAAGCATGAGATTAGATCTGACCCTGTCAGATCAATGTCTCCTCTTAGCCACAGGACTCCTATTTTGTGCCCAAATATGCAGTGATTCACACAAATGATAAAAATTCAAATGAAGCAGCCAAGCAGCTGGATGGGAATGCTGCTTCCAGCAAAAAGAGAGCACAAATAACTGCTAAAATTAGTAAAACAAACAGACTGAAATGTATTTTCACTCCCACAACTCTTTTTCCAGACCTGTGATTTTCTCCTTTAAGGCCCATTTCTTCTAAATGTGGAGGTCTCTGGTTCTCTCTGGCAGCGGCAGCCTGCAGGGTCCCATCACCCTAACCCTGTGGGTACTTCAGCTGCAGAGTGATGAGTCCCGTTGGCAAATGGGAGCATTTCCATCAGAATTGTACAAACACTGCTGAATTTCCATCAGGAACGTGCTTTCCTGGATGACCTCAGTTAAGCCCATTTTAATTCTTTGATCAATTTCCTATGGCGTTCAAAGGGTTCCCTGTTTTTCTCTATTTACAAAATAAAATTCCAGTGCTTGTGTCAGAGGGCTTTTATGAGGATTAAATAAAAGATGAGTATGTTAAAAATGTTTCCATTAAGAACTCTTCTGATCTAAGCAATTTATATTAAAGCAGTGAAGTAAGCCTTTACTACTATATTAATCTATCAGTAAAAAAAAAAAATCAGTGAAAGTGAAAGTCGCTCAGTCTGATTCTTTGCGACCCCATGGACTGTAGCCCACCAGGCTCCTCTGTCCATGGGATTCTCCAGGAAATACTGGAGTGGGTAGCTGTTCCCTTTTCCAGGGCATCTTTCCAACCCAGGGATCAAACCCAGGTCTGAGCAACCACGGAAACACAAGAAGCTGCTTACTTAAAAGTGGCTGGTGAACAAGAGCACTGGTTTTCTGTGAGGACCAGGTCTCCCCACCTCAACTGTGTCCCTGCCTGCTATCAAATGCCCATTTGGAAGCAGCAGTGCAGAGAGCTCCCACCATCTCCTTTCCAAGAAAGAAGCAGGATCTCTCATCAAAAATGGAAAATAAAGCTCCTGGAAGCTTCATGGAGGTAAATACTAAAGTCACCAAAGGGTGGGGCTGGGGGGGGGGGAGATTTGATATTAGCTTTTGATCTTCATGCTCTTTCGCTGAAGAGCTAAGGAAAGCAGAATGTGTTGGGGTCCAAACAAACAATAATACCCCCACAGTTCAGGCCAGAGGATGCTTACTGCACCTTACCAGGTCACTATGTCTGTCACAAGGGAAGGGGGTCGAAGGAGCAGGAGACCCCCTTGCTGGAGGCAGCTGTGATTTAAGAAAACCAAACAGGCCTGCATTTGTCATCAGGGATCTGGGTTCCAAGCCACATCCCCTTTCCTTCTGGGAAGATGGGAGCAACGCCCTACCCGGAAACACTAGGTAAATGCTTCCTGCAGCTTAGCCTAAGAGGGTGTAACACACATTCAGATGTGGAATAACTTGGTAACTGATAACATGCACCTTCCTGCATCATGTCCCCTTTGTGGGAAGAGGCCCCGCTGTCATCTGGGCATCTACCTCCCTCTCACTCTCAGGTGCGCAGCCGTGACCCTGCTAAACCCAGCAGCGTGCAGCAGCCCCCTGGCCTCAGGCACTGATTCAGGATGGGGCATGTGACCTGAGCCCATCCAATCTGAGTAGCACTTCCAGAGGAAAAGACTTGGAGGTGTAAGGGAGGTTGGCACTCACCACCGGGAGAGTCAACTGCAAGAGGGCAGATGAGTGAAACCAGATCCTGGTACCCTACGTTAGGTGTGCCTGAAGCCAGCACCCTTCATGCCTCCATCCTCCACTCAGCTTTCCAGTTAACTAAGCCAACAAGATGTTCCTTTTGTTTGGGCTACTTGGACTGCATTTTGCTATTTCCAACAACAAAATTGTCCCCACTAATCAAGTGTGCCCAAAAGAGATCCTCTGCCAACAGAACTGTCCCTTGGAGAGAAGACTCTGAAACATCATTTCCACCACGTTATTCAGGGAGCTGTTCCCCTTGGCTCCCATGTTGGCGTTCATAGAGCAAATACTCCCCTGCTTTGGCGTCTGCCCCTTACAAGGCACCTGGCCCTCATACATGGCAGCTGTGGCCTTTCTGTCTGCAGGAGACTCTTGTATCTCCCCAGCCAACACTTTCATGGATGCACATGCTCTGTAAAGGCAGGGACCACACCTTGTCATCACTGCACATCCAGCAAATTCCAGTCCCTCCGAGGAAACGTTCATTAGCACCCAATAAGCCTTCGCAAAACCCCAAGAATGGTGCTTACCTTTCTACCAGAGTGATTTATCTTTTAGAAGTAGTCATGACCAAACCAAGCTCCTCAACATTGCTTCAGAAGCACTGCAGGAGTCAGGGAGCACTCAGGGACTGAGAACTCCCCACAGAGGCCTCTGGAGAGTGGGTGGATGGACAACAACTGGCTTAGGTACCTGGGTGAACTAGCCCCATGCACGTTTCAATGATGCTGACTATACTCACACACCAGCCCGGACGGCCACCTGCTGCCCTCACCCAGGACCCAGAGGCTGCTGGTCATTGCCCACACCCCACAGAGCTGGTGGCTGGTCAGTGCTTGTTCATTTCTGGGGCCCATGTTTCCTGACTTTCCAAGAGCACAAAGCAAGCTAATGTTACCTCATGCAAAATTCAACATTTTGCAAAAAGAGTTGTCTACACACACACGCCCTGAAGCATTTTCTTGAAGCCCACTGACAGTCCCAGCCAAAAAGCATAATCAAAAAATGAGTGTACAGAGAACCACAGGGTGGGTTGTAAAGTCCTAGATCCCTGGCCCTCATTGCCTGACCTGCAGGGGCCCTCCAAGGGCATGTAGCTTGTTCACCACGGCCAGCGTCTGCACCAGAGGGCACCCCGTGAAGCCCTCGCCGCACCCAAGGGGAGAAACAGGCCAGTGGCACAGCAGCAGTGAGCGCCCACAAGAGACTGGGACTGACGAGGACAGAGCGCACTGCCAGGCCTCACTCCTCCAAACGGGACTCATCACCTTGCAGATTACTCCCCGCGTGGGCTCCGTGTCTGAGGAAGCTCAGAGAGGAAAGATCTGATGTTGAGACAACACACTCTGAAAATAAGACGGGGGAGTTTTGGGGTTTTTCTTTAAGAGTTTTTAACAGATGAACTAATTCTGATGACAAGAAAGGAATTAGATCACAATGGTCAGTTAGATTCTGTACCTTGTTCCCAAGAAAGACTGCTGAGTAGCAATAAAATAGAAGAGACAGAAATTAATGATTTTTAAGTCACAGATAATTAACCCCAGAGGCTCACTGATGGTACATTAATATTGCTGGGGCAAGTGGCTTAACAAGTTTGAAAAGGACCTCAGAGTTTGTACGCAACAGATCATTTCAAGGGTTCCTGAAAAGCAGAGAAACCCCTTCAGGCTTAGGGGCCAAGCAAGGGGCGAAGATGACAAGTATCAGCCTCTATTGCTGGGATCTCAGAGAAGACAAGGGACTGCCTCCTTCCCTGGGGAAGGATGGGATCTCAGCAGGTCTACTGGGGGTGCCATCACCTCTGTTTCCGGGTCTTGACAAGCCAGCTTAGTGTGCTTCACAGTGATGCTGTCTCAGGAAGGGCTCGCCCTACTGTCCTTATGAAGCTACAGAGGTTCATACCCTTTGAGGGGTATGACTTCTCAGACAATGTGACTCTTTCCCCAGCCATTCCAGAGAGGGGCCTAGGGACACACTTTGCAACAGCAACTCCCAAGGAGACTTCTCACCACCAACACAGCTCACTGTACAGGGCTTCCTCACCCTACCCAGACCCACCACAAGCACATAGCTCATTTGCACGGGCACCTTTCAAGGCCTTTCTATCTGAGGGACCCACAAGGTGTCAGAAAGAGCAGAGTGGCTCCCTAAGGATGGTCATTAAGGAGAGGGAGCCCTCCCAAGGGCGGCTGTGGGAAGAGTAAGTGCAGTAGGCGAGACGGGGTGCCCACAGCTGAACCACCTGGCAAACCTACACCTGCGATTTTACTTTCCGAGAAGTTTTACTTTCGCTGAGAGAGCCAGGTCAGCCCTAGGGTGTGTGGGGATCTGTGTGTACCAGGTGGGAGACCCCACAAGGAAGGGCCTCGATCCCTTCTCTCCCGGGGCTCACCCTACACAGCAGTGTGGGAGCCTCCACTGGAGCGCAGCAGACCTCGGCCGCCAGCGCCATGCACCATAGTGCTGAGGCAGCAGGCATGGCGTCACACACATTCAATCGGCAGCACGAGTGGCTCCCTGAGCTATACACGGCAAGGTCCTGCTTCTTCCAAAGCAGGGAGAAAGCAGACATTGGCCAGGTGACAGGAGGAAGCACTCACCCAGAGCCTGGAAGACCCTTGATTAAGGGAGAACACGTAAGAGGCAGCAGAGACAATTCAGGTTCACTCGGGCTTAGTCCACGGCTGGTGTTTCCATGCCCAGACACTTAGAATTGTCTTCGAGAAGCTTGGGGAACAGAAGCTTAGGGTCGCCCACAGCCTGAGACTCCTCTAGCTAAGGCTGTGCTTGGTCCTTGGGAAAGGCCATTGTCTGCCTGCGTTTTATTATGATGAAGTAATTAAAAGGAAATAGGAAGGATTTAGCATGTGATGCTCAAGACAGTTTCTGACCTCAGTGCCCAGAAAACCCTTAATCTGGGAATACAAATTTGATGTGTGTTTGTGGTTAAGTTTTTAAAGACATCATCAAGAAGAGAGCTGTTTCTCTGATTGCAGAATAAGAGAATCCGAGCAAAGAGTTCAAGATTCTGGGCTAAATTTCAGAAAATCCTTCACAGGAAAAGTTAACAGACTAAGATTTGCAACATCATCTGTAAGTCAGCTTGAAGACAGAGGAATGGGTTTGGTGACTGAGATGTTCTTTGTGGTATATCTGAGGCCAAACCTACAGATAAAGTATGAAAATAGCCACAGTGAAGACCACCAACTTCACTGTGCATTGATGCCACGGCCCACACTGGGCCAAGGGCTCTCCATGCTGAATCCCTCCCCATAATGTGTCCAGGAAGCTGTGAGGGCATGGTGCCCAGCATCCTTTCTCTATGGACCAAACCTGTACCCACTCTCTGGCATTTGAGTGAGGGCGAATCCCCAAGGGAAGAGCACATGATCTTGCCTGGCCAATCACACTATTTCAACCCCTCCTTGCCAGTAATTGGTTTAGGGCTTGACTCATGATACAAGGCCAGCAAATCAGAATCTTCACGGAGACCTTTCTCCGCTTACTCTGGAGGAAAGTAGTTTCACCCTCTCAGATGGTGAGCAGTCAGTCAGGAGTCTGTGAGCACCAGCTGCCAGGAGCCAACCTGCAAGGCTGAGTGGAAGAGGCCAAAACACCAAGAAGAGGAAAGAAAAGGAGTGTAAGGTCTTATAGGAACTGTTTTTGAGGCCAGATCCACCTTCCCTTAGATTCTGCAGTTTCACAAGGTATTTAGGCGTTAGCCAGTGCAAGCTGGGTTTCTACAACGCAGAGTTAGGACTAAGGGTCTGTACTATTACTGTCCTAAGCTTTATTTTTTGGGGCTCCAAAATCACTGCAGATGGTGACTGCAGCCATGAAATTAAAAGACGCTTACTCCTTGGAAGATAAGTTATGACCAACCTAGAGAGCATATTCAAAACCAGAGACATTACTTTGTCGACTAAGGTCCGTCTAGTCAAGGCTACGGTTTTTCCTGTGGTCATGTATGGATGTGAGAGTTGGACTGTGAAGAAAGCTGAGCACCGAAAAATTGATGCTTTTGAACTGTGGTGTTGGAGAAGACTCTTGAAGAGTCCCTTGGACTGCAAGGAGATCCAACCAGTCCATTCTGAAGGAGATCAGCCCTGGGATTTCTTTGGAAGGAATGATGCTAAAGCTGAAGCTCAAGTACTTTGGCCACCTCATGAGAAGAGTTGACTCATTGGAAAAGACTCTGATGCTGGGAGGGATTGGGGGCAGGAGGAGAAGGGGACGACAGAGGATGAGATGGCTGAATGGCATCACTGACTCAATGGACGTGAGTCTGAGTGAACTCCGGGAGTTGGTGATGGACAGGGAGGCCTGGTGTGCTGTGATTCATGGGGTCACAAAGAGTCGGACACGACTGAATGACTGAACTAAACTGAAGCTTTTTCAGAGAAGATTGAGTAACTTCCCCCAAGTCACACTGTGAGTAAGCGGAGAAGTAGGATTCTGCTAATTGGTCATGGCCAAACTGGGTGCCAAATCGTTGTATGCAACCAGAATACACCAGCCAGTGGTGCCATCCACTCCCCACTCAACCTGGGGCACATAGGTACAATATCAGTTTTCCAGCAGCTAAAGAGAAAGCACTCTCCAGAAAGAGTCAACTGCTGTGGAATTAGACACTGAAGGAGACAGGTGCCACCCCCAACTTTTTGGAGCCCAATAACTGCTGGAGAGAACAAGCAAGCTCTGCTGTATAGAGTGGGGGTAGGATAGGGAAGGAAATCGCATTTCTCTCCCCAGATGGCAGTCTTGATTGGAAAAGGACCCACTACCCCAGGCACTGAGAAATCTGAGTGGCTTCCTTGTAAGGTCCCTACATCTGCAGCCATTAAAGAAGTTATCTCAAAAGAAGTTAGCAGTTTAATCTGCTTCATCGAAAAGAGTCAGCCACTTTACATTATACCAAGATAGATTATGCAGGCAACCGAGAGACCCAGAAAACATCTGCTAAACAAAATCAAAATTAATGGTAAACAGACTGCAATTCTTGATAGCTGAAGTTCACCCAGATGCAAAGAAATAAAAAGGGGCTATTAGAGGCAGCTGCCAATTAAGGGAATAATTCCAAGGGTTTTCACAAAGTGAGGCTCTAGTTACACACTCAGGACTGGCAGGTCATGTTTATGCAGGAGATTTGCATTGCTAAGGAGACAGAGCCACCCTGGCTGTGTGACTGTCACTTCCCTCTCTTTTTCTGTGAAGACAGCAGCATCCCTCCTCTGAAGTCTCCCTCACAGCCCTGCTGGAAGCCACGACAGGCTGGTCTAGAAGGCAATGTGTGAGTGAGCCATCGTAGGGAAGATGGGTAATGCAGTATGACATTGGTGCCCACCCCCAAAACCCACAGCCTCTAATCACAGCACAGTCACAGACATCTGGAATAGCTTACTGATCACCCCATGCTCTAAAAGGTGGCTGACAAGGGCTGAATTATCCTGGCTGCTCAGCTCACTTGAGTGTTCTCTCATGACTGTAATTCAGTGTGATGGGATCAGTTAGAGAAAAGCATCGGTTTGGGTAGATGGATCCCAGCAGTTATCATCAGCATCAGCCCTCAGAGTGGACATGGGAGTGTCTCGGTGAGGTGAAGTTGGCACCTTTTGTGGAAGCTTCAGAAAAAAAGTTGAAATTAAATTGTAGGTGACTAGAGGGAGGTGTAAAAACGCCTGTATTAGAGAGGCAATGAAGAAGCAGCCATCTGCCTTCCCTGTGCTGCTGGCAAAGGGGGGCCCAGGGCAAGAGGATGATGTAAGACTGCCCTGGAGGTGGGCCCAGGGCAAGAGGATGATGTAAGACTGCCCTGGAGGTGGAAGGAGGGCCAACTGGGGTACCAAGAGACATCCTCCCAACGTTGCTGTCCTGCCACAATATCTGATCCTCTATCGCCCTCCAGGCTCCCCTGAGAGTCCTTCCTACAAATCTAAATTGGAAACAAAGCTCCCCTAGAAAGTTCTCTTCCAAGAGGCCCTCTCAGCTCTCTGGGCTTGGCAGTGATCGTGTATGCTTAGAAATCCTTGGGTGATGGAGTGAGATCAAATCATCACCTGCCCATTAGAGAGAGGTTCAATGTCTCAGAGAGACATTGGTCCAGAGGGACCTTGGCCCAAAGGGCTCTTTATTCCTACTAAAACAAGCATGAAAAGGAAGGAGTCTCATGTAAGGTGCCATCTGCTCTGCTTATATCATGGGTTACTGAGAGTCAAGGGAGATAAAGAACATGAAACTCTCGTAAACTTCGGAATATCAAAGATACAATTAACACTATCTCACCACTGTCTCCACACACCACCTTTGGAAGACAGTCACATGCTGGGGCATGTCCTGGGCTCTGTCAAAGCGGTCCCTCTTTGTGGACTCTTTAAAGCAGGGCTTGCAAAGGGCACTGCGAAAGCCCAGCCAGAGATGATTAAAAACAAATCAAGATGCCATGGGAAACTAAGTTTGGGAAATGCTGCATATTACACTCCCTTTTCAAAGTCCTATTTAACATCTTCACAACCTAAGAGATTCTGCAATAAAAATAACAACCAGCTTGATATTGAGTCCAGCATTTACCAAGTGTTTTATTTTCCTATGGCTGCTGTAGCAAAGTTCTATAAAGTAACTGACTTAACGAGAGATATCTGTTTTCTCCCAGTTCTGGAGGCTGGAAGCCAGAAATCAAGGTGTTGGCATGACCACACTCCCTTTGGGCTCTAGGGGAGGATTCTCTGTCGCTCCTTCCTAGCTTCTGCTGACGGCAGCCCTTCGTGCTGCTTGGCTTATGCCCTCAGTCTATTCTGTGCCTCCTTTAGAACATGCCATTCTCCCTGTGTCTGTGTCTAAATTGCTCTCCTCAAAAGGATCTCACTTATTGGATCATGGTCCATCCTATTCCAATATGACCTCATTGTAATTACACATTTGCCAGGACTGTATTTTCAAGTAAGGTCACATTCACATATTCTGGGTTAGGACTTCAAACTATCTTTTTGGGAGACACAATCCAACCTATAATACCAAACCTATTTGAACATGGAGCACTTTCATCAATGTATCAGCTGGGAATATCTGGATATCCACAGAACACTTCCTATAAGTGCCTCTGTAGAACCAAACGATTCCGCGCCTCTCTGGTATATCACTGGGACAGGATCAGAGTGAAAAATACATATACAAGGCAATTTTTAAATTTGCACTTAATTCAGGAAATGATTGTTGAGCAACTATAGGCCCTGGGCTAAGGCCTTGAGGAATTTAGGAGTGAAAGAGGGGAGGGTCTCAGCTCTCAGAAAATTAATGACTTACTAGGAGCCCTTAACTCCCAGGTAAAGTAGGGTAAGCAAAACTCTTCAGAAAGAGAGTTGGAAGGGATAGGAGAGAGGTGGGATTTCACAAGATGAGGGACAAAGAGCAGGCAGGCTGCAGGGACAATGCATGAGGCAAGAAAGCTGGGCTACAGTCTGAGAACCAAGACAGCACTGGATGGGAGGAGCACAGGGGAACTAAGGCACAGAGCCCATCTGAGGCACGCGGGGCATTCGCGCCACCCTAATGATCTCTAGCACAACCGTGACCTAGCCTGGACTCCGTTCCCACTGCTAATATTAGCTCCCTCACCTCTCACTCCACAGACTTAATCAAGAGCTTCCAAAAGTTACAGAGTGTAAAGTGGCAATTGGTCATCCATGTGTAGCTATGAGCCCTGGTTGGAGCTGATACCCTGAGTCAGATGCTACATAAAAACAAAACCAGAAAAGTATCTTAGGTTTTGTGGTCCAGAGGCTACCCCTCTAGACCTTCCCAGGATCTCCTGGGCCTGGTAAACTAGGCAGAAAAATTCAGAGGGTTAATTATCTGCTCCTCTTTCAGTGCCAGATCAAGTCAAAGCTAAGTGTTCATTGCTAGACAATAATGTCTTATTTGTGTTTGCAGGAGTGTTTATTGAAATATTCACAGTGCTTCTACTATTTTTATACCCATACACATACACTGTTCTGGGGAAGATTAACAACCCTACTACCCAAGCCATTGAATCTCAGACTTAAAAAATACTCAGAACTGACCTTCAAGGTCCCACTTTCCCTTCCTTCCTGCCAGGTTATAAGCACTGACACTAAGGCACTGGGCTATCTCAGGAATTTTCAAACACTCTACTTTGACAGAAGCAAGCAAGAAACATCGGCTCACAGAAGGAAGAAAAATGTTTCTGTTACATCAAGACAAATTTACCAGTACAAACCCAAGGCATATGTTCCCAGTAAGCCAGTAATGAAAGATGCTGCTTCAAGAAAGAAGAGGGTTATGGGGAAACAGAGCACAGCCTAACCATGCCTTTGCTCACCCTGAGACACATAGTCTTCTAGGAATTTGCAGTCTCAGGTACAATAAGGTCTTTTATGCCTTTGAGCAAAACTACACATGGTTTTCTCATATCCTGGCCTTACTATTTAAAGACATTTCTACCACAAGAACAGCAAGAGTCCAAAACAGTTAAGCTCATGTGTGATTCCATAATGCAAATAGTGCTGTGCACCAGTCACACACACTCAGGAGTAGTGGAATGAATAGTATTCTAAACCAAAGTTCATGCCAACTTGTCTCCTAATGGCTATTTTTCTCCAGGTTACATGGTCATAATATCCATTGTGAACACAACTTAGAATCAGAAACAGGCCTTCCCTGCCCCACCCACCTTCATCCAGTACCATTTGATTTTGATGTCCAAACGATGTGGTTTATGCTACGGATGCAGTTCAGAGGACGGCGAGCCCCAAACCAGAGACAATGGCAAATGAAAGTGAAAGCCAGAAAGTTCATCTGAGAGCTAGATTAACCAGATCCTTTGTATCCAGGATTCCAGTACCACAGACAGCAGCAAACAACTGGTTCTCTGAACCCATGAGTATAGACAGGATGGAAAGTTTAAGTCTAGAGGCACACTTCAGTAATGTGACCCTTCTTTGTTTTTCATTGTGTTGCATAAAATAAGAACTAACCAAGAGGCAAGGTTTTTAGATTTGAAAATCAGTATGGGATTTTCTCACCTCTAATGATTGGTGCTCTTTTTGGAGACAATACCACCAAGAAGGAGGTGTGGTTATAGCTAAAACCAAAGGCCAGACCCCAGACCGAGAACGCACTTTGGTTCCTAACTTCACCCTCCCATCCCTGAAATAAAGGGATGACTGGTGGTGATTTCCATAAATCATACAAAAGACAGTCTCTTATTAGAGACTAGGTATCACTGAAGGCACGTAAGAGTAACTTCAATTTCCACTAAAAGATTTCAGAAATTACCACCCATATATTTACCTTAGTAATCAGAAAACAAATGCACTAGAGGAACTCTGGCAGGGAAAATAAAACATGGTGGAATTGTTTTCAAAAGGAAAATTACTTACTTATATCTACTTCAGCTTAACTAAAGTCATAAAAATCTAATCAGAAATATTTTTCACAGTGGCACTTTTCCCAGTTATTGAAATATCTCAAACCATAAACAATTTTGATTGTTGATGTAGTTTTCACCAGGTTAAACACTTATTTCAAACTTCACTCAGAAATGAGGCTTCTTTTGAAAGACTGCAAATGAGCCAGTTCCCTAGACCCCATCTCTGATACTTGAAGGTGGGAGACACGGTTCTCACAAGCAAACTTCGGCTTTCGTTCCTGCAGCCCCTGAGGCAGGTGCCGAGCAGTCAGCACCCAGAACAGGTCACATGAAATTTCAAAGAACAGGCTGCCCACAGTCTGAAGTTAATCCTAACTTTACCAAACTACATCCATATGCCCACAGTGAGAATGAAATGAATATGAGTGCATCTTCCCTACCTTCTCTTCTTGTGATGTCAAGGCTTCTGGATTCCTGCAAGACAAGAAAGATTTGGTGTTTTTGAAGAATAACTCATATGTAGAAATACTTGCAAATACCTCACCTCTTGTTAGACATTCATTCACAGAAGGGTGAACAATCTCATAAATAAAAGACTTTCAGCAGTGTTGGGACTCCTAAACTCTCAACATATACATACACATCTGTAAATGTAAACCACTTGCTGCTTTGCTGGCTTAAGCAAAAATACTGTTAATCATGCAGTTTTTAATGAACAGACCCACTTCTCATGGTATTCCTTATATGGAAACTGGGCTGGTTCCAATTGTTAGGAAATACCTTGTTTTAAGTCGAATTCCCACCCTGACCTAGACGGCAAGTGTTTGTAGAGAAAACATAAGCAGACAGGAGCCAGAATGCCGTGAGCAACAGCAGGCTGTGATTGGTGGTGCCATGGTAAAGACCATTACTGTTCCTGTGCAGGCCACTGGCATGATCTGGTGACTGATTATGCTCCTCAATAATTTCCAAAGTGTGGGAAACTATGGACAATTTGGATAGCCACTCCATGCCACTGGACTAGATTAAGCCTTGGCTCTTCTTAATTCAATCTCATCTTCCTGCAATGTGCAGAGCAATAAGCAAAGTGTTTCAGAAATTGCATAGGTTAAAGACAGAGTCCTTGAATTGAAGATATTTACAGTTGAACAGAAGGGTACAGAACAAACACAAATTACTGAGAAATAAAGAGGAGATTTTTCCTTGACAAATACCAATATGTTCACAATCAAATGAAAAATGTAAGAAAAAAAAAAAGGTTTTTTAAAGAACCTTTGCAAATAGCACAGAAGAATGCACAGGCTTTCAGATAGCAATATGGGAGGGAGGGTGTACCAGGAAGAGAGAATAGCTTAAGAAAAGGCCAAAAAGTACAAGGCATGGTCAGGCAGCAGGAAAAGGCCCAGTGAGAAGTAATGCAGGGGAAGGCTGAAATCTGTTGTGGTTTCATGACTAGTAAAAAGCATCTGCAATCTGTTATAAATGACCTGGTTACGATAAAGAGCCTAATATTGAGATTAAGGTGAAAATCCATGCTAGCAACTGAAGAACAGAAGGTTAAATACCTTAGCATTAGTATGTCTTTCATACCTTAGCATTCTCGTCTAGTATTCTTATGAGGCAAGGAAATGGGAGCCAATATTAGGAAGGAAACTTGAGGAGGCACTGAAAAGATTGTCCTGTCTTGCCTAAATTACACTTTCTGACTGCCATCTCTGTAATGAGTCAAAAGGCCAAGTGGAGACCAACGGAAGACCATGTCACAGGCCAGCAGCATAGCAGCAGGCACAATTATCCGAACAGGCTTCCCAAATGCTGGTTCTTCATAAGCTCAAGGGTCAAACGAGGGAGCCTGGAGAACAATAACTGGAACAAGAGCTGCCAAAGCCACAAAGCGCATCATGCGCTAAGTAAACCCAGCTCCTAAACTGCTGCTCAGACTCTGCTCTAGGGGCTGCCGCCATCCCTGGAAGTAACTAGTATTTGCGGAACAGGAAATCAACTGTTACAGTTCGAGAAAAAAACCTTCTGGGAATTGTATTGTAATTGCATAAAATTTATCAATTACCATAGGGTGTGTTGACCTCTGTATAACCTATCTCCTTATTTAACATGGTATTTTAAATAATTTGTTCAAGTCTATTTTTATTTCTTTCAAGAGTATAATTTTCCTGTATATATTTTGAAAATGTCTTTATTACATACGTTTGTTATCATAAATGGAATTTGTCTTTCATTATATCTTATAACTTTCTTGTTTGTATATCTGACAGCAATTGAAGTTTACATATTGATATAACCAACCACTTGACTGAATTTCTTATTGTTTGTAATAGGTTTCAAATGACTCTTTTGGCATCTCCATTTGTTGATTTATACAATATGCAAATAGCAATGATTTCCTTTCTTTCTTCCAGTTTCTATTGTTGTTTACTCTCGTCCTATTCTTACAGCTAATTCTTTCTCTAATGTTAAGAATTTTAAACACAGTGAGCAACCTGGTCTTCTTTCTGATTTTAAGAAGAAAACCTATAATGTTTCCTAGTCAAGTAAAATACTGGCTTTTGGCCCAGATATGTTTATCATATTAGTGAAATCTATGCATATTTTATAGACTTTTAAAAATAAATTTATGTTCTAGCTTGTCCCCTTACTTGCTTATTTATCGGCTCTTTCCCTCCACTGGAATGGGAGTTGGGATGGTGCCAACATCTTTCTCACTCTTGCATTTTCGGTGTTATTTATAATAGGGCAGATGCTCAATACATATTTGTTGAATGAAAATAAAATAAATGTGTGTTGAATTTAACCAAATACTTTTTATGCACTTATGGAGGTATCCTATGATGTTTTCCTCCTCAGCTCTATTAATTTGATGGCTTATCTAGTAGAGTTCATAGTAGTCAATTATATCTATGTTTATGGAGTAAGCTTTTCTTAATCATGATATGTTTTTTAAAAAATATGCTGCTAGATACTGTTCACTATGATTTTAAACACATTTTTGCATTAGTATTCATAAATGAGATTGAGCTATAATTTTAGGTGTCATTTTTCTCAGTTTCAGGAATTAAAATTATATCAGTTTCATATACTGGATTTGGAAGTTTCCCTTTCATTATGCACTGGAATAGTTTAAATACAAGTGGAGTTATCTGACCTTTAAGGTTTCTGCAACTTTATTTCTCAGATATTTATTAAAAAGTAGAGGAAGTAGAGGGTCAGAGAGATTAAAATTTGTCCAAGTTCTCACACTTTGGTCAATGGCCAGCTGGGATTTAAATTCCAAAGTCTAATTGCAAAGCTTATGCACAAAACATTCTAACTCCACTCAATTAATAGTGTGAAAATTAGAGATAGACTTCTGCTTCAGGCCATGAAAGAATAGCTTGTATTAGGCTAATCCTTCTGCTAATAACAACTACAAAAATTGGATAAATAACAACAACAAAAAAAAAGTTTTTGAAAGCATGTGAGAGCAACAAAGGCAGACAAAACTTAGCCAATATTTGGAGAGAAGAAAAGGCTTTGGTGGAGAGTCCTATATTTACTGCCAGATTTTCCCTTTGGGGAATTTGTGGTTTTTCAGAGAAGTCAAACAAAGTAATTTTCTGGAGCTTAAAGTAGCCTCACTGAGTTGGGAGATACCTGAGTTGAGGTTACAAAAGCAACCAAAACTTGAGAATCTGCAATCCTAGAAAAGGGAATCAGAAAGAAATGAATTCAATAATCTGTGCAGCCTCCTCTTGAGTTACATTATTATGCTTGAATTGGATATATAAAGAACAAGAGGCTGAGAAATAAGCAAAAAATTCGCCTCAAACTAAAAAATAAACTAAAACACTAAAAACAGATTTTGACAGTATCATGGTGCTCGGAAGACAAAAATTAAGCTCTCAAAGGTCCTGGTAAATGCAGCTGACTTTCAGTTAAAATCAAATATTCTCAAAGAACTTCTCTTCCTGAGTAGATCAAGATGATCTGCCAGCATTCCGTATCTAACAAATAAAAGGGAGTCCTCTGAGAGACAACAAAGTAATCCAAACACCATATATTTTTCATAGTTTTAACCTAAAACTAATAAATTGTTAGCTATCCCTCCAAGAAAAAAGGGGGGGGGGCATTGTTCAGGATGAGAAGAGATTTGAAATCCAGGCTCTGTAGCCATGATGAGCCATGTGCAAGTCCCCACATGGCAAAGGAAGGACATTTTTATAGCGGTGAAAAGTATTGATGAATTGAGAGGGTAACAGTAAACGTAGAGTTAATGGCTTTTCATTAGCTAGGCTGTTGCCAGGAAATGAAAGGAGTCTTTCTTTTTCCTTTTGAATTCTGCTCTTGTCACAGCATATGAGAACTCCCCCTTCTTGTCTCCCGGCTCTATTTAATTGAGGCTTGTATTAATTTTTTTGACAATACATATTGTCCAACATCCAAACCCAAATTACTAGGCGTGATGGGAAACAGTATCAAATGACTAAAATTCAATAAGACAGCATAAACTGATCCACAGGTTATCCAGACTTTAGAATTATCAGAAACAAGCGCTAGAATAATTATGACTAATATGTTTAAGAAAACAGAAGATGCTGAATTTCACCATAAAATTGAAATTAAAATAAGAATCAAATGGAAATCCTAGAACTAACAAAATAAATGACTGTCAGATTCAACAGGAATCTAACAGAAGACTAAACACAACTGAACAGAGGATTAATAAGCCGGAGACTAGATCAGTAGAAAATAACCAGACTGAAGATCTGAAAGGAAATAATAAAGAGTAGAAAACACAGGAGAGTATGAGAGACATTATAGAACTCACAAGTTCTAACAAGTATGTGATTGAAGTATCAGATAGAGGAAATTAGGCAGAATCAATATTTGAAGATATATGCTTGAAATTTTTCCAAAATTGATGAAAGGCATCAATCCAAAGATTTAGGAATCTCTAGAAACTCTAATCAAGATAAATACAATGAACACCATAACTAGGTGCTCATGAAAATATAGTTGAATATTCAAGGACAAAAAGAAGAATCTTTAAAATAGCCAGAGAGTGGGTGGTGAAGGAGAAGAGGGCACATCTCCTACAAAGATCGGATAGCCAACTTTACAGGAGAAAATAATGGAACCAGAAGAGGGTCTGCCAGCCTAGAAAAGGGAATCAGAAGGAAATGAACTCAATAATCCACACAGCCTCCTCTTGAGTTACATTATTATGCTTGAATTGGATACATAAATTCAGTGACATCTTTAAATGAAAGATGAAACAACATCTTTAAATTTCTGGAAAACTTTGAATTCTATACCCATTGAAAGGATAAAATAAAGATATGTCTAGTCAGACAAAAACTGAGAGAATACATTGTCAGCAGATTAATACTAAGAGCAATACAGGGAAACACTCTGGACAAAAGGAAAGTGTTTTCAGATGAATGCATAGTTGTCCAAGAAGTAATAAAGAACAGAAAGAGTTAAAAAATGAACAAATCTAGTTCTGGCTGCTTAACGCAACAACAATAATGCTCTCTAAGGTAATACTATTTACAGGACTAAAATGAATGATGATATCACAAATTCAAGAGGTCAAATGGAATTTAAGTATTACAATCGTATTAATATCTAAAACATTGTAAAAGCAATGCTATAAGGTCAAAGGAGTGGGATTACAAAAAAAAACCCCAAAAAAAGACAAGAGAAAAGGGGGGAAAGGAATAAAGAGGAGAGAGGACTACGTTAGATTTATAATGATAAAAGAACTTCAATAGGAATTAATAGCAATTCTAAACTTGTACATACCTAACTTCATAGTCTAGAGGGGTGGAAAGTTGGGGAGGGGATGTGAGAGAGGTTCAAGAAGGAGGGGATGTATGTAGACTTATAGCTGATTCATGCTGTACAGCAAAAACAACATTGTAAAGTGATTATACTCCAATTTTAAAAATAAATTTTAAAAAAAGATGGTTTCTGGGGCTACTGGGAATGTCCTAAATTACAATCTTGGTGGTAGTCACTTGGGTGTGTTCACTTTGTAAAAATTAACGGAGTTCTACTCTACACTTAAGATGTATACACTTTCCAACATGTTTGATACATGTCAATCGAAAATTTAAATATATAATAGGAGAAAGTACTCACAGTACACAGCAGAAGTTTGTTGAAGAAGGGGAATAAATCACATGCCCTAATGTACAGATGAGGGCGGTTCTACAGGAGGAAAGGCTACAGCTTGCTCAGCTGTCACAGGGTGGCAAGTGACCGGGGCAAGGCTAGACTCAAGTCTTGGAAATCCCACCACCATCCTCTGCTGTGTGTGCTCAGCCCCTTCAGTCGGGTCTGACCCTTTGCGACCCCATGGACTGTAGCCCGCCAGGCCCCTCTGTCCATGGGTTCTCCAGGCAAGAATTCCGGAGTGGGTTGCCATGCCCTCCTCCGGGGGATCTTCCTGACCCGGGGATCGAACCCACAGCTCCTACAGCTCCTGCACTGCAAGCAGATTCTTCGCCACCGAGCCCCCTGGGGAGCCCACTGTGTTCTGCTGCCTCAAGTAAACACTCAGGGAATATGCTGGAAACAAGCGACAGGAGCTAAAAGATGCAAGTCTGAAGTCAGGTGGGTCTGGGCTCGATCCTGGCTTCTTCCCGATGGCCACGGCCCTGCCACCTCTGGTTAATTATCTCGCCTTTCTGAGCCTCAGCTTGTTCATCTGTGAAATAAGGGTAGGAATGGTGCCTTCTTCATGGAGTTGTTAGGAGGATTAAGTGAAATACAAGCCTGTAGCACACTTGGTATGGTGGCTGGCATACAGTAGTCCTGAAACGGTGGCCATCACCCTCTCTATTGCCATTAATGAAGACAACAAAGGCGGAGAAATAGTAAGATCACCTGGGGAGGGAAGTGAGTTCAATGTCTCCATCAATTATTGTGGCTCAATCAGAACGTCTTCCCAGTACTTGAAAAAGTACTCCCCCCAAACCTGTAGCAGAACTGAACAGAATAGAATTCACTGACAGAAGTGACACCAAGACCCCGAACGTTTTGCTTAAGGAAGAAATTATCTGCTGCAGAAGCTTCAAACCAGATGGTTATAAATGAGAGTTAGCACATGGGCATTATTTAACGGCTAAATTTCTTTAACTAAAAATCTAATTTTATTATGGTATAAATCACACTTTCTTGAAGTAGGGAATTAATTTTAGATTTTTCATTTAGTGTTCATAACCTTTCCACGAATTTGACAGCCAAATCATTTAAAATGCCATTTAACCAATACAATACAACAGCTTTATTCCTCATTGTGCCCTTCCTGAATCCATTATCTTCCACTATAACGTAGGAGAACTTAAGTAAAAAATTACCATCCCATAAAGCTGTATTTTATTGTGCAGTTGAACTGCATAATCTTTATTTTTGAATCAATATAATGCAAGTGCTGAGTAATATTTTTCATAATCCAAAAATCTATTACAGATTCTCAGCTACCAAAAACATAGTTTGCAAGCTGCTGAAAGAGGACAAATGAAGATCCTCAGATTCTGTGCCTGGATCCTTTTCATCCATCTTAGGCGGTGCTCATGATCTTAGGCTATATGTGAGGCTCAGGAAAAGAAGGGTGGACCTTGGCCCCAGAGCAAATGTACCCCTCCTTGGCCATGAATCCAGTCATCCTTGGTTAGAGAATAAGTCTCAATTTATCATTCAAAATATTATGGGATTCAGTGGCTTCTGGGAAAATGTTGGCTCTGTGAGTTAGCCAAGAAGGAATCAAAACACTCACTGCTCAGAAGAGGAAGCCACGGAATCATGAAGCTGAATGAAGCTTGATGTGGCCAGGGTTTTGCAGACGAAGCAGAGGTGAGTCTTGTGCAGATGGGGCTGAGGGCATCTGAGGGCTGGGCAGCTGCAGGCTCTCAGCCCTGCCAATGTCCTGGTGCTGAGCCCATGACTGGCAGCACCTCAGTCCAGCATCGGGGGAGCTGAGGAAGCCCCCTACTTCAGAGTTCCTCAGGCTCCTACTGCCTGGAGAAGCTACGGCAGGAAGCCCATGTGCTCAATTTATAAAACACTCGGTACAGTTGGGATGCAAGCTTTGCTAACAGCACTCATCACTAATGAAATACTGACATCTAAATTCTAAGGTTTTCATGTCTGAGATGCTTTTAACACTAATACTTCTTTAACAACCTTTCTTACAATCTTTCATTTATTCATTTGAATTTTAAAAACCTGACTCTTAACGACTTTGATTTTTGCTAGCAGGACACCACTCTGCAGTTAAAGCCAGATGGACAGGTAGAACGCAGTGAAATAAAGGGATGCCTTATGTAGCATATATTCGATCACTGCCTCCCGCTTATTGAGCATACAACAAGCATCTGGTACACTTTATCTCGCTTCTATTGTTCAGGTAAAGGCAGAAGGAAAACCTTCTGTTAGATTTGTTGTTAGATTTGCCACGGCATCACGTCAGGGCCTTCGAAGCTGGATGAAGAGAGAATTAGGGGATTAACCCTAAACTCAAGAGCCAGCTTGAGAGCCAAGGTGAATAATTCCGCTAACAACAGGATTTCCTGGAGGGTGTAGAGCGGATGTCTGAACATCAGCTTTCTCCTCCAGTCATGTGGAGCCCACGGCAAGAGCTCGAGGAAACTATCAACTAGGAGGTGTCTGCTCCTGAGGAATGCCACCTCGTCGAGGGGTCAGAGCTCATCTCCTACCTCCCTGAGAACAGCGCCCAGTGCTAGGAGCCCTCTGGGTAGAGCGGTGTGTCCTCTCAGGTAGACTGCCTTAGAGGTGGGAAAGGCACAGCTGATCACCCTACACCTCAGGATGCTGAGAGAGCAGAGGGAGCTGGGCACAGGCATGGATGTTCCCCGTCTCAGTCCACAGGCTTCCCAACCCAGTGAAGCCTCCCTGGCCTCTATCAGGAAACCAGGCATGGAATGGGTGGGGAGTGTGACCACACAGGCAATGAAAAGACCTTCTCCACATTTCAGGGCTGAAACATGGACCCCATACAGTGGGCAAGTTCTGTGTCCCTTCTACTTCCTGTCCATCAATAAGTGGATCAGTGTAAGCAAACTGCTATTTACACAGGACCCAAGTGTTTATTGGAGGTTTATTGAAACAAATGGAAGAGACCATGCATGGATAATTTTGAAAGAATATCACAGAAATCTCCTTATGATTAAGCTATAGGCATCTTTTTTTAAAGTCATTGATATGAACCCACCAATAGCCTCCCTGTGGGGAACACTTGTGAAGAACATCAATTTCCTTATGTCCATGGAGGAGATGGAAACAAGACCCTCAGAGCCTCCAGGGGGTCTGAGCAGCCTGTTATTAGTAAGTACACCAGCAGCCGCAGCACTGAGGGAGCTGCCCAGACACCTGCCACTCCAGCTTCCCCATCTGTGAATGGGTAGATCAGACTGCCCAAACAGGACAGATTTAGGTGACAATTCAGAAACACAGGCCGAATACCTCAGGCAGTTCTGCTCAGTGCTTTCTGATGGGGAACACAGAAGGCTGCATTGGAGGGAAAGCTGTGATGCTCTAAGGAGAAAAGTATTAATAGTGATTATGAGACACCACAGAGAAAAGAAAGAATGGGAATATGTGCCAGGCCTTCAGAAATTCAGTTGACTTGGATGTTAAATTTCTTGTTTCTAGAAGCAAAGAATGAATAGATTTATCATCTGAGGATTTAGGGATTTTAAATTCTCAGTATTACTTAAAGCTATATATTAAAGGTTATTCATTTACAATAAAAAAAAAAGTTGGCTCTGGATTTAAAATTGTCTTCTGTGGTGAATCTACCAAAGTGACAGTACAAGTAAGCATTAACTTACATTTGATGGAATAAATGTCGATGACAAACAGATCAGCCCAACCTGTTAAACACCATCATCTGCACACAGATGAACAGACTGAGACGGACAGAGGGGCACTTCCCAGCTTCATCTGACAACCCAACAAATTAAAAGCTGATTAAGTTTTTTATTTAGAAAAGTATAGCACAGTATCATTTCTGCTTGAGGACAAGCATTCCCCACGCAGGTCTCTTCTAAAAGTTAGCAGCATGGGGCTCTAGCTCAGCACCCCAGGGACCACCCCATCAACTAACAGTCATCCTCTCCAGGGACACCGGACAGGCTCGACAAAGCCCAGCCCACCACGCAGAGCTGACTGCAACGTGCCACAGTCGCACAGGACTGCCGTGAACTGGGACAGCATCTATCTCCCCACAGCCTGCATCTCATTCCCCTTTCATCCCACCGCAGGGCCTGGCCTGTCACAGACCCTCAACAGATGGGTTGCAAGGAAGAAGACAGTTTCTTTCACGGTCTCCTGAGGAGAGTATGGGGTTATGAGGGTCTCCTCTGGGCTTGTGGAACACACTGACTGCCTTTGAAGTCTGACTTTCCATATTTTCCATTTGTAGCCAAGTTTCCACAGGATCAGGGACAGCCAAGGATGCCTTCCTTATTCTGGGAGGTTTCATGCCCACCAGCTGCCCTATCCTGTGTTCTAGTCGTCCGTGAGCCACAAGACAATCAGGACCATGTTACAGGTGTTTGGGGAGGACAGGTGGCCTCTGGGAAAGGGACAGTGGTTTATGTTTTAATTATTCATTATCCCTTCCAGGTACCACCCAATAGATAATGTAATCTAACATCAACCTGTTTCCTATGCTATTAAAATCTGCTACTTTTTTTCTTCTGCCAGCTACAAGCCACAGTGAGGTTTAGAATAACCTGTGTCTGAAAAATTAAGAGACAAAAGAGGGGGAAAGGGCTGCCCTCTGGCAGAGTTCTCATGTCTATTTTTCATTCTTGCTTTTACACATGGAGTAGGGATGGTTCACAGATAGAGATCACCTGACTTAAAGAGGCAGAAAGTTACAGAGCCATGGTGGGGCTCTTTCTTCCACCCACAAACCACACAATACTTATTGCATAATAAATATTATTCAATTCAATTTGAAATAATTTAAATATTATTCAAATAACTGTGTAGCACAGAACACAGCTGTATTTTTTTCACAGTTCATTTTTTCATTTGGCAACTTCTGTCACATTAGCGGAATGACCTGGAAGCAGTCTGTTGCCCATTTTCTAAAAGGCTCTTCCATCACTACCGGCATCACTCACAGTCTTAAAGAGTTTCAGAGTTGACTTTAGAGAGTAGCTACAATTTGCCTGGCAGACCACACTGAGATTGGTCATTGGCTGCTTGCCCCTCCCATTTGAGCCTAAGTCTGCAGCCCAGACATACTGCTTTATGGGCACAAGTAGGAAAGAGAAAAAGGGAGGTAATTGGTGAGAAGGTGAGCACATGAATGACAGGCACACTCACTTCCTCCAAAAGAAATAGTGAAAACCCCGTAGTCCAAGTGCCACAGCCAGAGTCTCTCATCTTGCCCAGACACAATCCCCTCCTCCCTAGTCCTCCTGCTTGGCCAGTGGCCCTTCTGCCCCCTGGGGCATAAACTGTACTTCCTCATTTATCACTTTCTGCTTCTGCAGGCTCATCCTTGCAGAGCATTTTTGTCAGGCCTTATCTTGCCATTCCCACCACCTTGATTCTCCCTGAGACACACAGCCCCTCACCCAGCACTCCCAGCAGAGCTCCTGGTAATTCTCCTGCCTGGTTCATTTATTCTTATCTTCATCTGTCCATGTATTTGTTCATTCAGTAAATACTGACTGACCTGGGGACACAGCAATGCCAACACAGTCACAACCCTTGTCCCCATGAGGCTTATGATCTCACACAGAGAGACAGACAACAAGCAAGCAAATGAAATGTACAGAACATGTCATAGTAACAAGTGCTACAGTCATAGACAAAGCAGGGAAGGGAAACAATGACAGAGGTTTTCTACTTGTGACAAGGAGGGCCCCTCCAGGGGCTGCGTTGATTACAGACCTGTTCCCTGCCCCCTGCTGTGCACAGCACGACCTTCCCCTGCTCAGAACCATTTTGTCATCCCTTCAAGCCACCACAGAAAGTGAAGAGGAACTAAAGAGCCTCTTGATGAAAGTGAAAGAGAGCAAAAAAGTTGGCTTAAAGCTCAACATCTACAAAACTAAGATCATGGCATCTGGTCCCATCACTTCATGGCAAATAGATGAGGAAACAGTGGAAACAGTGACAGACTTTATTTGGGGGGCTCCAAAATCACTGCAGATGGGGACTGCAGCCATGAAATAAAAAGACACTTACTCCTTGGAAGAAAAGTTATGACCAACCTAGACAGCATATTAAAAAGCAGAGACATTACTTTGCCAACAAAGGTCCATCTAGTCAAGGCTATGGCTTTTCCAGTAGTCATGTACAGCTGTGAAAGAGAGTTGGACTATAAAGAAAGCTGAGTGCAGAAGAACTGATGCTTTTGAATTGTGGTGTTGGAGAAGACTCTTGAGAGTCCCTTGGACTGCAAGGAGATCCAACCAGTCCATCCTAAAGGAAATCAGTCCTGGGTGTTCATTGGAAGGACTGATGTTGAAGGTGAAACTCCAATACACTGGCCACTTGATGTGAGGAACTGACTTATTTGAAAAGACCCTGATGCTGGGAAAGATTGAAGGTGGGAGGAGAAGGAGACGACAGAGGATGAGATGGCTGGATGGCATCACCGACTCAATGGACACGAGTTTGAGTAGGCTCTAGGAGTTGGTGAGGGACAGGGAGCCTGGCGTGCTGCAGTTCATGGGGTTGCAAAGTCAGACACGACTGAGCAACTGAACTGAACTGAAGCCACCACGCAAGCCCCCATCTCCATCCTCATCTCCCTGTCCACAGCTGTGGCACCAGCAGTAAGAACTAGCAATGGAAGCAGTCGTGGCGCCAGAAATAGCAGCGAGTATGACGAGGGCTACCTCTGTTTGCTGAGCCCTCTCCACACCCACCATCCTCAATTTTCACAGCTCCCCCTTCACCGCAGATGAATCCCCAGTGCCACCCATGAGTCTCTACCACCATGCCTCCCACTCAACTCTTGGCAATTTTTGATTGTCTGGATAAATAATTAGCCTGGGCTCCTATGGGTATCCGCTTCTATACAGGGAGATAAATCTGCTAACACCCTTTGATTAGAAAGCACTTTCATTGTACCACTATAAACTTGTATTAAAAATGGAACCTAAAGTAGTTTAAATTAAATGAGTTATATATAATTAAAAAGCCTTTAAGGCACAATAAGGCTCCTTTTCAATTTTCTTTTATAACAGAGTCAGAAAGAAAGGCACCCAATGGTCAGCATAGCTGGACTGCTATTCACTTAGTAGCCAGTGCTCCTGAAAGTGCTAGATAAAACTGGTAGTGTTCTCCTGTCCTTTCCCAGCTGCACTTAAGCAGGACATTCCAGAAACTTGAGTCTGCTCACCCACGAGATGACATTCCAAGCAGTGCCTAGAAGGTGGTTGTGAGAATAGAATGAGGTGTGTGCGAAGAACTGTGAGCATCACTGCTTAGCTGGAGAGATGTCTGCCCTCCACCTACTGGTCAGGAGCCAGGCAAGCCTTAGGCACCCATGCCTCCCAGAGGGCCTTGCACTTGGGGCAGAGGCACATGAGACTTTGTCTCCAACAGCTGGAACCATCTCTCTCCCTGAAGAGCATCTGCTGAGAAGGACAACTCTGAGGGCATTCAATCTGCACTTCCTCCATAAGCTAACCCAGTGGTTCTCGAACAGGGATGTTTTAGGCAATCCAGAGTTCAGACCATGCCCCAGACCAATTAAATCACAACCTCTAGGGCGGGGACACATGCATCAGTGTTTTTTATAAAGCTGGTTTCAGTGTATGGATATGATCTCCCCCAGAACAGGCTCTCATCCTGCTCGTCAGTGCTGCTCATCACAGAGCCAGGCAGCCTCCAATGGACCACCAGGGCTTCGGCAGGTACCAGGAAGGCTTTTCCCAGGCATAGCCACTGTACAGAGAAGCACAGATTTCTTTTCCAGCAAGATTTAGTAAAGCAGGTGGCTAACGGGGCAGGCCTGGGCTCTCTTTCCCTAGGGAGTCATGCGACCCCAGTATCCAGATCTCAGCAGCCATTGGGTGCAGGTGGGAAGGGCAGGCTCAGCACCAGAGCTGGGAGCCTCTCCAGGGATGGGGAGAACAGGATGACTGGCCTGGAGGACATGAGTTGGTTTTAAATGGTTGTAAAGGTGTTCATCTGGGCCCCAGCACCTTGGGTCTCCAGCTCCAAGGTGCTAAGGTCCACCTTAGTGACCACAGCTGTAAGCTGGGATTCAAGGTAGTGCCTGTGAGACTGCTAGGAGGCCTTACAGAGGAAGGGTGCTTGGTGGCTGCTATAACTTACCAGTTCCCAGCTACGGACACTATCTGGGAGACTGTCTAGCATCGCCCTGTCCCCAACCCCGAGCACAGCGCTCAGAACCAAACAGGTACTCATCAGTGTCTTGGGGCCCCTGGAGCAGGGAGGAGCCAGCAGTTTTGTTGCCCCAGTGGGCAATAACAGGCAGAGACAGGGTGAAGAATGGCTCCATCAGTTGATACAGTGTCAATTGTGAACCACCAACACACACCCAGAGCTGTCCCTTCACTCCTCTTCTTGCACCCACCCCAGGCTATCTACCCTGACCTTCTCTGACCCTCTGGTGCTACCCAAGAGCTGACTGGCTCCAGCACACTCAAATGCCAGGATTCCTTCCCCCCGGGGCTCTACAGTGGGCACTCTGCATACTGTATAGTGGGGGCCTGCCCCGCCCCCAGAGCTGCCCTTCCCTCCTTATCCATGAGACAGGAGCCAAGACTTCCTGGTGTGTTCACCCCCACTGGAGGAGGCAGGCACACTTTCATAGGAGCCAGCGCCGGCTTCCACAGCTGAGCCAACCTCAGTGCCCTGTGTACCTGGGGCTGCCCAATACTCCCACCTCTGGGGAAGAGAGGACCACCCTCCATGGTGATTTCTGTTCCAGCAGGTACATAAGGAACTCTGGCTGTAACCCAGCACTGACCCCCTTGCTCTCTTCCAGGGGCTAGTAGAAGAGTCAGCAAACACCAACATTTTCCCACTGGGATTACTGACCCTCCAGAAACCTGTATCTGACAGTAATTGCCTTAGTCACCAATTCCAAGACTCTTGCCTCTTCCCTAAAGTCAAGGGCCCAGAGTCTAGCTTCCTAACTCTCAACCCTGGACAGTTCTCAACCCTTAGGCACTTTCCAAGGCAAATTCTTAGAAGCAGAAACAGGGAAAACCACTCATCACTATCATGCTTAGGCCTCCATCCAGAGCCCAGACACCCAGCTTTCTATGTAAACAGGCACAGCAGTGGGCCTGGCCAGGCTCTGCCTTACATGAGGGAAGATGCTCAGGGATCCACAAAGTCCTTGAGGATGAAATGCCTAAGAGATGTTAATTCTTGTGGGTCCCATGGCTGCCCCATAAGCCCTTTCCCACAGTGGGAGAAGACAAGAGAAAGAGGTGTGTGTTGGGGAGCCAGGCTGAAGAGGGATGGGAGGGCATGCTCTGCCACTGCCCCCAGGGTAGGGCAGGAGGCTCCCTCAAGCTGTGCTGCTGCCCGCTAGGAGGTGACAGGGTCTTATCTGACATGATAGAGTCTGCTCTGGCCTCCAAAGTTCATCATCAAATGTTCTTTTAAATTTTGGCTGCTCCACAAGGCAAGTGAAATCTTAGTTCACCAATGAGGGATGGAGCCCATGCGCCTTGCTTTAGACGTGTGGAGTCTTAACCACCAGACCGCCATGGAATTTCCCAAACATCCTTTCCTGAGCCTCAAAAATATGTAAGGTAGAGGTGGGGGTGGGGAAAGCAGCTGGAGCTTGAGAGGAGCATGCGGGATGGTCAGAAGGCCAGTGCAAAGCCCAGCTCCACCACTTCACACATAGGAGACCTCAGGCAACTCACCCATCATCTTGAAGCCTCCGCTTCCACATGAATAAAATAAGAAATGTAATGGTACCTCATAGAATCTTTTTGAGAGGTCAATGAAGTGACGTACTTAAAGCTTTGACAAAATGAGAGCTATTTATTAATATTATCAACATTCATAGCTATGCAATTCAAAGGAGTCTCTATCAGGAATCTGCTTATTCCTTATGAGGAGTGTCTTCAGATGCCCAGTTCTGAGCTCCAGAGGGCCCCTGGCCTGACACCTCCCACCCTGGCGGTGTCCCTGGTTCCCTAACACTCCATACTCTTAGTTACCCAGAAATAGACATGACAGCAAAACCCAAGTTGCGAATGCAACAAGATTCTGCACCTGGCTGGGAGCAAAGCTCAGCCCCAGAACCGAGAGAGCATCCATTGTGTCTATATTCTGTGGCCTAATTATCTCATGGCAGCTCAGTTGTGCTGTTACTTACTGGATTCCACAGAGGGACAGCCCCTCTAAAAAGACACACCTGGTAAAGTCACAACTCCCCTCCCACAAAGCCCCTTCTTTCTTCCCAAGAACAAGTCCATCTAAACCTCAAGGCAGCTGTCCTAAAGAGCTCCCTGCCCTACAAGATGCATGAGCGCTAGAATCGCAGGGCCACCTCCAAGCCCCACAGCCTGCTGCCCTTTACTCAATTGCTGAGCGGGCATGAACACAGTCACGGGGGGCCGGGAGGGTCAGGGTGACAACTGGCAAAATGCTGAGCCAGCGCATGGACATCAAGCAGCCTTTACAGCCTGTCTGTGAGCTGGGATGAGCCAGGGAGGGTAAACTGGGCTTCCGAGCTGCCTTGCCGCAGACAGTCCAGGTTGATATGGTGAAGGTACCACGGAGACAGGTAGAGGAAGCCGGGCATACAAAGCAGAAGAGCAAATATTTAAGACCATGTAGGCAGGTGTCCTAACCCAGTTCCAGCTCTGAAGACGGGAAAAAGCACAACTTGATAAATTGCCGGCACTTCTGAAAATTCAGCACACGTTGCTCCAAGTGCTGAAAGGTTGGAGATTGGCTCCTCAGCCTTAGCAACCCCAGCCACCCACGGTGACCTGCTCTCTTGCTCCTTCACTCAAGCCCCCCATGCCCATACCCACAGGCTCCGTTCAGAGCCCCTGAATGGCACTGCTCCTCTGGGGACCTAACCTCTGGCCACACGTGATGGGACCAACACAAATGCCTGGCCAAGCTGAGCCAACCAGGTTCTGAGACTAGACCTAGACTGGGCAGCCCAGGGCCCTGAGGCCGGAGCTGTACTGGCTGGGCAAAGCTATAAGATAAAGGCTATGAGACAGCATCTGCAGGTTTGCAGAGAAGTGGGTCTCCAGAGAGAACAGGGAGAGAGCAGAGAGGTGCATGTTGGAGATGGTGAGGTGGGGAGGGAGACAGGCTGCCTGAAGACTCTAGCCTTGTACCCCCGAGGCAGCCTGCAGGGCTCCAGAAGTTCTCTGGGGCCTCAAGATGACACATCTGTGTCTGCAAACACACTGGAAGGTGATTCTGCTCTAGCCACCAAGGGGCCCTCATGAGTCACTTGGCTAGTGGCCTGGGTAACCATGCCCAGAGTCCCTCCTCTTCTCCTTCCCCAACAGACCTGGTCCTGCTCCAGCCCACATCTACGAATGAAAAGTCCCTCCTCCTCAAATACTTAAGTGTTCTCCCCACCCACATCTCTGCCAGCCTCTCCAAGTCCCTCCGTCTCCAAGAGGTCCTTCCCAGCCTGCCTCCCACCCAGTGCCTCTCTGCTCTTAACTCTCCCGTCACCCACAGTTAGGCCCACACTGCTAACCGAACACATTCCACACTGCATTAACTGCTCACCATGTGCATGTTACAGGTGGTTTCTTAGAGCCATTTGTGATGATTCCCTTTCCCTTCTCATAACCCCAAGATGAGACATCAGCCCACCACTTACAGGGCTTTCCTACAGAATGCAGCTCAGGACCCTCCTTTCTTGTAGTGTAAGAACAGTCGTTTTCAGTGAGGTAAGGCTTCAAGTCTATTTTACATTTTCATCTAGAATGTATAATGAATCACAGATAATTTTGTCCTAGTCAGCATGGTCACAGAAGTGTTTTCTTCCTGTGAATTACTGAACCAACTGGTACAACCCGTTGGGCATGGAAGGAAACCTAGCTCAAGATGGGACTCGAAAGGAAGAGCTAAGACTCCCAGGTATGACAGTCTGGGCAATGGGGTGGCACCGTCACATGCAACAGCATCCTCAATGAGATGAGACAGAGCGGCAATGGGCAGCCATTCCCTCCTTGTCGCCAGATAAAGTCCTCTGGGCCAACAAGAAGGCCAGGACCATATTGGACAGAACCACCCTAGCAGAGAGCCCAGAGGGATGCACGCCTGCTCTGGTGGACACCACTGGCTGCTGCAGTAACCACGGTGTCTGGCTTGTGGGGGTGACACCCTGACATGCCAGCTTCTTCCAGCCCCCAACCAACCCTCTTGAGGGTTCCAGGGCAGCTGAATCATGGGCCTTGGATGAACCTATGACACTAGGTTTGCTGGTAGCCACAGCCCTTCTGCAGAGGAGAAAGTCTGGACCGTGAGAACAAGCATCCTGCTACAGGACCAGGAGTGGGCCAACCCAACCAGGGAATGGGGGTGGGGGGCGCTGCTTCCTGCTTTGCTATTTGAGAAAGAGACCTCATTTCCTTTAGGCTAAAGTCAACATAGGGTTAAATACCTCTACTAACTCAGATTCTAATAGCCAAGTGCTCCATCACCTTCCCAATTCTCCACCCCACTGGTCCTCAAGCCCCAAGAATACAATCAGTCCCATATCTCCTCATCCAGTCAGCCCTAGAACATGGCCAAGCACACAGCAGAATGCTCAGTGGATACCCGCTGATGACTAGGATTTAAGACCACCTGATGTCCCTATTGGCCCAGATATCCCAGGGTCCAGAGACCCATACCAGGTAGGTATATTGCATCCCGAGAAGGTCAAGTGGGAAGTTCTGCTTTTAGACATACTCCTAAACTACACTGCCAAGGGAGGAACACCCAAGCACAAGGCAGAGAATTCCTTTCTTCACAGCCAAATGCTAAAGTGAAAATAACAGCATATGTAACAACCAAAGAGAAGTGAGTGGAGGAGGACGAGGAGGCACAGTGGGGCACATTTTAGAAGCACTCCAATTAGGGCATCACCTGGCAGGTCTCCCCCATTTCAAATCTCCTGGTGTCCCCAAGTCTACTTCCCTGGAATGAATGCACAAAATGTGGCATCAGCAGAACCACAGAAACCTCAGGTCTTCACTAGAGAGGAAGTTTTCCAGCATGTTTTAAATGCAAGGCTAGAGAAGCAAATATATGGGAAGAGTTCTGTGTTCTTTACTTAGACAGCAAGCTTTAAAAGATAGAACGGCTTAAGCAAGCTTCACTCCAGTTGACCTAAGACGTAGCATCAGGAAAAGACATCAGGAGTCTTACACCTATTTAGCAACATCCCTAGAGACAACTTCTGTTCTCACTGCCCTCAAGCCCTTCCTCCCTTTGTAGGGATAGTTGGCAGCCTACCCTCCCTGGAGCCACAGGCTATTTCTGCTGACCCTGAAAATGTGAAACATAAACAGAACATCCTGCATTTGAGTTACCATTGCATTCTCGGGTTCCCATTTCAGGTGAGGGTCCAGTGTGCCTGCCTCGTGTTCCAGCCTCTTTGCAGAAGGGACCATCAGGGTCAGGCAGGCCCAAATCCCAGTGCGTGAGAGAGACAGCAAGTGAATCAGGGATTCAACTCCCTCCCCTATACGCAACCCATAGGGCTCTATTACGCTTCTACTGGATGCTGGAAAGGATGCTGGAAAGATCTGAAACGGTGACTGGATTCTACTATAAGTGGAAACCAAAGAACCGTCTGGTCTCTCCAGGGATTTTTTTTGTAAGGAGTCCTAGAAACTCAAGTCTCCTTGCCTAAATTCCTATGTGATGCCAAAACAATAACAGAAGGTCTCTGACTCATTCACTTACTTGACAAGTATCTGAATACCCTACTGTGTGCCAACCCCCGGGGACACTGGGGACCCAGGGGGCCCAGACTCTAGGACACTGACCATTCCACCAGAAAGGGGAGCCTCCCACCATAAGAGCTGCCCTGCTGAACACTGAGTGACAGGTACTGCAGCAGCGGTGACATGCCAGCTCCCGGTGTGAGAGAAGTGCAGTCTTCTTGATGGGTGCTTAGCAGGGTTCTGAGATCAAGGGCACAAACCACAGCTCTGGCAGCCGTGTTCTCAGCAGCTGTCCATGCCGGAAATACATGTACCATCTTAGTCCTCATGACAAATCTGAAATCAGGGCTTTTATTGCTTGCATTCTACTCAATGCTAAGCTGACAGTCAGAGAACAAGGAACTTCCCTCAGCCACACAGCTGGAAGGGAAGCAGCAGATCTGAGCCCCTGCACCCTTTGACGAAGGGCCCCCAAGTCAAAGGCAGAATAGGAGATTCCTTAGGCAGCAGTGCAGACAGGCAGGGCGGCAAGTGAATAGTTTGGTCCCAGCTGGAAAAAGCAACTATGGGATTTTAAGGCAACGATAAACATCGTGGAGGATGAAGGGGAAATGTAGAACCTCCAGGGTCCAGTTAGGTCACGGCGGGGAAGGCCACCTACAACCTATCTGTGCTAAGAGCTTGCCGACCACCGGCCAACAAGCCACCGAGAGCACACACAACTCTCCGCCTCAGTAGGGAGAACTGTGTGGTCAGAAAAACAGGCCATGCTCCAGAGGCAGGGGCCGAAACCCAGGTGGTCATGTTGGCCACCTCTGTGGTGGGGCCAATCTGCCAATTCCCTCTGAGCTGGTTAGGTGACCAGCCACCATGGTTCTTGAAGCCACTTCCTATTCCATTAAGGGCTCACTGGTCACCAGTGGTATTCCCTGGAAAGAACTTTCCTGAGAAATACAGCGATGACTTCCCAACTCTTAAAAAAAAACACACACATACACTTTCTATCCCAATCCAGACCCTCAACAGTTAAAGTATTTTAACAAAACTAACAGTGGTAGCTTTCCTTTCCAACTAAAACTTCAGAAGCATTTTGGTTCAAACTCAAGACACTCTTGGAACACGGGGAAAGTGAGGAAAGCAGGGCTCAGTCTCCAGGTGAAGCATCAAGCAATCACTCAGGTGCTTTTCTAAAACCGCCTACAGCTGAAAGGAAAACAGTAGTGGTTCCCTACAGGCCAACTCAGCATCTTGTCAGCACCAGCTTCTCCGCTCCTACCCTGCACAGAGTCAGGCTGAAATGCATCCTTTGGCCAGGGGAAGACCCGAGTCCCACAGGTCACTCACCCTCCATTCTTCACTCTAGCCAAGAGCAAACTCTCTTGAGTTTTCTTCCCAACTGGAAGTGAAATAAGACTGCCTTTTATTAGTATGAAGAAGTTGTCCACCAAATAGCAGTGGTGTGTCAGGTTTCATGAGCAGACTTAAGAGATGGCAAGAAAGTTTCAAGATCGTGAATAAGAAATCCTCACCCTACTTGCCCTTAAGCTCTTCTGTCACCTCCACATATAGGATTGCTGGATGTGACCATGGAAACCTATCTGCAGGGGACTCAGCACCACCTACACGGAGGGCCCAGGGGCCCCTTTCTGAGACGAGCACCCATCCTATCCATCTTGGAGCTAATAGAGCTTTCCAGCCATGAAATTAGGACAGACACCACAGACTACAACTCTGCAACTAGGTCTGGGACCTAATGTCTTGACAGGGCTCAGACTCCATCTCAGCAGGAAATTCAAGGCCACACTACCACACACTTCTGTGGGTTTCAGTTCCCTGTGAACTACCACGTTGGCCAAAGGCTGTGCTTGGGTTTTTTTCATAAGATGTTATGGAAAAACCCAAATGAGCCTTTTGGCCAACCCAACAGATGGATGTTCCAGTGATTTAACAGTTATGTCTGACTGGCCCTTAGACACAACCCACCTGCGTGGGCAGTCTAGAACATGCCAGTGTCAGGCTTCCATGGGATGGACTGCCCTTTTTCCTCCAACTCTGGCTTCTATTCTTCTTTATAAATAAGAAGGTACAAAGGTATAAGGAGGTGATAGGGATTCCTGGAGTTAGCTGAGTTCATTCTTTAAAAAGTTTTCATGTTTCTGCTTTGTGAAGTCAAAAGGTCTAGGAAGCCCTTATCTGAGCATAGTTCCCAGCACATGGCAGATACGCAGCCCTTGTTAAGACACTGAGTAAGAAGACAGTTCCAATTCCTTTCTTCTTAGCACACTGAGGGCTTCTCTCCTTGACCCCAGCAGCAGTTTCCCCAGGGGAGCCTTCTTTGAACCCAGGTCTGTATGTGAGATGTGGCAGTGTTTCTGGCCAAACAGATTCCACGTGGTCTCCATGCAGAGCTCCTCAAAGCTATTCCTCCCCAGAGGTGTGCACCCAGGAGGTTTCAGATGAAGCAAGATGGGCCATGCCTTCAGACCTCACACCTGCTACTTGGCCAAACAGGATTAAGAAAGAGAGGTAGGACTACATCTGAAAGAACACTTTGAGCTTTCTGCTCATGGTTTAAAGGTGCCCAGTCTGCAACGATAGAATTTAGGTGTGAAGTAAGCCTGAAAGGGACCTCCCCTGACATCTTGATCACCCCTCACTCTCCACATCAGGAAACTGAAGTCCAGAGAAGAGAAGGAAGTGGTTCAAGTTCACGGAACTAGCTGTGCCAGGCTAGACCTGAGGCACCGAGCCCAATCAGGAGTCCTGTGTTCTCACCCCGAGACTCCCAGGCTTGGAGCAGACTGAACTTCTGAGCTATAAGGCTGCAACAGTGTTTAAGGGGCTCTGCTTGCTCTTGTTCTCTTCTTTCCTAGTGGGTCATTTCTCAATTTGGGGATTGGGTCAAACGGCTGACAGGCTTTACTGGGAGCACAGAGAGATGGCCAAGCCATGACACACAGGTGGATCACCAGCCTGTGGCACACACCGCATGTCAGCCCAGCTCAACCTCCAGAGCTGGGCAGTTCCCCACCAGTCCGACAGTAACACTTAACAGCTCTCTCCCTCCACCCTCCCAATCCCATCCTGTCCCTGTACTTTTCTGTGTGTCCTTAACACACCCAGATCCTTCGCTCAGGGACTATTTCCTCCAAAACCTGATTGTAGGACACCCACCCTTGGAGGAGGCAAGAAGCACTAGGTAAACACTGCCCTGGCCCTCCCCTCCCCATCCCCTTCTGGCAGAATTCTGTTTCCTTTCTACCCTCAGTTCAGTTCAGTCGCTCAGTCGTGTCCGACTCGGTTACCCCATGGACTGCAGCACGCCAGGCTTCCCTGTCTTTCACCATCTCCTGGAGCTTGCTCAAACTCATGTCCATCAATGCTGTGACGCCATCCAACTCTCTCATCCTCTGTCATCCCCTTCTCCTCCTGCCTTCAATCTTTTCCAGTGTCAGCATCTTTTCCAAAATTTTCTACCCTGCAAGGGTCCATTCAGGGCTAGATTCTGTGTCACCACTCCCTACTAAGCCCAGCAGTGCTATTAGGGAGACATTGTAAAATTAAACTGAAGCAAAATTAATTTTATTTTCTGAATTTCACTACAGTTCCTGAAATACCTGAGCAAAGCATAAGGCTTGGTCCCCAGGGCAAGCTGGAGGCCCCAATCATCCGAAGGAGTAAGTGAGGATACCCAGGTTTCAACCTTTGGAAAGAAAGAACCCTCAAGATATTAGAACCATGATCCCCTGAGGGAAAAGATCGGGTTTCTCTGCATCTAGGACTTCCTGACTCAGAGAATTTCTAAGGCCACGATGCAAGTGTGTGTGTGGTCACTGACAAGTGAGGGACCAGACTCTGTGGACAGATGGTTTCCCCAAGCCCTGGGGGGTCAGGTGGGCTGCTTCCTTCACCCAACAGCATCCACCTGGCCCCGCTGCAGTCTTCTCAGGTCCTGGACCCAGAGCATCCTAAGCCCTCCCTCGCTGGAGCTGGTGCCCGTCTCCCTCCCCGGAGCTGGTGCCCCTCTCCCTCCCCAGGGGGCTGGCAACAAGATGAGGCCCAGGAGCCTCACAGCAGAAGCCACAGCAGTGGAGGCAGAAGGACAACGAGCCTGGCTTGCAGGACAGAGAAGCAGAGCCCCCACACAGGGGGCCTGTTGGAGTCTGACACCGACAAGGCATTCTGTCTCTGAATGGGAGACGAAAGAGACAACCCACAATCACTGAGAACTAATCGAGCAGATGATTGGGGCCTGGCAGAGCTGATGCTGCCAAGTTTCCCCAAAATGGAAATCAGAGCCCTATTTACAACGCCTGGCCTAATGTCCTGATTACAAGGATGGGAAGTTTCCTCGAGAAGCATAGATTATTTAGCAGCAGAGGCATAAATAGAATAGATACGTAAATGCTAAATTAAGAGGAAGAAGAATAATGGTTTTCTGTGAACTCATAAACGTTTATTTTCCTGGGTCGCAGAACTTTTCAGAACCAATTAAAACTCTATCAACAATGATATGAAAATACCAAAGGGGCAGACAGTACACTAGCTGGTACAGAGTAAGTTTGCCAAAACCGGCAAGAGAGGACAAACATCCGAAGATGGTGGCTTCCCCGTCCATGGATTATAAATGAAAACGAGACTGCCAAACACAGCACCAGGCCAGCAGTCGTGGTCCCCAAAGCAGCCTGGCTGGGCACTGGGGCCAGAAGCCGTGGGACACCAGGGTGGGAGGCACAGGTGATGGTGAGGGCATGGGAGAGCGGGCTGACCTCTGGATGTCAGTCACCTACGGACAAGACAGGTGCGAGCCAGGATTCAGAGATCTAAGTTCACTCGTCTGCCTGCTTGCTTGACTCAGACCCAGGCTGTATCAATTCACCGACCCTCTCACCTACCTGCCCTTGCCTCCTCTCCCCCAAGCCAATTTCATGGCAAGCTATTTCCCAGCATGACTGCAGCCTGTGTGTTTCTCCCGTCTTCCTGACTGCAGTCAACATCATCCTGTTAGCAGGAAGCTTAAAAAAAAAAAAGGCCAGGGTTCATCACCAACTGGATTCTCCTTGTTGAATGTGTGCGTGGGAGAGGGAGTCTGTGGGATGCCTCGAGGGCTTTTCTGCCCACTGTCCTCTGGGACTGGAAGCATTAGGTCCTGTTCACAAGCACACTGAAGCTCAAGAGACCCTGGACTGGAGTACGTACAGCCCACACAGTCTCTAAAGCCAGCTCATCCAATGTCCCTGGGACTTGGAGTACTGTCACCACCCTTCACCCTGGAAATTACGAATTTATTCACATCTGTAGATGGGAGATTGCAATCTCCTGATTTTCCCCAAGAAGCTAACATCCATACCCTCTGACACAGAGTAATCAGCAGACAGCTAGAGGCAAGAGCTGGAGGAGCAGAGAAGAGCCTCCCCCTACCAGAACCACCCCTGCAGGAGACGTCTCATATAAGGAGTGCCATCTACATCCCAGTGCCCCACACCCAGTGAAAGGTGAAAGGCCCATCGCACTTTCTTGCTAAAAAGTGGTACACCCAGTCTCATCTTCTTTGAAAGATAGTCAGTGCTGGAGTCTGGCACCAGGGAATGCTGAGGAAGGGCGATTCCACAGAATACAGACATAAGAGCTGTACGCAGGCCTGTGCTGCAGGTGAGGCCTGCGAAATGCTGAGTACCAGCCTGGACCCTGTCCGGGGTCCCCCAGGAAGGAGGGAGCTGGCTTTCTCTTCCCACAGAGTGAGGGGTTGGAGTGATCAACTAATTTTCCCCAGCCATCAATCAAAAGGAAGCTGCGGGCAGCGGGTGGGGCAGACCATCACTAGAAAGGGGAGGGGAGCCTGGTCTTAAATTCAATCAAATGTACAAGGACACTTATTAAGAGAGAAAAATGTTTTTTAGGTTAATGCTCATTCTTAGCAGCCTGAGTCCTCCTGAGTGCCCAACCAATGTAGAGAGAAGCCAGATCATTTAACTTCTCTAAAATCCGAAGGTGTCCTCCCAGGGAGAGGAGTGCAGTCTGCGTCTGGGGTCAACCCTTGCAGAAAGGGGAAGGGCAGGTCAGCCCCCCGCGGGATCCTGTTCTCTCAGGCTGACCCCTGGGGTCAAGGAGGATGGGAAGCATCCTGACTCTGATACCACTCCTATATATCTTTCTCCTCAAAGATTTTAGTGTGTGACTTCACACACACTAAAAAAAAAAAAAAAAAAAAAGGTGTCTGACCTCAAAGCACATCTCTGCTCTGGAAGCACCAAGGCATACAAAGCTAACAATTTTAAATGGAACCAGTATCAATATTTACAGATATTTAGTGTGTGACTAGAAACTATGGGGAAGAACAATTTAGGAAAAGCTCAGTAAAATCAGGAAGCAGGCAAGAAGGCTGAGTAATAGCCACCATCCAACCCTGGCCCATAGCAAGTGATGCAACATTGTATCTAGGGCTCAAAGGGGGAGGGGACCCTCCTACACACACCTGCCCCTCAAGAGTGGGTGTCACTAGGGACTGTTACCACACCCCTTCTCACGTTCCTGGTTCCCCCCATTATAAAATTCCACCAACATTGATTCTTACTACTGTATCTATCTTGGCCAAGTATCAGGGCAAAGAGGAAAATATAACTATTTCGGAATTTCAATAAGTTGTATCTCTTCAAATTGTTTCCTGTATATTCAGGATTGCATTAGTATTCTAGACCACGTCATGCCACTCAGCTCTTATTAAACAGGCACTCCACCCAGCTACATTTCTTTTTTATCTACGTTTGTAAAATGGTAAACTCCTTGAAGCTATTTCAGCTTCAGTCTTTGTACATAAAACAATATTTTAACAAAATTCATATTCATTATAATTGCTTTAAAAATGTACAAGCACACACACATTGGTCATTTGATCCTTGTTTACCCTTAGGACATTTGAGTAATTGGCATAATAACTTGAAAGGCAAATCAAATCTCATTAATGCTTTCCAAGTACTTCAAAAATCTCAAGTCAATGAATGTTTTGGGAAGTACTCCTATCAGGAGGAAAACACACAGGGAAACATTTTACCATTTAGTTCCTGGAAAGGTTTTTTTGATTTATTTATTTATTGAGTCTCAGGAAACTGTTGGTTTTGATTCTTCTAGAAAATAAGACTGCCTGAGGAAACTGCTAGAGGAGTTTAATATGGTTTGTGAGGTGAGCTCTGGATATATTAAGAGCTACGGTTCAAAGAAGATCTACCCAGACCCTGTAACACACAGGACTATCTTGGATGTTGATAAAGTACGAGCACAGATCAGCCCACAAGCTGCTTACAGGTCTGCTGGGAGGGACCATTCATGCCCCCATCAGAAAGGAGCCTTCAGCACAGGAGGTATTAAAAACTCATTTAAATACATGACAGTCTAGTGCGAAATTGAAAGCACCAAGGTGATTTCATGACTAGTACCAAATGTTGAATAAATATCGACTGACTGAAAAACTCAATACGCCTCTGTACAGAAGAGAAAGATAAAGACGACGGCTTCATTCTTTTGCTAAAATAAAATTCAAGAGTTAAAAAGAAAAAGAGATAGGAAAGATCAGGAGTAGGAGTTCAGGGAGAGATCAAACATGATCAGGAGTGGTCAAAGAAGATTTTAAAGAAAAGGTAAGAACCAGAGCAAGGCCTTGGAGGAGTGGCTGATTCAGACTTGCAAAAAAAGGGGGGGAGGGAATAACAGGACCCTAGCAAGTGAGGGCACAGTGGGACGATGCATCAAGTGCGACCAAGGTCAGCCAACTAACCAGTTAACAATGTTGGACAATACACGTCTTGCCCTCTCTAAATATTCACGGAGGTTGTCCTACGTCCTGGGCCCATTCACATCCTCATCATCTCATTTAAAAATTTGCAGAAGCAGACTCAACAAGCACTCACAAAAACTCAGACTACAGCAAAGAGAACTGGAGGGCTAAGGCAGATGATTCTGCCTTCCAGAGCCCACAGAGGCATCACTTCCTCTCCCTGAAGCAGTGAAATTCCCAAAGCTGGATGACAATGGCGTCTCTGGGACTCTATCCTAAAAAGGCAAGCAGGGAGCACAATACCCCCAAGCGAAAGAGCCCCACTTCCTCAGGATGAGAAGCATCTGCTTTTTCTTGTTGGTATACAAAGTACTAGGGTGTTAATAGCTAAAATAAAGAAGCCTTTGGTTGATATCAACTTACCTTCAATTTACCTCCAGCTAAAACCCACTTTAATTGGCTTGACTGTTTTAACTAAAATGAGCAATTTAAAACAGTGGGCCAAAGAGCTCCAACAGTAAGAAGACTAAACACACCTTCCTGTGTGTTTGCCTATTTGCTTTTCTAGTAAATATTCAACAATATATTTATAGGATTTAAGTGATCGTTTTCCCTCTGTATGAGTACCAGTGTAGTGATTAAATGGTTCCCATTGGGAAACGCCAGGCTTGCTGGCAAGTCGGCCTTCAGACTCTTTCAAAAGAGCATTACGTTGCATCCTTCATGGAGCTAGATGGGAGAGATAGTGTTTCTATTTAATCATCTGCTCACCACAAAGGGAAGCCACACTAACTTCAGCAGGAAAAGTGTGTGCATTAAATTACTTCTGAGGCTCCCTGAAGAGTAAGGCTTGTAGGTTTGGGACTGCATTACAATTAAGTAATAATGAAAGAGAAATCATGTCTTTTGATCAAATAATGCATTAATCCTACCATACACCAGGTATCACTGTTCACTCTCCAGATAATGCTGAGTTTTGGGGGTGACTGTGTTGGGAAGATCTCCTGCAGAAGGGAAAAGCTATCCACTCCAGTATTCTGACCTGGAGAATTCCAGGGACTGTATAGTCCATGGGGTCGCAAAGAGTTGGACATAACTGAGCGACTTTCACTTTCACTTTCTTCCTTATTCCACAGGACAGGACGCAGGCACAGAGTGAAGGAAAAGGGGGTCCATCTTGGAAAACAATGGCAATTAAGATGCCCTGGAAAGCTCTCAGGTGAGAATTAGTATTCACCGCATCAAGGAAATCCTAGGTAGTTTTAATGGAAGGATGGTCTAGTCATTTCTTAAGGTTCAGCATGTACAAAACATTTTTCTCAGAAAGTCTACATCCCTCACAAGCCCCCAGTTCATGCAGTCCACTACCTGAGCAGGGAGGATGCTGTTTAGGACTCCTCTTCACCACTCCAGACCAGAGTTCACTAAGCAATTAGCAGGATGGCGAGACTCTCCCGGGAGGCATTTGAGAACAAGTTTTTCAAGCACTTTGGAAGCATTTATATATACCTAACATGCCATTAATCATTCTTATCTGTTCATTAAGGCCGGCTCCCTCAGGACTTCCACCCTCCCGTTCTTACTCTGCCTGGTTCTTTTATCTACATAGCTGAAAAGGAGTCTATTTCCTTTAAAACATATTTTATAATTAAAAGACTTCATTAATTCACAGGGGTGTGTTCCACCGATGAGTCGGCACTTTAGGAGTACTATTAAACATACACAGAGGCCATTCTCAGGAGGGTCTGCGTAGAAGACACAACCTGCAACCACAGCTTGATTTAGGGATACATCTTCAACCCTGGAGAGATTTTAGACCATTGTTATAGCATCATATAAACCTCCAGTCCCTATCAACACACATGGCTTCCTTCTGTCCCCTACTGCAAAGGGAGCAGGGTTTTCACTTCCACTGCAACCTACATGCTATAAACTACAGGCAGAAAGGAAATCAGATACTGTAACAATAAAAAGCAATGAGTTTTAAATGTCATGCCAGCTGTGACGTGACTATACCTCTGCCGGGGACTCTCCCACACCCACGTTCCATCCTCCGCTGGCTCCCGGGTTCATCCATCCTAGCGCAGCAGGCAGGGAGGCTCCAAACAGTGTGAGATGCAGCCAAAAGCCTCCTGGTCTCATTTTGTTGAGTCTGTTGAGAAAATGACAAATGCCCAGCACTAAGCACTGCAAAATGTAAACAAGTCAAGGTGTAGTTAGTGAGTGAGTACTTGCTCTCCAGAATCAGATAAACATGAGTCTATGTGCTGGCACCAGGTCTTCTGGTTTATCGTGGAGAAGTTACACTACTTTGGAGCCTTAGTTTACTCATCTCTAAAGTGGGGTCAATAATATGTACCCAATAGGGCTGCTGTGAGGGCTGAAGGAGGCAGGGTTGGGCACACAGTAAAAACTCTAAATGCTGACTGGTATGCAGAAACCCACTTGAAATACACCTGTCACTACATCTGGAAGAACAAGTGAGGGTGGAAAGGCTGAGACAGCACTGATAGGTTACCATGTGTCCATGCTTCAGTTTCTGCAGACAGCATTTGCAGTTGGGCACACAGTAAACACTGGTGAGAAATCATGTTAAATCTGTAGTATTCCTGTTTGTAGCTGAGGACTCAGGTAACAAGATTCAGTTCAGTGCAGTCACTCAGTCGTGTCCAACTCTGCGACCCCATGAATCGCAGCATGCCAGGCCTCCCTGTCCATCACCAGCTCCTGGAGTCCACTCAGACTCACATCCATCGAATCAGTGATGCCATCCAGCCATCTCATCCTCTGTCATTCCCTTCTCCTCCAGGCCCCCAACCCCTCCCAGCATCAGTTAACAAGATAGTGAACTTCAAAACATTAAGGAGTCTACTATTTTCATTTCTGTTCTAAGACCAATCCTTCTTGTAGTAGAATTCAAGCATCCACCGGATAACAGGATTTCAGTAACATTTAAGATGTTTTATGAGACTCTCTTTAGTACTGTCTAAAATACTAGAGGATGAGAAATGGGCAATTGAAAGTAATAAAAGAATTACATGGATGCAAAAAACACAAAGGATCAGCTGTAATAAAAATTCAACATCCTAATATATGCTGGGCATTGTGTTAAGAGGACAAAGACACAGACTGGTGCATTTGTCCAATTAGCTGTCCTTTTTAAGGTTTCCACTGTGAACATATTCCAGCCTTAATTTCAGTATCTCTGAGAAACATAGCCAGATAGAGCTCATCATGCAGTATTTACAACTCTTACCCAAGGCAACTTTAAGGGTTATTGATTTCTGTGAGCACCACACAATTTAGTGCTTAATTGCATGTGGTCCACACTGCCTCGTGCTCATGGCTGCGGAAATGAAACACAGAGTGCCCTGGCGGCCAGCACCCCTGTGAGGTGGCTCAGGGCTGGTCCAGAGCAAGCGTCCAAGTCAGAGATGATGAGCTGCTTGAGAGACCGTACAGCCTGTTTGAAGGATCCACCCATGCTCACCCCCAAAGCCAACAGCTGAGAAGGATCCCTCTGCCACACAAGGAGAGGGATCAAATGATCACTAGAGCTGCTGCCAGGGCTGCCAAACAAGTACACTGCCTGCCACCTTCCAGGCTTCCTTTGGCTGCCTTCCATACCCCAATAAAGCTGCCGTTCCAGACTTGCTTTATGTCCCCAACTTGAGACAAAAATGCCCACAGCAGTGAGGAGCTAGACTGAAAATTGTGGGCATGTAACACTGGCCTGTGAGAGGCAAGGCTATAAGTTATGGCTGTCTTTTAAGGAAGGTATCTCTCTCTTTTTTTTTTTTTTTTTTTTTAAGGAGTCCACAGGCTCCTACTCCTACCCATGTTTCTTCAGCCATTCACCTTGGACATCTGTAGGGAAAGCTGGAGCTATGGGGGAAAGAGTCTGGGTGGCCAGTAAATACAATGTGACAGTCATGGTCTCAGCACCATCTGCACCAGCTCCCCCCTCTGAAGAAGGCAGAGCAAAGTGGAACTGGTACAGAGGCTACCTGGGAGAAGGCTGCAGTGTTATCAGCAGCCACCCAGCGCTATGTTCCGCATCCAGGGCTCGAGCTAGGGTGTGTGTTCTTACAGGGAGGGGGAGGAGGGAAAAATCACATTCAGGACTAAAAGAGAATAAAAATGACTTTCCCTAACTGCAACCAGTTTTTCTAAAAATAAATAGGGCAACACCCTACTCTCCATAAATTATTCTCCTCTGAACACAGGGCCACGTTCTAGAGACTGCAAAAAGCAGCTACTCGATTTTTAGGATTTTTTTTTTTCTTCAAACAAGCAACAGTAATTCAAGCTGGAATGAGAAAGACACTGCTTCCCACTCTACTTTTATTCATCCTTCCCTATTTACCCACCATCACACAGTGCTCATGGAGTAAGCATACAAATCAAAGGTCTTCTCTCCCTTTTCATGCCTTCAAGCCTAAATAAACTAAAAAAAAACAGCAAGATAATCAAAACTTACTCTAGATAACTTACAGATGTCAATTCCTGGAATTATAAAATATTCAAGCCACAGTATCGAGTATTTAGTTTTCAATTTGTCTGGTAATCCAAGACCAATTATTTTGGATGCTTTATTTTTAATGGATAGCATCAGAATAAATTCTGTTCAATTGTTTTGGAAAGCGCCGTATCACTTCATTCAAGAGGGTGTATCCAGACCTCTCACATTACCTAGCTGTCCTGAGCTGTGTTTCAGCAACCTGAGCCACAGCACTGCTGTACTTGGAATCACCTCTGGTTTTGTCTAGATCGTGTTGAGATTCCCATAGGATTTTACTGGATGCCAGGGAAACATGAGCCAGGCCAACTCCTGAAATATTCCTAGGCAGCCTCTCTGTAAAGTTTATTTCAGCTTGGCCACCACCAGATCAAACTTCATTTGCACGGCGGATGCGTCTGAGATGTCATTTTATACTCAGGGTGATTGACAATTCAGTCCATCTACAGCAGCAACAGCCTTAAAATTTACAACTCAAGTTTTATGACAGTTCAGTTCATAAAAAAAGAATTAATATTGGGTCTAAATCAATTTTGATGATCTGTCTAATAACCAAGTAGAGATTATCTATTTGGTTAACACTTATATAGCAATTACTATGTGTCAGGCACTGTTCTAAATGCTTTATAGGTACTCACTCATAACCCTCATTGCTATTCCATGAGGAGGGCAAGGATTAGCTCCTAAGTAGATAACAGAGGACATGGGTCACAGAGAGGGTTAAGCACCCTGCCAAGGCCATGTGGCAAATAAATGACAGAGCTGGGACTCCAAGCCAGCCAGGTGGACGTGGATCTATATTCAAACCCTGTCCACTGAAGCCTCTTGATACTTAGCAATATTTCATTTGGATGAATGGGAGTTTTTAGTATGATGGGGAAACATCTACATAGAACAAGATCGGAGGCCCTGAGCCCCAAGTCTCTCCTCTGAAAGATGCCGAGGCCCTGTTCCTCCAGCTTCCATGGCTCCAGCAAGGCCAGAGGAGCAGAGCGAGGGGGAAGTCAAGCTGCCCCCTGCCCCACACTCCACCTATGATGGGGCCACACAGCACACTCTCCTTGGCCCTCATCACTGCTGTCTTTATTGGCCTAGAATGAATGTGCCTGAAACAAACAAACAAAAAAAAACCATGAGGAGATGCAAAGGATGCCAGGCAGCAAGGGTGTCCTTCAACTCACTGGCAATGCCAGTCAGCCTGGTAGATGGTCACTTGGGGAAAGAAGATCTGTTGAAAGATTAATTACTCCTCAAATTCAAATAGTGCTACTGGCCCTCAGACAGAAGAACATACAACAAGAATCTCCCCATCATAGAAGTAGGAAGGTATCACCAATAAGGTCACAAACCCTCTTTTTCAACCTAGAGCTCCTTTTGAAATCACTTTAGTTTATAAGCTTCATCCAATCCATGCTAGAGTCCCTAGATTGGTTATAAATCTACCTGAGATTGTTCTCATAAAAGACCTGGGACTATTTCTCCTTTCAAACAACTTATAAAACACAATCACTTGATATTTAAGATATCTCATTTCCAAGGAAAGTACTTCACTGCTTCCTCTGGGGTTTCCCACCTGAGGCTCATGTTTCCACATGCTCAGGAGAATCAGGTGCCAGGCTGACCCTGATTAGACAGGCACCAAAGGCCTGGAAGGTGAAAAGATTCACCCAATATATAAAGCCAACTCAGTGGCCAGACCTAGACTGACGCTGGAGCATACTGACCCCCTAGGCAACTGCTTTGTTTCTTATATCATCTTAAATTTACATATGGAATATGTATTCATTCTGTTTAGACAGACTGATTTTGCTTTTTTTTAAGTTATGGATGAGCCCTATTTCATCTTGCTATTTTACCTTGCTGTGAATACCACAGGATTTCCTGGTGTTATAAGCTGATAGCTGTACTATTATTTATTTGTATTTAAAATTATAGAGGTACTACTCATCTGTAGACTGTAACATTCCAAATACTGACTTGCTTTCTGAAGAAAGTGGAAAAACCTTGACCAAAGAAGGCAAATGGTCAGGGAGAAATAGATATGAATATGTAAACTCCAAAGCTGCCCCACAGAAAACATACAGGGGCATGCAATCTGTCTTTACTGAACAGAGTCAGAGGCCAGAGAGAAGCACCTACATAAACACAAACTTCTCCTTCCTCCTCCAGAATCCAGCCCTGTTTGGGAAGAATTTGGGAAGAATTCTGACCCTCAGAGCTCTGGGGAAGATTATTCCCTGGTTTGTTCTCTCTTGTCTTTTCTCTCAGAATACGGTGACATTACCAGTCCAGACATTATGGAGTAGTCACGCAGAAACGGCTCCTCTTTGTCACAGACAGGACCAGAAATTACAAAGATGATTTGGCAGAACTGAGCAACACCATCCAGCCTTGAAGAGGATGGTAAGCTTTGTGACTTTGAGCCTCCTGCATTTCTAACCTAATTGAAAAGTATATGCTCTCGCCAACTGCTTTTAGGTGCATTGCCTTTTACACATGTGATGTTGGCAGTCAACAACACACACCAAAATCCTACAGTTCTCTCTGCATGCTTGCCCCATGTTCAAAGAAAAAAAACACACACACACACACACATCAAAAGCCCAAACTAAAACCAGGAAGCTATCTGCTAATTTCTTTTGCAAGGCTTAGGACTGCAGTTTTGACAGGTGAGTCTTTTAGGAAAAAAGAAAGGGGTTCAAACTTCCTAAAATAGTTTCTAGAATACCAATCCAAGGAAATTAGGCATGGAAAGATATGAAGGCAACCATGAAGCAAGCCATAATGAAGTTATATTGCATTCCTCAGTAATTATCTACACTGTCTCTTCGGTTAATTGTTCCTACATTTGATAAATTTGATATCTAAATTAGTCTATGTGTAAACCTAAGACACTCCTATTTACTATGAAGTTAACATATAGAATCCTCAACATTCAGATTATACTTCTGGAGTACCATGTTTTCTCCACTGCGGTTGTGTTTTACTTGAAGTTGCATGCCTTGTGTTATGCACCAAGATAGAAAAAAGCCAAGATGTGCTCTTGAAATAACTGCCTAATTTGATTAACTAGTAAGCACACAGCATCACAAGAAGGCTGAGTTTGCAAAAAAATACCAAAAAAGGCAAAGTAGCAATTAAGGAGATTTTTAGGAAATCCTGACTAGTCAGTGCCAATTTCTGAAATATAATGTTGTCAAACAAAAGATCACATCATGAAGATCACTAAAGGGGTGGGGGGGGGAGCAGGGTGTGAGGGTTGGGGGAAGCCTGCAGCCCTTAGGAGGAGAAGAATCCTGAATGACTAGCAGATCAAGGTAGAAAAATTAAATCTATCCCTCCCTCAACTACCTCTAGGACACAGCCAAAGGGATAAAGCTTCTCCCCTTACCCAGAACAAGCTGCCCCTCTCTTGGGGAAAAAAAAAAAAAACCTTCCTGGAATTAATAATAATAGAAGGTGGGCAAAAAATTGAAGAGAGGAAAATCCATTGTAACTTTTATTAAGCAATTTATATTCATTACATCAAAGACTATTTTCTTGCACTGACCTTTGCTCTGTCTGAAGTCTTTGGAGAGACGACTGTCTTTTTTTATACAGGATGGGAAGAAAGTGAACATTCATCTGAGTGTGTTTAAACAGAAACAATCTAGTAATACTGCAGTGTCTTCTCACAAAACTAAGATGGGAAGCAGACATGGCCCTGTAGGGCATCAGCTCAGGTCTTCCATGAGAGCTACTGCCTAAGGGCTGATGGGCCTCTGGGGTCAGAGACGCCACTCCCTCACTCCCCTGACGTGTCCTTCCCAGATGAGCAGCTCCACCTGACCACTGCCCAGACCCATGGCCTGTCTGGATCATTCCAGGATCAAGAGGACACTGTTAAAATTCATCTCTCGCTTTCCCCTAACCCTGATGGTAGGAAAATAATTCAACTTTTAAGAAAAGTCCGAATTTCTTCCTGACCCCTTTTTTCTCCTCATGGGATTGTGAAATGGGCCCATTTTGGGGTGCACATTTTCAGTGACACGTCCTACTAAAATTCTGTTCGGCCCACAGAATGTGGACGGATGTCTGTGTCTCGGGGGCCCATCTAGTACAATTTCTGGTGCACAGGTTTGCTACAAATTCACGAAGGGAACAGAACCAAAGCTATTGGCGTTGTTTTCCGCTCGCCGGAAACCTCGGCGGAAGCGACACCTAGAGGGAAGCGATGGCGAGGCTGCGGAAGCGCTATTCATCAATGTCAGCGACGGTGATCAGGAACGAGGTCTGCTGGACAGCGCACGGGGGACCAACTCTGGGCTAGACGCAGACCTAGGCGGCCCAACGCTGCCTTGTCCCCAGGAGCTTACGTAGACGGACACGCGGCACGGGATGCTCGCCACGTTCCGGGCATGGTGAGAAACCCTACTGCTTCCAGCAGGTTTCTGCTCCTGTCGGAGGGGTGGGCGCCAAAGTCCTCAGGTGGCAGGCCTCAAACGAAGGCGCTCGGGGCACCGCTTTGTCAGCTGAAGGCAGCCCCGAAGGGTCGCGCCAAGCTCTCCTCCCTAAACTCGAGGGGACACGCGCTCCCAAAGCGAAGCGCGCTCTGCCTGAGTCGCCTAGGTACCCCCGAAACTTGGAACACGTTTTGTGCTGGAGCAAAGACGGGCGAGAGATCACCCATTTTACAAGCTCTTCGGACCAAGCGCGGTGCTTCAACATCCCCTAAACCAACTGCTTGCTACTGACTCCCCAGTAAGTAACACGGGAGCTTGCTAGGAACAGCGACCGGCCGAGCGGAAGGGGAGTAGCGGGCTGCCCGAGCCGAGCGGGGTCCCGGGTCTTTCCCCACCTTCTCCGCGGAGCCCAAGCGCTCAGTCTGGACGCGGCGGCCCTCCGGGTGGTGAGGGCCAGGCCCGGGCGCCGCGGGCCCTTTGAGCTGCAGCAAGCAGGTGCCAAGTTTCCCCACAAAGCTGGAGGAAAGAGGTAGTGAGGACGCCCGCCCCACGGCCCAGCCCCGGGTCAAGGGCACAAGTCCGAGCCCAGGTGCAGCCGCGCTCCCCGAGGCCGCTCGGGATCCAGAGCCCAAGATCCGCACCTGCAGGGACTCGGAGCCCGGCGCCCGCTGCGGGCTCGGCCCGAGTGGTTCTGCGCGGTGCTCCGCTCCAGCCCGGTCACTCTGGTCCCCATTACAGACTTGCCACCTGCCTTGGCGCCCCAGCCTTTACCCCGAGTCCTGGCCCCGATCGGGGTAGCCCTGCCTAGCTCGGGTGCGGGGGTCCCGTGCCCGCCTCCCCGCAGGCGGGCAAACTTAGCTCACCCGGAGCGGCGGTGAAGACAAGCAAGCACCCAGCCGGGCCCTGCAGGCAAACGCGGGGCCGCGGGCGCACGGATCCCAACGGGGTGCAGGGGGACCGGCTGGCGGCGGTGGCGGCTTGGCACCCTCCCCACAACCGCCCCGAAGCTGCGCCGCGTACCTGAGGCGGCCGGGGCCGAGAGGAAGACCAGGTGGCCGGACTCGGCGGGCGGGAGGGAGCGCCCCGTGGTGGCAGCGGCGACCCGGCCCCGTGTCCTTCGGTCAGTCTCCCTGGCTGTCGGCGGGTCCTGGGCGCGCTGGAGGGCTATCGCGGCTCCAGCTCTCTGAGCCACCGCTGCCCGCTGCTGTAGCACCGCCGCGGCGGCTGCCCTATTTCTGCCGCCGGGACCGGAGCCCGTGACGTCACCCTCCCGGCCCCGCCTGCCCAATCGCCGCCACCTGTGCGCGCCGCCAGCCCGCCGCTCAGACCCGCGCGGGGCCCGTGGCAGGTGCGCGGAGCAGCCGGGCGCGCACTCGGGGTGGGAGGGCTCCGGCGCTCTGGGGCGATCTCTGCAGCCGCAGGGGGAGGGGGTGAGCTCCCCGCCCTGGCTCTGTGGATCCCTGCAGGCAACGAGCCCTCCCACCGGCCGCCCCCAACACACCCCTCCTCTCCTCTCCTCTGGCTCTTTTCCCGGCGGGGCTCCCGAAGCCTGTGCTCTCAAGATGCGCGGCTGCTCTTAATCAGCTGCCATAGCTTGTGCAGCTCAGGCGGGCCGGTACACTACACCAAGAGAGCTGTCTCTGGAGGCAAAGTCAAATAACACTCCCCCTTGCTGAGTACCAACAACCGGCTAAATAGCGAAGTTTTCCTCTCTTTCTGAATCTGCCTTCTATCACTGCAGAATCTTACGAAATCACACGCATACAGAGGCAGTCCCAGGTGACGTTTGCCTAGCCTGGCCAAGGTCTGACCCGAGGGTCCTTTCTTCTCCTAAGCTTAAAACCAGACATGAGGCCCTGACCTCGTCTCCAAGCGTGGGGCTCCAAAAACTTTCTGGATCCCTTCTCAACATCTACAGCTTTTGGAGACCACAGCCCAGTGATCGTATTGTTTTCTTTAATTGGCCTAAAGGTCAGTCTTGGTGACCAAATAAACTGGAAACTTTGTAACAACTAGCCCCACCCCCTCGCCGCCAATGGTCATACTGTGGGTCCAGGGTGGCATCAGACTTAGGAGGGAGACTCCAGCCAGCCTAGTCTGGTGGTAACTAGACTAGTTACCTGATGGGCAGGAGCCTTTGAAGGGTGGAGCGGGGATTCTGCTCTGGCTGTGTGGGCAGCAGGTGAGCCCCTGGCATGGGGCAACAGTGTCTTGTTCATGCCTCTGTGATCTTTCCTGGCCTGGAGGAGGGGCAGAGGGGCTTTTCTGCTGTTAAGGCTAGTCAAATATCAGGAGAAGCAAAACTGGCATGGAAGAAGAGCTCTTAAATTTGTTTGTTCTTTCTACAGGGGCCTCGTGTTTACCAGGCACTGTAGGAGGTGCTGGGGAGACTGCAGTGGATGGGCCAGCATGGTCCTTGCCCTTACACAGGTTTAGTTCCGGGATGCAGCCCTCCCTCTATTATCACTCAGCTTGTAACCCAGAGCCATTTGTATTTCTGCTATTGGTATGTTTCCCCATCTGTAAAATGAGGACTTGGAGGAAATCTGGGTGACTTCCAGGTCTCACTCTGCTGCGACTTCTCCCTTGGATACCATGATTTGTCCTCAGAAGCATAAAGGCTGCTCCATGTTCCATGCCCCTGGCCTTGGCAGGCATGACGCTCTCTCAGAATTGACCATGAATCTTTGCCAAGGCCACCCATGACTGAAACTCCAAGGCTGGCTTGAGGCCAGACTCTCTGCGGCCAGACTCTCTGCAGCCAGACCAGGAAAGGGACAGCACTTTTCATCGTGGGAAAAAGAAGATGAAGATGACATGTAAAAGGAAGCCAGGAAGTTTGGAAACATGTTGAGCCTCCCTCTGAAGTCAGTGGTCAAGATGGAGTCTCCACAGCCTGGAGGCTGGGTTCAGCCACCTTCCCAGACTTTGAGGTGTTTGGAAAAGCCAGTTTTTGTTCTCAGCTCTGTACACAAAGTCCCTGAGTCAGCCTAGTGACCCTGTTACATAACCAAGGCAGGCCTTGGGGTATGTGTTTTTTAATAACTCAGGGTCATGTGTAAGTCAGGGTCTGTAGATCGACTGAGATCAGAAATAGCTCCCTTTAATGCAGGGACTGGACTTCGATAAACTTCCTCCACTTCCCACAGAGGCAGAGAAATGTAGCTGCTGCAAATCAGATGTTCGGAATATCCCTTAGAGATAATGCTAACATCTGAAGTGAGCTATTGTGACTACTGTGCATAAAATAAGACTGGAATTAAAAGTCACCTTGGAATAAAAAAGGTGAAGTGTGAATGACAAAATAAAACAAGCCTTCAGGGAGGCAGCATCAGACGCCAGCAGACCTTGACACTTCTTTCAATTGCTCTATGCTTTCACCTCTTAGGGCAATTCTTGGTTTAATAATAATCCCCAACTTGGAAAATGGGCTAGATTTTACACATAGAATTTCATAATTTGCCTGAAATCTTGTTTCAGGACTTGCAAGCACACTGATGATTCTCAGTAGCCAACTGGGATGCTTAAATGTTAAAATCATACAATTCAGTAAGTTTGAAAGGAAAAAGTTAAAAGGCAACATAAATTCAGATTACTCCCCAGACAGACTCAGAGAGACACAAGAGAAACTTATCAGTGTGTTGTTTTTTTCTTTTTTACCAGATCAGGAAGTTTAAAAATTCCCAATATGTATTAGGGATTTTACTTTGCCAGTTTTAAAACTTTTTTCTGTCTCTAATCTTACCAAAACCACAACCATATGACCAAAAGCTGCTGCCAAATAATGGTGTCTCCTACAGGTCATTTCAGATTGCAGCTGCACATTAGATACCCAGAGATGACACACAGCTGTGGGGATCAGAAGGATCAGATTCTACCAAAAGTTACTCTGTCCCTGGCTTTGGGTCAAGTCCACCTTGGGCAAGACAAGTCCCCAGAAATACCCGTTAGAAGCCAGACCAGGAGGTCACATTAGAAGGTGGGAATAGGCAGGGAACAGTATTCTTTGTCTTGCATAATTTAACATTCTGCTTCCTCCCCAGAAATGTCTTAGTAAATCTTCAAACCAAACTATGTAGTTGATTGAAGAAGCAGTCTGGATCTTAGGAGAGCCCTGGTCAGAGAGGCAAAAAGACCGGGTCCGTGGCCTGCCTCTGTCCCTCTCTGGCTGTGTGAGTCAGGATGAATCCTACCTTTCCTCAGCTTGTTTCCTCAGCTCTTAAGAAGGGGTTGGGAGAGGGTGGAGGGGGAGGCAGTCATATTCAGTGAGCTTCTGAGAGCATTTTCAATTCTGCAAGTCGATGCCTTTATTTTGCTAGAAGTTAGGCCTACTCTGATCTAAAGCTGTGACATGAAAGGTTTCCCTTAAGCCTAATATTAATTCTTAAGTGATGATTCATTGTCATCTAGAAGTTAAGGCAGTGTAGGCACCAAATTCAAAATCCTAGACCTAAAATCACACTCAGAAAGAATTACTTTAAACTCTGATTTAGGGAGAAAGAGAGTCAGCATGGAGATAAGGTATTTGCCCAGGAGAAAACTGATTTGGGAAATTTTTCAAGGCAATGAAGAATAGGTGTAGGGTCGGAATTTTAATTAAGAAGGTGGGATGAATGAGAAGATGTAGTGATGGAAAGGGGATTGTGACTGGAGAGAGTAGACGGAGATGAAAGCCAAAACCCTTCACCATAGTACTGTTACAGAGACAAAAGTCCCACCAGGCTCCCAGGGCCTAGGTTGATGGTACAAGGAGCCTAAGAAAGGCACTGATAACAAGAGGAAATGATGCTCAGCTGCTCTCAGAGTTCCATGTGCCCAGGGACCATCTGGAATGAGAAGGCCAGGTCTCCAGGCCACAAAGCAGCATGTGCACTAGGATTAGAAAGCAAGGTGAAAGAGGCAACGCGGTAGGAGAGCCGAGGGGCCAACCTCCTTCAATTACAAGGGGTATTTTTGTCATGACCCCATTTTCCAGCTCACTAGTAGAGGATGGTAAATAGCATGACTATCTGAAAAGGGGATCATTGGCAAAGATGAGCTCCTACTTATGGAGATTTCATCTGTTTGAATATCTGCTTCATTCAAATGAATATGCAGTATTATGGCAGGTCATCTTCAGTGTTATGAAGAGAGCTATGCAGGATGAGGATGTATCAGACGGTGCTGGACTTAGTTTGTATACTGCTGAAATCTGAGCAGGCATGCTGACCTCTCTGCCCCTATCCTCCACCAGGGCTTTGGCTACTTGCCTTGCTTCCTGGCCAGAGTGGCCTGATCAACTGCTCTGTACTATTCGCACATTCTTAGAGCCAGGTGCCTCTGCTGCTATTGCCAGCAGCTCAGATCAAGATGCCCTGTGTGTGGCAATAGCTGACAAAGAAATACTGGCATTGGTCAGATTGGAGCCCTGAAGCTCTGGCTTCCCCAGAGGCTACCTGGGGGGCTACTCATTACATCATAGAGGTCGGGGTGGAGCGGGGGTGGGGAGTTTCTGCCTCAGGGGTGGGTGGACCTGACCAGTGGGAGATGGGGTGCAGGAGGGAGCCAGCAGATCAATTCTTACTTCCTTCCCTGGATGGTCTGTACAGAGATGCAGAGAGCTCTATGCCTCATCTCAAGACATCCTTGGAGACCAAGCCCTCAGCTACAGTGCTTGCAAAGCTGCAGCCCATTCAGTATTTTGTCTTTCTTCTTCCTTGTTCCTGCTTCCCTGAGACTGTATCTCTCCTCAGTCAAGTATCAGCACATGAGCTTTCGTTTCAGGTTGTTTTCTAGACCAGTGGTCCCCAACCTTTTTAGCAACAGGGACCAGTTTGTGGAAGACAGCTTTTTCCACGGACCATGAGGGAGTGATGGTTTCAGGATTATTCAAGCACATTGCATTTTTTGTGCACTTTGTTTCTATTATTATTACATCAGCTCCATCTCAGATGGGCAGGCATTAGATCTCAAAGGTTGGGGACCCCTGTTCTAGACAATCCAGGCTAAGAGGAAGAGTAACTCAGAGTGAGTGTGGTAACTGTTCTTAAGAAGGCAAATGACAAAGATCTCTCTGAGGAGGTGCTTAGAGCACCTCCTTACATGAATAAATGAGGGGACAAGATGTGAAATGATTTAGTGGGGAGTTTTCAGGCTGAAGGCACAACAGGCATAAAAAATGTGATGTATGTAGGATCTGGATTGATGTGATTCAGGCCAACATAACAAAGCAGAGGGATATGGGTCATGTTGCTGAAGAAGGCAGAGAGCTAGGCAAGAGCCAGACCATATGGGCACTCTAGGCTGTGATGCACAATGACTTTAGGTCTGATTTTAGGTGTAATGAGAGCCATGAGAGGGTTTTGAGCAGGAGAATGACATGATCTCCTATATGTTTTTAACAGCTCACTCTGGATGCTCCATGGAGAATAGATGGCTAGAGGGGATACTGGCTGATGGTAGAGTGAAAGCAGGAAAAACAACTAGTCAGCTGTTGAGAAGTACAAGGTCATATCAGCTCATCATGGTCATCACTGCATCACACCAACATCGAATGTTCATTGATTGCCAACTATGCGCTGAACACTAGGCCTAATCCTTCAGATATGTCACCTAATTCTCCAAACAGCTAACTCCATAACATCCCCATTTTATAAGTTAAACTTAGAGAAGGTACACAACTTATCTCAGGCAATCTGTCTGGCAAATGGCAGTGCTTGGATGTGATCAAGCCTGCCCTCACCAGCATGACACAATTCTGCATCAGTGGCACAGAGTGTCTAAACTCTTGGCAGCTAATCCAGATCTCAGAAGTCATGTTCTACACACCAGTGCCTAGAAAACCTTTTGTTCTGAACCTACTGGTATGTGTACTTACTTGTCCTCACCATGAACCCTTGTCGTATCAAAACCAGACACACAGTCTCTCTCTCTTCTCTGACTGTGGAATGTCAGTTGTGTTCGGCACAGTCTAAGCCAGTCATGGAGCTCCCATTCTCCCTGCTGGAATCTGGTCAGGGGGTGAGCAGGGGACCCAGAGCTAGCCAAGGAGAGGTGCAAGAAAGGCAGCTGGGGAGATAAAGAAGTGCACTGGAGGAGATAGTGCTGCTTTTCTCTCTAGATACCCTCATGACCTGCAGGGCCTCCTGGCCCCGTGGCCACCATCCTGCGACCCTGAGAGAAGCCCTGTGGGCCATGAATGCCAGCAGAACACAGCAAGGAACCGAGGACCTTCACGCACTGCTGAAATGAGCTGCTAAAATAACCAGCTCTGAGGCTGCCCTAAATTCTAGTCTTCTATTTTCCTCACGACTTAAACCGATTGAGTTGGCTTTCTGTTACTTAGAGGAGAAAACATACCAAATGAGAAAGAAGCTAAAATGTAAATAAAAGCTGATTTGATTGGCTTTAGACACTCCCCATAGGAGATGCACATGTGTGCTCAGTCATGTCCGACTCTTTGGCAACCCCATGGACTGCAGCCCACCAGGCTCCTTCCTCTGTTCATGGAATTTTCCAGGCAAGGATACTGGAGTGAGTTGCCATTTCTTACTCCAGGGGATCTTCCTGACCCAGGGATCGAGCCCACGTTCTCTTGTGTCTCCTGCACTGGCAGACAGATTCTCTTGCACTGCGCCACCTGGGAAGCCCGCCATGGGAGATGACTGTCTATTAATATTGTCATCATCCCACTTAATTTGTCCAAGAATCCCAGGCTAGTGAAAGGCTGAAGTCTCTTGACCCCAATCCAGTGCTCACACCTATAGTAATTTTCAGTTATGGAGAACATGTCATTAACCAAGACCCGCATTTCCAAATTGCCCTAGATAAGTGCCAGTGGGCACTTAACAGCTGATGTGTTCGGGGTACTTTAAAGCTGACAAATGCATGCACGCCCAGCACACTGCCCAGCCATATGTGACTTGCAAATGCCTTTCACTACTACTGTCTTCAAAAAATTTTACTTTACAATTCTGTATTGGTTTTGGCATAGATTGACATGAATCCACCACAGATGTACATGCGTTCCACCAAAACCAATACAGAATTGTAAAGTAAAAATTAAAAATAAATAAATAAATTTAAAAAAAATTTTTTAAACTGGTTTTGCCATTTTTCTGTGGTATGTGACAAAGACGTGATTTTAATCTTCAAATTATTTAAGAGTATCATATTAAGTACTGTATGCTACAGTTTCTTTTAATGCATTCATTAATAATATTTATAATATGTAGTCGTTACAGACAAATTTCCACTTTGTATCATTTAACAACAAATACACAGTTAACTCTTTTAAAATTATATAAAAGAAAGCACAATTTTCTAAATTATACTGAATAAATATACTAAAAAATGACACGTCAAATCTGGCTTAGAGAATGTATGTACACTAAAAATACTTTGAGATTTAACTCCATGACGCAGCACCAGTACAAGCAAAAGCTGTTTTCCAAGAATTTATGTCTGAAATTATGGAATTTTATGCTAAAAACACTACTGGTTTATTTTTATAATTTCTATGTTTTGCTTATAAATGACAAGAGGGGACAGATTCTAGGCCGCTATTTGCAAGCACTCTACAAATAGCTCATTGTGGGTGTGGGTAGACCCTTTATTCTCAATAAATGAAAAGCCAAATTGGGTATAATTGTTACTCTATTTTCTCCTCTCCACACTGTTTTTGAAGTACCAAGGACATCTTGATGCTCCATATAAGGGTTTTTTTTTAATCAGATGAATGCAATTTTCAGATTGGGGAAGGTAATTTTGAAGTAGGATTACAGTTTTGCCATTTTTTGCTCTTAATTATCTTGTATTTCATCATTGGGTTCCTTATGTTTCTAGTCTTTAAATGCAATCTATTATGGGCACAAATCAAACATATTTGACTAAGAAGAAAAACAATTCAAAATGTAACAGTCTCGACCATCCCAGCAGTCAGTGCTGTTCAGCCAAGAGATAAACTGAGTGATGGAAAAATAAGTGTCCTCATCTGACATCCCTCTAACCACTGTGTGTGCTCACGTATCACACACCAACAAGCTTGCAGTCTTTCATTACAAATGGAAAAAATTAAACAGTGTAGCACTTATTGTTTTTTCATTAAACTTTTCATTTTTAAATAATTGGAGATTCACATATAGTTGTAAGAAATAATGCACAGCAATTGTGTACATTTTACCTGGCTTCCCCCAGGGATACATCTTTGTCACTTAGCACTTCTTTGCCACATATCTTGCAAGACCTTTGTCCAGTATCACAACCACATACTGATATTGTGGCTGTCAAGATACAAAATCTCTCCACCACCACAGGGACCCCTCTGTGGTCCTGTTTTAGCTACTTCTGCCTCTCACTCCTTATCTCTAACCCCTGACAACCACTACTTTGTCTTCATTTCTATAATTTTGTCACTTCAAGAGCATTACACAAAGAGAAAGATAACAATATTTAACCTTTGGAATTGGCTTTTTTTCAGCATAATTACTTTGAGACTCATTCAAATTGTTTGACATATCAATAGTTGTTCCTCTGTATTACTGAATAGTATTCCATGGCATGGAAGTACCACAGTTGCTTAACCACCTGGGTTGCTTCCATTTTTGGCTATTACAAGTAAAGCTGCTATTAAGGTTTGTATACGGGTTTATATAGGAACATCAATTTTCATTTTTCTGAGATAAATGCTGAGTACAGTTGCTGGTTTGGCTGATAGTTGCATGTTTAGCTTTTCCAGAAATGATCAAACTGTTCCTGAGTGACTATAGCATGTTACAACAATACATGAATGATTCTGTTTCTCAACCTACATTACTGGTGTCACTATTTTTTGTCTTAGTCATTCTGATAGGTGTGTAGTGATACCTTGTTGTGGTTTTCATTTACATTTCCCTAGTGACTAGGGAGGAGAAGGTGATGGCACCCCACTCCAGTACTCTTGCCTGGAAAATCCCATGGACAGAGGAGCCTGGTAGGCTGCAGTCCATGGGGTCACGAAGAGTCGGACACGACTGAGTGACTTCACTCTCACTTTTCACTTTCATGCATTGGAGAAGGAAATGGCAACCCACTCCAGTGTTCTTGCCTGGAGAATACCAGGGATGGGGGAGCCTGGTGGGCTGCCGTCTGTGGGGTCACACAGAGTCAGACGTGACTGAAGCGACTTAGCAGCAGCAGCAGCAGCATTGACTAGGGATGCTGAACATCTTTTCATTTGCTTAGCTGTCATCTATATATTTTCCTTATTGAAATGTCTTTAGGCCATTTGCTAATTGGATTTCTTGAGGTTGCTTGTTTTTACTGTTGAATATTAAGAGTTCTTTATACATTCTAAATATTAGTCTTTTGTGGACATGTGGTTTGAAAATATATTTTTCCAGTCTCTAGCTTGTCTTTTCATCGAGTCTTCTACAGAGCAAACAATCTTAATTTTGATGTGGTAAAGTTTGTCAGTTTTTCCTTGTTACAGATTTTTTATATATATATCAAGTCTAAGACTCATTCTGGTGGTTCAGACAGTAAAAAGTCCAGTCTGTAATGCAGGAGGACTGGGTCAGGAAGATCTCCTGGAGAAGGAAATGGCAACCCACTCCAGTATTCTTGCCTGGAAATCCCATGGACAGAGGAACCTGGCAGGCTACAGTCTATGGGGCCACACAGAGTCAGACATGACTGAGCAACTTAACATTGTCACTTTCTAACTCTCAGAGATCAAAGATTTTTCTATTTTTAAAATAAAAGTTTAATAGTTTTACATTTAAGTCAGTCATCATTGTGAGATAATTTTCATTCAAGGTCTGACACTTAGATTGAGATTCTTTTTGTTTCCTCTAAGCTTGTTAAATTGCACCATGTCATTTATTGAAAAAGCTTTTCAAGGGTCCCTAAAAAGCCAAACCAATCTTGAAAAAGACTGGAGGGAAAACAAAGTTGGAGGTTTCCCACTTCCCAAATTCAAAACTTACTACAAAACTACAATAATCAAAACAGTGTGGTACTGGAAAAAAAGACAGAAACATAGACCAACGGAATAGAACTGAGAGTCCAGCAACATATACATATGGGCAATTGATTTTAATCAAGGAAACCAAGACTATTTAATGAAGAACAGTCTCTTCAACAAGTGGCACTTAGGATTTTCACATACAAAAGAATGAATCTGGACCCCTATCTAACTTCATACAAAAAAATCAACTCAAAATTGATACACGATCTAGTTCAGTTCAGTCGCTCAATCGTGTCCAACTCTTTGCAACCCCATGAACTGCAGCACGCCAGGCCTCCCTGTCCATCACCAACTCCAGGAGTTTACCCAAACTCATGTCCACTGAGTTGGTGATGCCATCTAACCATCTCATCCTATGTCGTCCCCTTCTTCTCCTGCCTTCAATTTTTCCCAACGTCAGGGTCTTTTGAAATGAGTCAGCTCTTCACATCAGGTAACCAAAGTATTGGAGTTTCAGCTTCAACATCAGTCCTTCCAATGAACACCCAGGACTGATCTCCTTTAGGATGGACTGGTTGGATCTCCTTGCAGTCCAAGGGACTCTCAAGAGTCTTCTCCAACACCACAGTTCAAAAGCATCAATTCTTCGGCGCTCAGCTTTCTTTATAGTCCAACTCTCACATCCATACATGACTACTGGAAAAACCATAGCCTTGACTAGATGGACCTTTCTTGACAAAATAATGTCTCTGCTTTTTAATATGCTGTCTAGGTTGGTCATAAATACAAGCTTAAACCATAAACTTTCAGAAGAAAACATAGGGGTAAAATTTCATGACTTTGGATTTAGAGATGTATTCTTAGATATGATACCAAAAGCATGCGCAACAGAAGAAAAACAGAAAAATTGGATTTTATAAAAATTTAAAACTTCCATGTATCAAAGAACATTATCAGGAAGTAAAAAGACAACCAGGAGAAGGTAATGGCAACCCACTCCAGTATTCTTGCTTGGAGAATCCCGTGGACAGAGGAGCCTGGTGGGCTGCTGTCCATGGGGTCACACAGAGTCAGAGATGACTGAAGCGACTTAGCATGCATGCATGCATTGGAGAAGGAAATGGCAACCCACTCCAGTGTTCTTGCCTGGAGAATCCCAGGACGGGGGAGCCTGGTGGGCTGCCGTCTATGGGGTCACACAGAGTTGGACAAGACTGAAGCGACTTAGCAGCAGCAGCAGAATGGGGAAATATTTTTAAATCCTATATCTGATAAAGAGACAACATAAAAATATAAATAACCCTCACAACTCAACATCAGAAAAAGAACTTGAATAGACATTTATTTAGAGAAGATATATAAATAGCCAAAAAGCACATGAAAAGATGCTCAACATTCTTAGCCATTAGGGAAATGCAAATCAAAATAAGATACTATTTTATGCCCACTAGCATGGCTCAAGGAGCTTGCAGGGTTTGTACGTCAGAGTAATGTTCAGCAACCTTCACACTTCATGAATGGGATAGGCAGTAAGGGCTACAGGAATTCAACAGATGTGCCTTTGCCCTAAGTAGTCAGGAAGGCCATCTGAGGGCTCCTTAAGAACACAGCAGAATCTTTTGCATTTCAAAACTACCAGTGTCTGGCACAGGGCCTGGCTCACAATGCGCATTAGATAAAAGTTTTCTACAGAGAGGATGTTTGAAACAACCTTACTGTTCCACCTGAGAGCTGTGCAACCTGAGGCAAGGGACGTAACCACTCTACCTTGATTTCCTTTTCTACAAAGTGGGAACAATAATACAACCTGATGTCCAGGGTTGCTCTGAAAATTAAATGAGTTCATATGTACAAAGCACTCATTTAGTAAGGACTAAGTGCTGTGTAAATATTTACTCATTATTATTATTATAGCTATGCATAAATGAACAGACAGTCTCAAATAGGATCTTGGAACAGACTTTAACAGATGGACTATGGGGAGGTGGGATGCGGTGGACCCTAGCACCAGCAAATGTGCAAAAATAGGAATAAAAATTATTGCTACTTATTGACTATCAACTGAACACTAGTGCTTAATTCCCTAATAACCCCTTGAATACAGTAATTATCCTTATACAGATGAGGAAACTGAGTCTCAGAAAGGTTAAGTGACTTACTGATAGTTACACAGTTCTTAAGGCATCTGGGATCTACATTGTTTGACTGGAAAAGAAAGGTATTAAGGATAGCAAAAAAGACGGATGGCAACTGGACTGTGTCAGGGTAGTTTGGGCTTTATTCTGTTGAGGAGCTGCAGTGACAAGGTGAAAGCCAGGCTCTTGGACAATGACCCCATTAGTGATGTGACAAGACAGACTGGACTTAATGTTGTATTTTCTCCAGCTAGAAGCTCACTTTTCAGTTCTGTCCTGTGCCTGCACTTCTTCTCCCTTGGAGCCCACCTTAGTAAGCATTCATCCTTACCTCACCACTAAAATGGCTCTTGTGAGGTCACCTCCATGCTGCTACTTCCAGTGGTAAATTATCAGTCCTCATCCTACTTGACTTACTCATTCAACAAATTGTTTGTTGAGCATCTTTTCTGTGCCAGGTCCTATTCTATCAAGCATAGAATAACGTAGGAAGAGTCCCTGTGCTCATGAACTTGCAGTCCAGTGATCAGCAGAACTGGACACAGCTCACCACCTGCTTGCCTTAGCCATACTTCCTCCACTCCGTTTTTAGGATGTCACTCTCTGGGTTTCTCTGTCCCTCCCTGGCCATTCCTGCTTGATCTGCTATGCTTGTTTCTATTTGTGTCTCCTCCCTCTGAATGCTGAGGTGCTCTGGGTCCTATTCCTGGGATCTCTGCTCTTCAGCACCTTTACTCGCTTTGTTCAGGAGCTCTTCCAGTGCATGGCTTTTATTACCTGTGCAAGCTTCCAACTCTGAAACTCTTATCTTTTTAGCCTGGAGACCATCCTCCTGAACTCCAGGCTCCTATATGGCCCACTCTGAGCTACTCCCCTTGAGTAGCTGAAAGTGAAAGTATTAGTTGCTCAGTCATGTCTGACTCTTTGTGACCCCATGGACTGTAGCCTGCCACATTCCTCTGTCCATGGAATTCTCCAGGCAAGAATACTGGAGTGAATAGCCGTTCCTTTCTCCAGGGGATTTTCCCGACCCAGGGATTGAACTTGGGTCTCTTGCATTGCAGGTGGATTCTTTACCATCTGAGCCACCAGGTGGGGCCTGTGAATAGCTGAAGGGCATCTCAAATTTAATGGGCTCAGTCTGATTCCTGACTTTGCTTTCTTCAAAGTTGAATTTTCTCTACTCAGTCTTCCTCAGATCTGAACATGGTAACCCCATCCTTTCAGTTGTTCAGTCCAAAACGTTGGAGTCATCCACAGCTCTTCTCTTTCTGTTACATCCCAATTGAATCCATCAGCAAATCTTTTTTTTCAATTAATCTTTATTGCAGTATAATTACTTTACAATGTTGTTAGTTTCTGCTGTGCAGCAAAGTGAATCAGCTATACATATACATACGTCCACTCTTTTTTGGATTTCCTTCCCACTTAGGTCACTACAGAACTTTGAGTTCCCTGTGCTATTCAATAGGTTCTCATTACTTACCTATTTCATACACAGAAGTGTATATATGTCCACCCCAATCTCCTAATTCATCCCACCTCTCTTCCCGCTTTGGTATTCATACACTTGTACTCTACAACTGTGTCTGTATTTCTGCTTTGCAAATAAATCCATCTATACCATTTTTGTAGATTCCACATATAAGTGACATTATACAATATTTGTTTTTCTCTTTCTGACTTACTTCACTCTGTATGTCGGTCCCTAGATCCAACCACACCTCTGCAAATTGAAGTTTTGTTCCTTTTTATGGCTGAGTAATATTTGTGTGTGTGTGTGTCTGTGTGTGTGTGTGTGTGTGTGTGTACCACACCTTCTTTATCCACTCCTCTGCTGAGGGACATTTAGGTTGCTTGCTTCCATGTCCTGGTTATTGTATATAGTGCTGCAATGAACACTGAAGTGAGTGTGTGCATCTTTTTAAATTATGGTTTTTCCCTGAGTATATGCCCAGGAGTGGGATTTCTAGGTCATATGGTAATTCCATTTTTAGTTTTTTAAGGAACCTCTACACTGTTCTCCATAGTGGCTGTATCAATTTATATTCTCACCAACAGTGCAAGAGGATTCCCTTTTCTCCACACCCTCTCCAGCATTTATTGTTTGTAGATTTTTTGTTGATGGCCATTCTGACTGGTATGAGGTGATACTTCATGGTAGTTTTGATTTGCTTTTCTCTAATAATTAGTGATGTTGAGGATATTTTCAGGTACCTGTTGGCTATCTTTAGGTCTTCTTCAGAGAAGTGTCTATATAGGTCTTCTACCCATTTTTTGTTTGGGTTATTTGGGTTTTTTTTTATATTGATCTGTATTGAGCTGTTTGTACATTTTGGAGCATAATCCCTTGTCAGTTACTTTGTTAAGTATTTTCTCCCATTCTGAGGGTTGTCTTTTTGTCTTGTTTATAGTTTCCTTTGCTGTGCAGAAGCTTTTAAGTTTAAGGTCCCATTTGTTTATTTTTGTTTTTATAGATCAACAGAACAGGATAAAAAGCCCAGAGGTAAATCCAGGCACCCATGAACACCTAATCTATGACAAAGGAGGCAAGAATATACAATGGAGAAAAGACAGTTTCTTCAATAAGTTCTGCTGGAAAAACTGGACAGCTCATGTAGAAGAATGAAACTGGAACACTCCCTAATACCATACACAAAAATAAACTCAACAAAGATCAAAGACCTAAATGTAAGCCTGGACACTATAAAACTCTTAGAGGAAAACATAGGCAGAACACTCTGACATAAACAGCAGATTTTTTCAGCTTCACTTTCTCAGCATATCACTGCCTTCACAGCCACCCAGCACTGTCTCAGGCCACCACCAACTCTCAGCTACATCACAAGCGCTTGCCTCCCTTCCCCCCAACCTGACCCCACCTTAGACTATTCTCAAAACTGCAGAGCTTCCTCTTAAATATCATTTGGACCATGTCACTCTTTTTCTTGACCCCCTCCCCCAAAGACTTATCATTTCACTTCAAGGAAAATCCCAAGTCCTCATGAGAGCTTGTAAGACCCTACACAATCAGCCCATCATCTCTCTGATGTGAGTCTCCCTTCCATCCTCTTTGTTCACTCAGCTGCAGTTGCACTGGCCTTGCGGAACACTCCAGGCACGCGCCTGCCTGAGGCTGCCTTCCCGACCCCCGCTGGCTCCCTCCTCTTCCACAGGGCTCTGCTTCTTCACGAGGCCTTTCCTGACAAGCCTACTTAAAATTTCAACCCTTCCCCACCAGAACACGCCCCATCCCTGTTCTCTGCTTTATTTTTCTCCCATAGCACTTATCATCTTTCAACACACTATATATTTTGCTTTTAACTCTGTCTCCCCACTGGTATGTGAGCTCCGTGAGGGCTGGACATGTATCTCTTTAGTTCTTTAGTATATCCTCAATCCCTAGACCAGTGTGGCAATAGATCCATCAACATTTGTTGAGTGGATGATTAAATACATATATAGGGATCCTGAGTGTTGGACAGGGGAGGCCCTATGACCAGTCATCAGGTTTTCCCCAGCCCTAAGTCAACAGAGAAGGTATGTGGAGCTCATAGGGTGACTCGAGAGGGGAGAGATTTCCCAGGCAGATTTCCAACAGCCTCAGCTCCTTCCCCAAGAGAGGCCCTCATCCTGTCCTCAGAGCTTTCTCTGCTTCCAAAGCAGAGCTCCAAGTCAAGTCAGGTAGTTCCAAGTAGGGCCAAATCCCTGGAGGAGGAAGGGGCGAGCTCCCCGTCCTGGGGCCATCTGAGGAAGAGGCACTGAGGGCAGAGAAGAGCAGTGGGCAGAATGGAGCCTGCATGGACCAGAGCCTCCAGCCCTACCCTGTACTGCATTATCTCTGACCACCCAGGTTCAGAGGGTCCCACAAGCTTCCATCTACAACCTTGTGTGCTCCCAGTCCAGGGCTGAGCCTGGGGAAGCGATGAAGGTGGCCACCCTACCCACGGTGGTCTTTCCTACAGGCACATTCTCCATCCCCATCTTCTTTGCAAAGACTCTTGGTGAGCCAGGAAAAAAAAGGTCAGAACTGACTTTTTAGATGGAGAAGGCAATGGCAACCCACTCCAGTACTCTCGCCTGGAAAATCCCATGGACAGAGGAGCCTGGTAGTCTACAGTCCATGGGGTCGCAAAGAGTCGGACACAACTGAGCAACTTCACTTTTTCACTTTTTTTGACTTTTTAGAACAGGAAGAAAGAATCTGCACTGGTTCTGATTAACATTAAAAGGCAGGCCCCATTCACATCCACCACAGGTATGTTAAACAAACACAAAAGAGACAACAGGCACAGTGCCGTGACAGAGGAGCCTGCGGTTATCACAGTGGCAAGGTGCGCCCAGCCCACGTGCCATTCATTTAGGCTTCTCCCTCTGCTGGTGCATGAAATTATCCACCCGGATAGAGCTGCACCTACATTTGTGCCAGCTAGCAACATGGCATCCTCTCATTATCCCCTTGGTCACAAATCCACCTGGAGGGGTGTGATTAATGACAGTCTCATAAAGCCTGGGGGAAGGGGCCATCCCTGGTGCACTGTAAGAGTGAAATAGCCACTCACAGTCACATAAATCACCACGTGTCAATCCCAGCTTCCTGGCTGTCACACCCTAGTGAGCCACCCCACAGCCTTGAAGATGTGACAGGTTTTCTAGGACAGCAGAATTTGCCGCTCTCAGGGACACCTTGTACCCAACTCCAAAGCAAGGTCAGAGTTTAGCTCTAATTATCCCAGCCCACTCCTGGCTCTGAGACCTCCTAACAGGGTGAAGAAAGACTCAAGGTGTTTATATCAGGGGAAATACTAAATGTGGAGCGATGGCCTGATTCATTTCACAGCTGTAGTCTTTTTTTATTTGTTCATACTTTTCTACACTACTGCTTCCAATTTGATACTGTCTGGGCCTAGGATGACAATAAGAATGGGATAACAGATGATGAGCTCAAAACACTGAATGCAGTCAGAGTCACCCTGCATGTATGTACAATCAATATGTCACTTGGAAGAAGAAGCCATTGGCTGCTGGGCAGAGTAGGGAATGTGAAATGTCACAGAATTCACGATGCATTTCTTATGTACTTAGGAACTGTCACCATAGCTGCCTCATTGCCCAGGAAAGGAAACGGGCTTAATGTTTCATTATCAGTTGCCTTAGACAAATGAATTAAAAGTCCAAAAGAACTATGGGAAAGATTTCCAAGTGACTCCTTTTGCTTTGGTTGGCAGGGGTGCTGTGTGCTGTTATGCAGGTTATCTACTGCACAACTTCAGGGTGCAGGTAGGGGGTCACAACGTCCGTAGACTACATTGTGAAACAGCACCTCCTAAAATCAGTAAGTCATTTCTGTACAACCATATGTAGCAACCCTATGGGTGATTGAGCAACTTGGAGTTAACACTCATCACGAAGACCGAGCTTCACAGTGTCCATGATAATAGCCTGAAAAATCCATGTATAGACCCACAGATAACTAGTACAGTGAACATTCTGTTATCAGGCTCAGTAGGGCAAGGGTCTATTCCATTTATTCTAGATACTCTGGCTAATAAAGCTGTCCTGTACAAACATGTATTGTTAATGATTCATTTTTAATTATTTGAATATTATCAAAACTCTCTAAACTTGATAACTCCTCTAAACATGACCTATCTTTGTTGAGAGGCACTTCAACAAGATTTTATGAAGACAATGTCATGATACATTTCAAAATATAAGATTTTAAATATCCTGTGACCAGCACTTCTACTCTGAAGAGTTAATCCTACAAAAATAAGTTAAAGTATACAAATATATTTGCATGTTAGTGTATACCTGTGTGTATACACACATATGCAAATATGATTTTTAACAGCAAAAACAAAGGAAATCATTTGAATATATACTAGTAGAGTATTTGCTAAATGAATTATATGAATAAAGTGCAATACTACACAGACTTTAAAATAATCTACTATAACTATTGGTTGGGCTTCCCTGGTGGCCCAGACAATAAAGAATCTTCCTGCAATGTGGGAGACCCAGGTTCAGTCCCTGGGAAGGGAAGATCCCCTGGAAAAGGAAATGGCAACCCACTCCAGTTTTCTTGTCTGGGAAATCCCCTGGACAGAGGAGTCTGGTGGACTACAGTCTATGAGGTTGCAAAGAGTCAGACACGACTGAGTGAATAACATAGCTATTTGTACTTGTACAGTTCTTATCCTTCTCTCCTCCTTCTTCTTGTCTGTAGTCCCAGCAAATTTGAACATTCTTTTCATGTTTGGGGAATCAGCTGTCTTATAACATTGGGTTGGCCAAAAATTTCATTTGGGTCTTTCCGTTAAAATCAGAAAACCCAGAATTAACTCTTTGGCCGAGCCAATACCTTTTTCCCATGGCAGAAGCCAGAAATCCCACTTCCCAGACTGCTCTGCAGCTAGGACACAGGGTTGCAATCTGGTTCCACCAGAGGGACACAGCACGCAGGTCTTCACAAGGAAAATGAGGAGACCGGCTCAGAGAGGCGTAATGTTCTGCTGGTGAGGAGAGTGCCTGAGATGGCTTGCTTTAGGACTTGCAAGAATCTGACACAGAGCCCTGTCAGCAAACAGTGGCAGGGGTACTTTCAGCACTAGTTCCTATTGAGGTCCCAGCTATGTGCCGTGAGTTCCCAGTATAGCAGCTGTCGCCCCGAGGGTTTCCTGGTAGCGTTTTCTCATCAGGGCAGCTCCGTATCATGACCTTGGCCATTGCTCCTCAAGGCAGAGTTCTGGACCTAGTGCTCTGGCCCCTAACAACTTTCTGAGCAGCCCATCTTCTTCAGTAAGTTTGTGTTCTTCCTAAAGAGCTAGGTCAGCTTCCACTGCCTGCAAAGATATTCACAATACAGGTATCCTTGACTTCACAATTTCAACTTTTGCATCACCCACACTTCTGTACAACACATGTGGAGACCCTCTAAGCCACCACTCAAGTACCTGCATCAGACCTTCAGAACTCACCAGAAGGATGCATATTTGAGATCTGCAGGGTGGCACTGTCTGCCAGCCCCCAATCCAGTTAAGGAGCATGGCCAGGCAGGTTTGTACAGTTATCCTTGAATATTTTTATTGCATCATGCCCTTTTGTTTCATTAAAATGAATAATAAGGAGAGAAATTAAAATGTTGATATTAACAACAAGAAGACAAGGTCTCATATGCCTAATAAAATTGAAACAAAGAAATTACTGGGGCACTGCAAGGAGAAAGTCTTCAGCCTTGATTTGCTGCTCATGGACTTAAGCTTGTGGACTTTGTGTTCAACTGCAAAGCATAAGAGCAAATTCGAAGAATGAGATGCCAGAATAATTTAGATTTCTGAGATTGCAATTACCTTAGAAAACGTATGTCAATTATTTACTTTTGCAAATTTAGCTTCTGAACATCTTTTCATAAATGCATTATGTGTGGAAAGCAGGACTGCCTGTACCTTCTGAAGTATCAATAAAATAGAATAGGATAAAGCAAGCAATGGTTTGATCTCAGCTTTAAAACAATGATATGAACATTTAAAAATCTGGAACTATTCCCTGCAAGCTCTCAAAACTTGTTAATTCTGCAGGCTGAATTAACAGGCTACAGAAAGGTAGGAAATTTCACTGGCCTTTGGAAGATCACACAACCTTGAAATGTTTGAAATGCTGCAGTGAGCAAGTTTTACTTCCTAGTAGAATCATCAAAACCCCAAAAGGAATTTCCATTGTGAAAAAACAACAGGATGGCTTGTCAGAGCTTCCTAAGACCTGGGGCTATTATGAACGGATGAGTCCCAGACCCCGGGCTTTGGGAGAATTCTGTCCTCTCCCGGACCCTTCTGCAGCCTGATGAGTGGCTCATTTCTATCATGCCACCTCCTCTGGGCCTTACATCTTGATTCCTAAAATTAGGGGGTAGGCACACACTCCCATGGTGGCCCTCTGGAGTTTTTCACAATGAACAGAGGGTTTACCACCGCTGAGGGCAAAGCAGGTCCCCCACCAGACAGGTGCCCCTCCCATACAACTGTCAATAGACACAAGAACTAAGCCCTTTCTTAAGAGAAACTGGCCAACAATGTTGTTCAGGGTGAATACAACTAATTGATTGTTCTGTTTAATAAAGTGAGATCCTGCCCCCAAGGCAGCATGGGCCAACAGAGCTCACAAGGATCAGAAAGAAAACAGAGTGAAGCCGGTATCCCCCTGCTTACAAGGAGGGAAAGGAGAGCCTGGCAGCAGCTCAGAAAGAGATGCAACAGCGCACAGAGAAGACCCAAGGACAGAACGGAGCTATTCTTATCTGACTGCTTCACAGGAAGGCAGCTTATCCTTTCTACCATTTCTAATACTTCTGTTATTCTTTCAGTAAATAATATGGAAAAAAAAAAGACCTAAATTCAAGCAGCTATCAAAATAAAATGGTGAGAAAAAGGTAAAGGTGTTGGGCTTGGTAAATGTGTCCTTTCCAGGGCCATAGGAGTGTGCTTTGCTAGAAAAAGAGGGGGTTCACCCAGGTTGGATGTCTGGGTGTCCAGGAGAGATGTGGAATCTGCCTTCAGCTGGACCAGCCCTTCTGGTCACTAGAGTTCAATGTGTAGCTGTGCTGAGAAAGACCAGTCCAGTTCTCATACTTTCCTTGGCTCCAGCCCGCAAGTCGGAGGTTAAAGTTCCCTTTTTTCCCCTAGGCCTGTGGCGGGGCGGGGCAGGGACTGATCTGTGAACCCCACGGTAGAATTAAAGATTCTGCTAAGATCCTCTCCCTGCCTGCTTCAAGTCTTGCTGGGCTTCAGCCTCTGCTCTCCATGAGCATCTTTACCCTCCGGTTGTTTAGTTGCTCAGTGTCTGACTCTTTGTGACCCCATTGACTGCAGCACACCAGGCTTCCCTGTCCTTCCTCATCTCCTGGAGTGTGCTCAAACTCATGTCCATTGAGTCATTGATGCCATCCAACCATCTCGTCCTTTGTCATCGCCATCTCCTCCTGCCTTCAATCTTCCCCAGCATCAGAGTCTTTTCTAATGAGTCAGCTCTTCGCATCAGGTGGCCAAAATATTGGTGCTTCAGCTTCACCATCAGTCGTTCCAGTGAGTATTCAGGCTTGATTTCTTTTAGGACAGACTGGTTTGATCTCCTTGCAGTCCAAGGGACTCTCAAGAGTCTTCTCCAGCATCACAGTGAGAAAGCATCAATTCTTTGGCGCTCAGCTTTCTTTACGGTCCAGCTCTCACATCTCTACTTGACTACTGGAAAAACCACAGCTTTGATGATATGGACCTTTGTTGGCAAAGTAATGTTTCTACTTTTTAATACACGGTCTAGGTCTATTGTAATTTTTCTTCCAAGGAACAAGTTCTTTTAGTTTCATGACTGAAGTCACCATCTGCAGTGATTCTGGAGCCTGAGAAAAAAAGTCTGTCAATGTTTCTGTTGTTTCCCCATCTATTTGCCATGAAGTGATGTGACTGGATGCCATGATCTTAGTTTTTTGACTGTTGAACTTTAACGCCCTCCAGAGCCTTTGGCAAAGGTGGTTCTGTGGCTGGGCTCTTCCTGTCCCCAACCTTCAGGGTGACAACAGTGTCACAAGTGTTGGAACAACTGAGGTCGTCTCCCTGCTTCCATGGAGGGTGGTGATAGCAGGGAGGATGGCGGGGGAGAGAGGGAAGTTTCTTACTTGTTGTTCCCTTATTTAGACCAAGAGACAACTTCCTTCTGCCTCCTGCCTCTCTGACCCTTCAAATGAAGCCATTGCTTGCAATTTTCCCTGCTGGTCATTTTCCCTTTGCATCTCCTCCAGGCCTACGCCCTGTCTTCTTCCTGGCTCTGTACCCCAAGGGATGACCACTATGGACTACCCTTTCCTCTGGTTCCTATTCAGTTCTGCCCATTGAGAACACCAGCAGATCAGAAAATGGAAAGAGAGACATAGCGTATATTTCTCTCCCTGCTTCCGCCTTATTTTATGACTGTAGCTCCTGCCAGGAAGCTCCATAGCTTAGCTCTCATAGGACTCTGTTAGCATTATTTCCCCGCTCCCCCATCCCTTTGGTCCTAAGGGTGGTAAGACCTTGCCCATGGGGACCTCATTATCCTTTGTTTGTTTCCTTTCCCATTCCCACACTAGTTTACGTAGTTTTCTCATTAAACCTCTTCAATTGACCTATCTGGGTGGATACTGTTTCGAGATCTTAAATGATACATACGCCGTACTTTTGTCTTTGAGAGTCTGCTTTTTCATCCCTCCTGGGAGATGTAGATGGTTCCTGAACAAAAGGAAGCCCTGAGAGATAGCCGTGGTGGGTGAAGCACACCCCTCAGGTACAGGTAAGCGCTAATGCGGTAAGCCCAGTACTCACTTGGAAAAGATCCCTGAACATACACATTTCTAATCAAGGGTGAGGGTCAGTGAGACAAGCTGGCTGGTTTTTCTGATCACAGCATCCCTTGTTATGATTCATTCATCCACTCAACACGTGTTTTTGAGCACCTACTGGTACCAGGAACTTTGTTAGGTATAGTGGGCTGACGAGTGGCCCCTGAAATATGTCCATGTCCTAATCCCCAGGACCCATGGATATGACCTTATATGGAAAAAGTTGTGACCAAGGATTTTGAGAGGAGTTTATCCTGAATGACCTGGGTGGGCCCTGAATCCAATGATAACTGCCCCTACAAGAGTGAAGGAGCAGGAAGTGTGGCAGTAGAGGAGGAGACGGTGTGACCTTGGAGGAAGAGACTGGAGCAACGCAGCCACAGGCCAAGGGACATCAGAAACCACCGGAAGCTGGAAGAGGCAGAGGACGGTCCTCTCCTGGAGGCTTTGGAGGGAGCGCAGCCCTGCCAGCATCTTGATCTGAGACTTCTGATCTCCAGAACTCTATGAGAATAAATTTCTCTTGTTTTAAGCCACCCAGTTTGGGATACTTTATAACTGCAACCCCAGGAAACTAATACACTAGGTTCTGAGAATAGAATACTGATCAAAACATACATGGTCCCTACCTGCCTAGAATATACTGTCTAGGGGAGCAAACAGACAATGAACAAGTGATCAAAGTTAAGTAATTACCGACTATGATGAAACAATAATATACTTGGATAGAGAAGAGTGCAGAGGAGTGCTTTATTTATTGGATTTATTGGAGTTTATTTATTGGAGTTTAGGGTCAGCATCTTTGAGGAGGTGATCTTTGAGCTAACTTTTGAAAGGTGAGAAAGAACCAGCCATAGGAAGCTCTCAGGAAAGAGCTCTCCAGGCAGAGGAGACAACAAGCTGAAGACTTTGTGATTGGAAACAGATTCTAGAAACATGAAGAAGTCCAGTATAGGTAGAATGAGGTCAGAGAGGTGGGGAGGGCTAGGACACACAAGGTTTATGGGCCATGATAAGGTCTTGGTATTTTATTCTATGATGAAAAGGCATCTGATGGTTGAGAGCTGGATACTGTGGGCTACTTTAAGGTTTTATGTCAATTCCTCTGGTTAATGATGGGAAATAGCTTGGGACGAGGGATCAGGGAAAGCATGGAGACCAGTTAGTAGACTCTTAAAATCTTCAATTTGAGCTCTGAAGATGGACTATGTGATCCCTTAGAGATGGAGAAGAGGAGGTGAATTGAAGACATATTTTGGAGCTAGAACTGTCGAGAATTGATGGATACTGGGAAGGCACGAAAGACATGAGTTAAGGATGAAAACAAGATTTTAGCTTTGAGTAACTGGGTATATGTTGGTACCATTTATTCAGATGAGACGATGAGGAGCACAGTCGGAGAAGAATGAAACCAGGAAATATGCTCCCACTCCTATCACGGTGTCAATAAAGTCTTCTGAGATAAAGAAGGTCAGCCCAGTTTCTGTTGTCTTAGGGACCCAGCGAAAAGTGTCCTGGCTCCTGCAAAAGGGGCACTAAGACCATTGGCCACCTAGATCTAAGCCCGTAACACCATTCACCACAACACACAGAGAAAACCAGCAGAAGGAGGGAGTAGGGTCTTCCAGAGAGATACCTGTCCTGTCTCTCATGTGGCACCCACAGTCTGCTCTAATTAAGGGTTCCAATGATCAGGATCTAATTTAATAATACCCTCACCCCATCCAACTGACTCTACTAATCATTCACCATGTTTTCGACCCTGTTGGAGGCACCATGAGATGATTTGGGAGAAACAGTGATTGAAAGCTATCTCCTGAATACATGAACAGACCACTGCTTACCAAACACTCCACTAAAACATTTTATGTTCTAGGTCAATGTCACCTCAGTTTCTTGAATTCTGATAATTGACTACCCTTCCCCAATCTTCCCTCCAAACATATATTATAAGAAATTTACTCTAGAAAAGATAACATGTCCACATGGTCCAAACTTGCCTTCAAGGCAACAGAGACAAGGACTATAATGACGATGGAGCCTGCTCAGGGTCTGCCGGACAGCTGAAATCTTGTGTTAAAATATTAGATGATACTCTTTCTGGAGAAGGTGTCTGAAGAATCACCTCCCAAATCCATTGTGTTCCTTTGCAACCCCATGGACTGCAATCTACCAGATTCCTCTGTCCATGAGATTTTCCAGGCAAGGATACTAGACTGGGTTGCCATTTCCTTCTCCAGGGGATCTTCCCAACCCAGGGATCGAACCTGGGTCTCCTGCACTGCAGCCAAATTCTTTACAGACTGAGCTACAAGGGAAGCCCAAATCCATTATGTGGGTCATTTTTTTTTTTTTTCATTCCTCTCTAACATACAGCATACTGCTCAGATCCAGGAAGAAGGCAAAATACACATATGGCCTCACACCATTTGCCAAAACTTTATGCATATTTCTCATCAGAAATCCATTCACTCTAGCTTCACTCTGCCCTCCTTAGCATTTATTTAATCTCTTATTTTAAGGCCATGTCTAATACTAACATTCTTGATAATTTGATTTCCCACTCACAAGAAACTAAAAACAATAACTATGAATGGCTAGCTGAAAGCTTGAGAACAAAAGAGGTGACAGAAATTAAAAAGCAAAAATAAGAATTGGAAAAGTTTGGGGCCAGATAGTACCAGGGCAAACAATCCCATTCAATTCAGTAACCCTAGGGGGTAGCACTGCATGGTTTAATCCCTGGTAGGTCAGCTGGTAAAGAATCTGCCTGCAATTCAGGAGACCCCAGTTCAATTCCTGGGTCTGGAAGATTCCCCTGGAGAAGGGATAGACTACCCATTCCAGTATTCTTGGGCTTCCCTGGTGGCTCAGACAATAGAGAATCTGCCTGCGATGTAGGAGACCTGGGTTTGACCCCTGGGTTGAGAAGATCCCTGAAGAAGGGAACAGCTACCTACTCCAGCATTCTGGCCTGGAAAATTCCATGGACAGAGGAGCCTGGCAGTCCATGGGGTTGCAAAGAGTCAGACACAACTGAGCAATTTTCACTTAACAATTAGTGGTGCCAAGACAGCTACTGGGCAAAGATGAGTCTCCTCTGACTAAGCTTGTCAGGACCAATCTTCTCCAAGATGAACTCTCTAGGCTGACCCTCAGAAAAGCAGTCAATATCAACTCAATACGGTAGGCATGTGTCACGCGCCTGTGGCGTACTCAGCACAGCTCCAAGCCTGGAAGAAGCCACTCACAGCCGCCTGCTGGGTCATGGGGTATTCATCAGCCTCGGTTCTCTTGGCCTCAGGGGGTCTGCTGGGCACTGATGCTACAGGCATAGAAAGGAACTCAGCACTGACATTTTAAAATTGAAAACCAAGATCTATACTTTGATGAACATTGATATCCGGACAATATTCCAATAGCTGTATTAAGTAAACACAAATGTGAGAATGGCTAGTTAGGAGAAGCACCCATGGTCATTGTGGTGCCAGTGGGCACCTTGCTCACATCCCACCAAATAGATGTTTCACTTTGATTATAAAATGATCCACTGTGCCAGGAGTGAGTTCATATACCCAGAAATGACCATGTACATAATGTTCATTCCCTGTGAGTATTGTGTAATGCTGCCTTAGGCCTCAGACAAAACAAGTCACACATCACACACGCATGTTCATAGTCCAGAACACACGTGTGCTGAGTCGAGGTGTAAGTTGTTCGTGCAAGAAAGGCCTTTAGCAATGAAGTGGCTCAGTCTCTTCCTTATGTGAGTGGAAAACTCAGGTGAAGGGAGAAGGAGGATTCCTAAAATCCCCTCCAGGCCAAACACCATCAACTCAACTCACAGGCCTTTGTGGTTCACACAGCATTTTGTCCCTGAGGCCTCGAATCCTCAGCAGACAAACGTACTGAGGTAAAGCTCACCCCACTAGGCACCCACGTCAAGTAGCTGGAGGCCTCTACAGAACCCCAAACTCTTTCAGTCACAAGGAGACAGCCCTGTTCAAACACTGGCTCTGGAAACCTCTTCCTCAGGAGAGTACCCCCTCCCTGCTCCAATGCAAGCTCCTGTCTAGAATCTTCTCTCCTGTTGAGGATTAACTATGCTGCATCTTGGGCAGGAAATGAGTTCTTTGCTGTTTATTGTGGTCAAATCCTAAAATGAAGTCAATCTAGCAGTGAAGGCTGGATAAACTGATGTCTCTTTATTAATTCATGAGGCACTTTGCAGTCCACCACTTTCCACGCTGAGATTGATGGAAGCCGAAAAAGAAATGCACGTGAAATTACGTCTTTGATAACTTCTGCTTAACTGGCCTGTCAGAGGCCAAAAAGATTAAACATCTGTAATCTATTCCTGTGTTAACACACACATGCACGCACGCTCACACCACACACATACACAGGTCAGCTAATTAGACATTGCACCAGACTGCATCTCAAACGCGACTCCAACGATTCACAGTATGAAATCAGAGAAAGGTCAGTGCTGAAAGGCCGTAACAGAAGGCTCATTATTCCTTTATTTATTCCTTTATTCCTCCATTCTTTCATTTATTTGTTCACTCAACCTTTCCTCATCCGCTCTGGATTTTCTAAAAAGGTCTTGGACTAAGCAGGAAGAAGATTCCTGGGGGGCTAAATTTTCCTTATTTCTAGGCAAACAGTCTGGATATAATTAATCTGAGTGTGTATTTGTAGCAAGTTCTAACATCTCCAGCTCTGCCTCTCACAGTTCAAGTGGCCTTATGTAAACCTGTTCTCTTTCTCTAGCCTGGTATGCTTGGAATCATAGCAGCCCCCATGTACTAAGACTTGCTATGTACTAGGCACTTAGACTAGGTCCATTGAGTGAATTCCCTCATTTTGTCCTCACCACAACCCTCTGAAGTGAATAGAATTCATGTGCTCTTTCACATAGTACAAGTCTGAGACTCAGAGAAGTTACAGAACCTGCCCAAGCTGCCAAGCTGCAAAATAAGGATGTGGAGCCTGGACAGTCAGACTTCAGAGCCCGTGTTCATCCTCACTCCCCAAACCCTGGGGACAGCCTTCACTTCACAAACTGCACTGGGTCACAGGCGGTCATTGCCTGCATTCCCCACCTTTGGTTTGCTGGTGCCTCTGGGCAAAGTCTTCTTTTTGTCTTTCCGCCTTCTGCTGATGGTACCCATCATGTGGAAGGGATTTCTCTTAACCTGGACTTAGTCTTCCCAGGGCTGGGTGCAGAACCACAGATGCCAGGCAAGGGAGAGCAAGGAGGGGAAGAAAGGCCAACATCCTTGATGAAGAGCTGCTGGTACACATGCAAAAGGAATCCACAGGGAGGCAGGGGTCCAGGCCCTTCCCAGGGGGAAAACAAGCCCCAGGGGGAAAACAAGCCCCAGGGCTGCCCTGGCCCATCTAGACCTTCGCAGAGCCCTCTGGGACTGCTTGGGATTCTCTTTGGACAGCAGTTGGTGACCATACTCCCTTCCATAACTCCAACCTTCTCCATGAGACAACAAAGCCACAAATTTTTGTCATCAAGCCTTACCTTGGCCCTCAATGCAGATCATTATATCTAACTGGGCACCACCATCTGTCCATACCAGGAAACCTCTATTTTTCAAACGCGACACAGTTCAAACTAGATTCGTCATCTTTTACCCACACCCATTTCCTCCTGTTTTTGTTTCTTTTCTCTCTTTCACTCTCTGTAGTCAGTCTAGAACCAGGCTCCAAGCCTCAGACTCTCCCTTCCGCCCTCCCTCACCCGCCAGGCCCTCCTCTTCTTCCCCACAATCGCTCCTATATCCAGGATCTCATCTCTTCACCTCACATCTGCCTTAGGCTAAGCCAGAGTCTCTCACAGGACCCCCATCTCCAGCCTGGAGCTACCGTGGTCCATCCTCATCTACTGCCAGAGTGAGCTTCTGGAAGCTCACCACTGAATCAGGTTTCTTCCCTGCTTCAAACCCAGCAAGGCCCTCTCCCTCCCTCAATACGCACAGCGCTTCCAGTGCCAGTTTTCAAACTGCGCTATCTTGTTGTCCAGTGGGAGGTACACAGCGGGGAAACTTTTCAAGGGCTTTACAAGAAAAGTGTTGACTAAGAGTCATTCACTAAAACAAATGTGCCTGTGAGCCAGGTCACATGCCAGGAGCTTGGTGTGCAGTGGGGAGCTACACAGTGGGTCCTTGTGCTCAGGGACCAAGGATCCTACTGAGGGAGACAGAAAGCAAGAATGAGCAGACAGGATGGACTCTAATTTCAGACAGTGATATGTTGCCATGGGGACTAAATGCATTAATAAATATGGTGCACTTGGAACACAGCCTGGTGTGTAGTAAGCATTCAATAAATGTTACCTTGTGATCCCTGGACACCTCAGCGAAAATCGCTCTTGGCCTCATTACTGTTTTTGCTTCTCATGTTACAGATGAGAAAATTGAGCACAAGAGCCCAAGTCCACAAACTGAGCAGCGGGGCCAGGCTTCCCCCCAGCAACCTGACCTCAGAATCCACTCTCCTAACCATCGTGCTCCGCCACTTCTCCAGAGGGTGGTACTTCAGTTGAAATGGTTGGGATCGGCAGTCTCTTATTCTGAATTCTTTCAGGAGCAGAACTGAGACAACGATTCACAGGACTACAGTTATTTAAGAGGTGACCCAAGGAAGCCCTGGTAGAGGAATGGAAAAGTAAAAGAGGGAATGGAAAAGTAAAAGAGAGAATGGGCAGCAGCTTCTACAGGGTATGTCATCAAGCCAGTTACCAATGTGGGCAGATGGAGCCTAATCCTACAGGAGGAGCTCTGGGATCCAGTGTAAAGCACACGCCTCTAAATCTCCTTCCCACCCAAGGCCTGTGGGAGCTGGGGTATTGATCCACCAACTCCCATCTCATCGGTGGAGTGCTGCTTTCAGGGGCAAGACTTCTCTAGCCCTTCTAACTGGCCATTTGCAGAGGCAGAGAGGGTTCTCACCAGAGACAGTACCCAGAAGAAGAGGAGCAGCTGCTGGCAGGTAGAATTCTGGCTGTGTGTACAGAGATGTGGGGGCCCAAAAGGATATGGTCAAGACACCAAGAGCAGTTGCCAGAGCAGTTCGGGCAGAGGGGACATCATGTGAAAAGGCCCACAGGTGAGAGCAAACTCGGTGTGCTCAAGCAGCAAAGGGAGGGCTAGTTGAGTGACCAGCGTGGTAGGAATTGTAGCCAGAGAGAGGAGCAGAGGCTAGGCCACGTAGAGACTCAGAGATCACGGCAGGAACTTAGCATTTTAACTTAAGCATAATGGTGATGCCATGAAAAGGTTTAGAGTAAGAGAGTAACTTTATTTATGTCTTTAAAAGGTCATGTGATTTCTGGGTGAAGGATGGACAGTAGAGGGCAAGAAGAGAAGACGACGACCAGTTAGGAGGCTCTGGCAGTTCAGGTGACAGATACATAGGCATGGACTAGGGTGGCATTTAAATTGTGGTCAGATTCAGGCTATAGTTTAAACTTACAGTTGATCAGAATTAGCATTCCATACTCCATGCAATAGTCATGAAGTATGAAACAGTCATTTGTTGAGATGGAGATATTAGGGGGAGACACTAATTCAGAGCAGTGGATGAGGAAATCCTGAAGTGTTTTGGGTATTAGTTTGAAATGTCTGTTAACAGACTGTTGAATACACGAGGCTGGAGCTCGAGGAAGAATCTGATTAAATGTGCTCTGCTATGCTGTGACTGTACACACCTCCCCTTGCCTCTCCATTGCTGTAAACTTTCTGGAGAGCCCTCCGGAGGCAGTACCTTGCCTGGGGTGCAGAGGGCTCACACAGCTTGGAAGAGGGACGGTGGACTTAGAAACACAGTGGAGAGCTGGGATGCAGCAAGACTGGTAGCTCCGAGCCTGAGAAAGCCAGGAGAAAAGTTAGCCCCAGGAGACAGTGGGGCTCACCCAAGCTACCTCATTACTCAAGGTAGGTGAGAGCTTTTTAGCTGAGAGGCTCATGTTGCTCAGTTCAGTGCAAAGTCTTCACTGGTTCACACAGGGTTTGTCTCTGGCTTTGTATTTTATTATTTCCCCTAATCCTCTGTTTGCTTATCTCTTCTTCCCTGCCCATAGGTACTCTCTCTAACATATTTGTCAATGCCACTAGATATCTAGGTATTCATCAAAAACATGTATTGTTTTATATATGTTTGATTTTATAACTCAAAAATTATAAATTTCATTCTCTTTTATAAATCCTATATTAAGATCTATTTGCATCACTATATGTAAACCTAGTTTATTTTGACCAGTTACTGTGTAGTGGTTTTGTTTTCTTAAAAAACAGATGTATAGGCTACATTTTCTTATCTATTCTCCTAAAAGGAAGGCACTTGGTCTTCCTCAAACTCCTCCTTTATAAATGATATTATAAGAAAGCACACTTTAAAAAATAAGCTTTTAGTAGATAAACTTTGTTAAGATTGGAAATTTTTCTTTTATTCTGGTTTTCTCAGATTATTTTTTTAATGATGAATATATGATCAAATTTATTGACTGCTTCATTTGCACATACCAAAGCAATCATGGGGACTTCCCTTGTACCTCAAATGGTAAAGACTGCCTGCAATGCAGGAGACCTGGGTTCCATCCCTGGGTTTGGAAGATCCCCTGGAGAAGGGAATGGTAACTCTCTCCAAATTCTTGCCTCTCTGCCTCTACATTGGGCTTTTGCAATTCTCTGGAGTTGTTTTTTTTTTTTTTTCTTTTTTCTTTCTTCTTCCATTTTTCTTTTCTCTTTTTTATAATTTTTATTTTTAAACCTATTATATTTTTTCTACATTTACTCCTTTGTTTGCCTTTCCTACTTTTCTTTTCCCCTTGCCGTTAATCTTCAATGTATATAAATCTGCATCTACCTCTATTTAACTTTGC